>NC_069131.1:65710703-66032981 GCF_026914265.1 Mya arenaria | reverse complement strand
CAACCGTTTTTAATGATTGGCAGAAGAGATTCAGTTCCAACTGCTTTCTTTTATTTTTGTAAGACCTTGATGCTAGGGGCCACAAACGCGATCCCATGGGAGTCCTCCATAAACTCTTCCTACACACCAAGTTTATAGTATGTCAAACATAACTAAAGTTAAAGCAGGACCAAACATTAGTAACATCTATTTTAGAAACAGTGACCTTGACCCTAGGGGGCCAAAAGGCAGTCCAATGAAAGGTCTCCATAAACTGGTCCTTTAAACAAAGTTTGGTCACCATTGATCATAACTCTTGGGACCTAAAAGATCCACTCTCAAGAGCATTCCACTTCCACTATAAAACTGAAGAACTCGACAATTCGACGTTACACATGATATCAGTTAGTCAAGACAAGTACTGTGAACTTCAGGACAAAACAAAGCTGGAATTGACTTTGCTACAAACAGTTATTCTAGACGGTTGGACAGACACAAAAACTGAGTCACCAATTGAAGTCAGGAGCTACTAGGACTCTAGTGATCAGCTGACAGTTGCTTATGGAATCATATACAAAGGGACACGATTAGTTATTCCATCAAGTCTTCGAGAACATACGCTTAAACTCATAAAGTCTACACATCTAGGCATTGTGAAGTGTAAACAAAGAGCCAGAGAATTTATGTATAGGCCGGGAATGAACGCAGATATCCACTTAACTAAGAAAGACTAAGGAAAATGTGCGGAACTTCAAAATCAGCAAAGAGCTGAACCGTTAAAACATACACCAACACCGGATACAGCTTAGTAGGTTGTGACCTGTTTGATTTCGAGTCGAAGAAGTATGTATTATTGGTAGAATACTACTCCAATTACATTGATGTACTCAAGCTGCAAACAGAATCCATAACTTCAGTGGTACAAGCTCTGAAAAGTGTTTTCGCAAGTCATGGAATTCCTAACCGACTGAGAGGTGACAATGGACCTCAGTTTAACTCAAACGAATTCAGACCGTCTCTCAAACGCAATCCCACCAGCCGAACAATGACTGTCATGGATCTATATGAAAGAGTGTAGTGTTATACTATAGTAATTTCGTTAGTTTTATACTTTCGCTCATTTTTGACGATTCGCTTCATAAAGCACATGTTACTCTGGTTCCCAGTTTAAGTTTGTCATTATAACATTTCATAGAGTGAGCCGGACTTTAGTTCCGTACCTCCATTAGAGTGAGTATTTAGCCTTGCGGTTCCCGCAAACGTTGAGAGAAGCTCCTTCTCGCCAATTTAAGTAAATATTATTATGTCCTGCACACAGTTCTTTTACCATCATATGCACATCTTAGAATAAAGAATCGATAACAAGCTAGGATGTGTGGGTTTATACTTACTGCCCAATATAATCGACAAAGCACCGTCTTATAAAGGGACAGCACAGTAAAAGAATTGTAGACTTTATGGATACAAGAACTAAAAGAACACTAACAGCAAAAGGTATGGAACAATTTGAAAAAAGAGTGACAGCGTTTAATGCTAAACTGGAGAACAATGTGTCAGAAATCACTGCAATTGCATCCTCGCCTATAGACAGTTTAAACTTAAAACAGCTCACCAACCTTAAAAGGAATTTAGATCAAGTTATAGAAAGGTACGAAAACGTTCATGATGATTTCTTGGACTTTTTAAAGAGAACAGCAACAGACATAAGTCAGCAACAAGCTGAAAATTTTGTTGTAAGCAACAGAGACTTGCCGAAGTCAATAAAAGTAAAAGTAAGACAAATTGACTCGAGAATTGTGGAATTAAGTGAACAGTTATCCACATCATCCCATCGGTCAAAAAGATCGAGAACATCGGCAGCAAAGGCAAAGCTTCTTTACCAGTTTGCTCAAGAAGAAGCTCGTCTAGAAAAGGCAAAAGCGGATATGAAGCAACAACAAGCTGTAGAGAGGGCTGCTCAACAAAGACAGAGAGCAGACTTGGACACAGACATGAAGTTGCTAATTGAAACTCAGAAAGCTGCAATGCTAACAATTAATGATAAGGAAGAAAACGACGAAGATCGCAGTCAAGTGCTTAGTGATTTCGCAATAACATCACCACCTGATCAAAAGGTATCAGAGTTCATCAAAAAGACTGAAACTTATCACCGACTTAATGTAGACGCCAAAGAATTCCAGCCGAGCGCTCAGATGGACATCTCCAAATTCCTGTTAAAGAAGGACCTGATCCTGTTTAGGCTAGTCCCCTTCAACGACAAGCCAGAAACTTTCATCTCATGGGAGGGGAGCTTCAAAAGAGTGATGGAAGACCTCTCGGCAACAGCTGACGAAGAATTTGACATGTTGGTCAAATATCTGGGTCCGGAGTCAAAGCGCCACGCGGTGTCATTGAAATCAGTTTACGTTGAGAATCCAGTGATGGGACTGACCAAGCTCTGGACCAGGCTCAACGACCAGTATGGTTCCCCAGAACTTGTTAAAGCTTCAGTGTTAAAGAAACTTAACCTGCTTCCGAAACTTAACACGAAGGAGCCCAAAAAGTTTTATGACCTGTTAGACATTCTCCTGGAAGTCCAAGCCTTGAAAGAGAATCCAAGGTATTCAACTCAACTGTCCTATTTCGACTCTTCCGAAGGAGTTCTACCAGTTGTTCACAAACTTCCGTACGGTCTCCAAGAAAAGTGGGTGTCCAGAGCCTCCAGTTTCAAGAGAAACAATGATCAGAGCTTCCCTCAATTTTCGGTGTTTGTTGACTTTATCAATGAAACAGCCAAGATCAAGAATGATCCTGGTTTAACCTGTTTGTCTAATGAGAGGGGTAACACCTGCAGTAAGCGTTATGAAAACTGATATAAACAAAACTGCTGCAAATTCCGGTCAAGGCTTTAAATGCCCAATTCATAAAGCAGATCATCTTTTGGTCCATTGCCGCTGCTTTCTAACAAAGTCTGTCTTTGAACGAAAACAAATCGTCAAAGAAAATCGCATATGCTACAGGTGTTTGACCTCGGTTACCCACAGAGCTGCAGATTGCAAAGTAGAAGTTAAATGTTCCGACTGTGGCAGTCACAGACATTGAACTTTGATGCATGAAAGCAGAAAAAAAGACACTTCAGGTGCATATCCTCATGGCGGGGAGAGGGGTGGTCATTCACAGTTTAACGTAAGACCATTAGGTTCTCAGGACTCTGTCCAGACTAAGTGTACCCAAGTTTGTGGCGGGTTCACTTCACATGGAAAATCGTGTGCAAAAATTGTTCTGGTTAATGTATATGAGAAAACCCAACCCTGTCAACGCATGAGGATATACGCCATTATAGATACACAGAGAAATAGGTCGCTAGCTAGTCAAGCTCTTTTTGAAAAACTAGGTTTAAGTGGAGAACAAACTGATTATTCTCTGAACTCTTGTTTAGGCATGTCAAATGTACAAGGTCGAAAAGTGTCGAATTGCATGATAGAAACAATTGATGGCTCTTGTAAGTACTTGTTACCTCCTCTCTTGGAATGCAGTCAAATTCCAAATGCCAGAGATGAGATCCCAACATCACAAATAGCAACACAATTTGGTCATTTAAAGGGAATCGCTTCAAAGATTCCACCTTTAGACGAGAAAGCTGAAATTCTGCTTCTCATAGGTCGGGATCTCATTGCTGCGCATCATGTCCATGAACAAATTACAGGTCCCAAGAACGAACCTTTTGCACAAAGACTCGGCTTGGGATGGGTGATTGTTGGACAAGTTTGTCTGGGACAAATTCACCAGGACAAGGTGAATTGTATGAAAACGTACTTGTTGCCAAATGGACGAGAATCTATTTCCTCCATGCAGCAACAATTTCAAGGTGACGGAGAGAACACCTTCTTTAGCCGATGATGTTTTTGTTAAAACAAAACAAGATAACCAAATAAGTATGTCAGTAGAAGATAGAGAGTTTGTTGACATTATGAGTAACAAGATGGTGAAAGATCCAAGTGGTAACTGGGTAGCCCCTCTTCCGTTTGCTTCGGACAGACCTAAACTGCCCAACAATAGGTCACTTGCACTCAAAAGAGCTCACATGCTCCACACATCTTTAAGGAAAAATCCTCAGAAACTTGGTCATTTCTTGGATTTCATGGATGGGATTATCAGTAAAGGTCATTCAGAAATTGCCCCTCCCATAGCAAACGATCAAGAATGTTGGTACCTACCTCTCTTCGGTGTTTATCACCCCAAAAAGCCAGACCAGATAAGGGGGGTCTTTGATGCATCTGCCAAGTTTGAAAATTTGTCCCTCAATTATGTTCTCCTTCAAGGCCCTGATCTGATCAACAGTTTGCTTGGTATTCTTCTACGTTTTCGAAAAGACAAGATAGCCATCTGTGCAGACATTCAGCAAATGTTTTATAGCTTTCTGGTGAAAGAGGAAGATCGTGACTTCCTCAGATTCTTCTGGTACAAGGAAAATGATCCCAACAAAGAAATTATAGAGTATAGAATGCGGGTTCATTTATTTGGGAACAAGCCTTCTCCTTCTGTTGCTAATTTTGGCTTGCAGAAAACAGCCGCCATTAGCAAGACGGAGTTTGATAAGGATGTTCAGGAATTCATTTCCCAGAATTTCTATGTTGACGATGGTCTCGTTTCATTACCAACTGTCGAGCAAACAGTAGACCTAATGAAGCGAACACAGGCCGCTCTTTTACAGAATGGAAATTTGCGCCTACACAAAATAGCGTCTAGTGATGAAAGGGTTCTCAAAGCTTTCCTGCCAAAAGACCTTACTAAAGATCTTTCTTGTCTGGACCTGTCCAAAGACGAATTGCCCACTCAAAGAAGTTTAGGTCTACTTTGGGTTCTCAAATCAGATTGTTTCACATTCTCTGTCCCTGATCTTGAAAGGCCTTTCACACAACGAGGAGTGCTTTCTGTGGTGAATAGTTTGTATGATCCTCTAGGCTTTGTCGCTCCAGTCACCACTGTGGGTAAATTGCCGCTCAGGTAAATGACGTCAGGAAACTGTAGTTGGGACGAACCATTGCCTGATGAATATTTTCAGAAATGGCTTGATTGGACTGATTCTTTAAAGTCTCTGAAAGATGTATCGATATCTCGTGGTTATTTTGGTCATTCTTTAAGCCAGACCTCAAACAACACTGGTTTTGTTCTCGGATGCTTCAGAGAAAGCAATTGCTTCAGTTGCTTATTTGGTCAGTGAGACTGTTGAGAACGGTAAGACTAAAACAAAGGTGACTCCCACAAAAGGTCACACAATTCCAAGACTGGAGTTGTGTGCTGCGGTTTTCTCCGCCGAGATTGCAGAACAAGTTCTTGCTCAGCTCCAAGTTCATGTCAACAAAGTTAGGTACTTTACGGACAGTAAAGTGGTTCTAGGTTACATTTATAACAGGAAAAGAAGGTTTTACACCTACGTAGCTAACAGAGTAGAAAGAATTTTCAATTCTTCAAAATCCTCTCAGTGGTATTACATTGACACAAAACACAATCCTGCGGATATTGGCACCAGAGGTGCGTCTCCAAGTCAGATGTCTGACTGTATGTGGTTGAAGGGACCTCCCGAAAAGATCTTTATAAAAATGAATCAGTCTAGTGAGCATTTCTGCTTGCATAACCCAGATCAAGACAAAGAAGTACGTCCAGATGTCACATGTCTGGTCACGAGGTCTATGGAGGGACTCTCTAGTTTGGATCCCAAGTATCTCCAAAAGTTTTCCTCTTTCAGACGTCTGACCAAGACTGTAAGCAACTTGCAACATGTCTGCGAGTCGTTAAACAAATCGTGCGAGTGTGTTGGTTGGCATCTCTGTCTAAAAGCCTCTTCAGCAGAAAATGTTGATAGCGCCCAGTGTTTGATATTCCGAACTTTCCAGAAGGAATCATACCCTAAGGAGATAGACTGTCTGAAAGAAGGCATTCCCATTCCTGCAAGTAGTCCTCTTCTGTCTCTAAATCCCTTCTTAGATGAAAAGGGTGTTCTTAGAGTGGGGGGAAGGCTAAGACGCTTCATCTCTATTCGTGGGAATGTTTTACAATTCAGGTCTGACCGGGGCACCAATTTTGTGGGTGCCACATCTGATTTAGGGGTTGACGCTGTCAACATAGAAGATCAGCGTGTAAAGGGTCTCCTAGAGGAGAAAGGCACAACTTGGGTCTTCAATCCTCCACATGCTTCCCACATGGGAGGTGTCTGGGAGCGTATGATTGGTGTAGTGAGAAGAGCCCTAGATTCCATACTCACTGGTCATAAGCTTCAAAACCTCACTCATGATGTACTTGCTACTTTAATGGCCGAGGTGTGTGCTATTGTTAATGCACGACCACTAGTGCCTGTGTCACATGATGCAGAAGCACCGGAAATTCTGAGTCCTTCCATGCTGTTGACCCAAAAGTCATCCTCGCCTATCTCTTTCAATGAAAACTTGTACATCAAAGACATTTACCGAGCCGAGTGGAAAAGGGTCCAGGTACTTGCAGACCGATTCTGGGCTAGATGGAAATCAGAATTTCTGAATATGCTTCAGAACAGGCAAAAGTGGGCCACTTCAAAACCAAATCTCAAGGTTGGGGATGTAGTTTTGCTCAAAGACAGTTCAACCACTAGAAATCGGTGGCCTTTGGCAGTAGTTGTTGAGGTATACTTTAGCACTGATGAAAAAGTCCGTACCGTTCAAGTGAGGTCTGTAAGTGATGGAAAGTCGAGTTTGTTTGTTCGACCTATTACAGAACTCGTGCTGCTTTTAAGCGAGTAGTTGATGGTTAGTCGTGTTAGAGTGGGGATAAGTGTACATAGTGAACAACTAGTCATATTCTCTAGTCATATTTTGTATGTTAACATGTATGTTTGCAATAGTTTTTGAAATCCTTGTAGACTTTGGAAGATATATGTAAGATAAGGTTTGCATTTTGGAATATCTTTCAACTCGAGATGAGTAAATCTTTAGCTTCCTCATTTATGAAATTCAGTGAGCGTGGGCTTAGTTTTCAATTTTGTGTTACGCCTAAAGTTGAAACTTGCTTAATTCTACTGAATGTTTAACTGTTATACTATATTTGACAGTAACATTTCACTTTAATGTTTGTGTAGCGTAATGTTTCTACTATTGCGCTTAATGTTTGTGTAGTGAATAGTTGCGCTTTACTATAGCGATGCCATATTTCTATAACATCGGACGGGGAGTGTCATGGATCTATATGAAAGAGTGTAGTGTTATACTATAGTAATTTCGTTAGTTTTATACTTTCGCTCATTTTTGACGATTCGCTTCATAAAGCACATGTTACTCTGGTTCCCAGTTTAAGTTTGTCATTATAACATTTCATAGAGTGAGCCGGACTTTAGTTCCGTACCTCCATTAGAGAGAGTATTTAGCCTTGCGGTTCCCGCAAACGTTGAGAGAAGCTCCTTCTTGCCAATTTAAGTAAATATTATCTGTCCTGCACACAGTTCTTTTACCATCATATGCACATCTTAGAATAAAGAATCGATAACAAGCTAGGATGTGTGGGTTTATACTTACTGCCCAATATAATCGACAAGCACCGTCTTATAAAGGGACAGCACAATGACGCAAGTCATTTTAATAAATAGTTATCCCTTTGTGAAAACCTGGTTAAAAATGTGCCTGCAAAAAATGAAAAAAATAATACCCCAACTTCTCCTAAAACTTAAAACCTACGTTCCATAATCAATCAGCTGCCATTTTAAGTATAAATGATAATATGGAGTTATCTAACCTCATACTGTGATGGCCCTGAACAACTGTATTAAGTAAAATGAATGAAGGGTATTGAAGTTATAAGTGAAAATCAACTTGCCCTAAAACATTGGAGGTGTTTAAATTCACCGGAGCGATTCTTAAACAAGGTATTCCCATGTATAGGCTCTAAGATTTGAAGGACGATGGCATTAAAGGAGTGTTTATACGTTTTAGGCGTTTTATCTTTATTAAGGATTGTTGGGATAAAAGTGATGTTTGAGCACATAAACTGGTTTAAACCCCCAGTAAATTTACATTTTACTGACCGTTCCAAGGCAGTACCTAAAAATTCTTGATAAACATACCTAGATTTTTTATATATAGTATGTATGCACTGTGCTGTTTATGGAGTTTTGTGCTGTTCTTCCATGTTTCTTGTTTGTGATTTTATGTTCTATGTCTTTGGCGTTTACCCAGTGCCATTAAACCGGGTTTATGTTTAAACTTTTTGCTTCTGAGCTTGATTCTGTAGCTTTTCGCATAAATAATTAACACTAGGGCCACAACAAATTGATCATTTGTTCGTAGGATTTGTCGCACCTAAAATTCGAAAAACGAACAAAAAATTAAAAAACTTTTTTTTGCGCCCCGCACTTACTATTTGGCCGCGCATATTATTTTTTTTACTTCTGAATTTCCTCTATTTTCTGAAGTTTTTTATTTAAAATTTGAACCTGCAACGTCGACTTCGCCTTTTTGAAGGTATTTCCATGCTTTACATTCTCCGCGAGCAAACTTTCCCCGTGTCAGGACAAAATCAGGTCCGGGTAACCGCAAAACAGCCGATATTTGTTGACAGTCTTTTTTGTCGGGAATATTTTGCAGGACGCACCGTTGTTATCTATTTCCGGTATTAATTTGCAGGATACTTTCAGTTTTTGTTAATGTAAAATACACATTTTTAATTGAAAATCAGTGTCATAGTCAATGGATTATAGTCTTCAGTAAACAACAACAGTTTCACAGCGTCGAAGGCAATAATTATATATGTGTGTTTTAAGTAATTCATTGTTTTGTACTCAAAATTTAGTGTTAAATAATATCTAAATCAGATTTTGAGTGCAAAACTTATATTAAAATACTCGGACACTCGACTTGCAACAAATGAACATGTTTTCGTGAGTTATTTTTTAAATTCTAAAATGCATTTCTCAGTTTTATACTCGTAATTGATAAAAATAGAAGGACTTGTAAATGCTTCAGAAACAGTCTGTATTTATGCACCATTCAATTGTAACCATGCCCCCCCCCCCCCCCCCCCCCAGGACCGGGGGTATACCGGAGATAGCCGGTGAAATGGGCCGTGTTTTCACCTTCCAGGTGGCCCCGCAGTGCCGTTGGTTTTACCCGGGGTTGGCTGGACCGAAAGTCAAAGTCCCCGCTATTCCCCGGACCTTGGGGGTCGTGGTTACAATTGACTAGTGCATTACACATACATGTACATGTACAGTATAAAAATAACATCAGTAAAATCAGAAAATAAAACCTTTTATAAGTAAAATGACTGTTTTAATTTTCTCAATTCTTTGTTCTTATCCATTTGTTTTCTTTGATCGATTTGTAGTAAAGTGGCCTGTTTCTTACGGGCATTGAAGCTATGGAGGGTGTCATGATTTTTTTTCAAGGCACGGACCTATAAACCATTGGTTCGTGGTTAAGGCGAGGTCTTGAAAGGGAAACATCTTTATTCCACCACCTGCTCTAATATAATGACCGATGCCACATTTGTTTAATACTGCTTCAATTGTGTTGTCCCGCAATTTAATCGGCAGTGTCTTAAGTAATAGTAAAGCACTGGATCTTATTGCCATTTGTTATATATTGAGACAGATTTTCATGTGATACAATCAAAACTATGTTTGCAATTATAAAGCATTTCTTGACATATTGCATGATGAATTTAGTAAGAAATAAATTTTTTAATTTTTATTTTATTTTTCACCTTGCGCTCGCCTCTGAATTGCCTTAAATTTAAAAAAAAGTATTTATTTTTTTTCGCTCGCTCGCTCCTACTTTTTTTGGGCAAAGTCCGTAGAACAAATGATCAATTTGTTGTGGCCTAGTGAACTTTTAAAGGTAAACAAAGACGAAAACAGTTAGTGGTTCATTGAACGCATCCAGTAAAAGAGGAAAAATAAGAGGAAACTTGTGACAAGGCTTCCCCAAAACATACAACAGCAGGTCGGTAGATGCGGATGATATTAAGGATATTTCCCCTGACCGCAGCCTAGACATGAATGAAAGTGATGAAAGTACTGCGTACTTTTCAGAAAACCAGGTATATAGGTTTAAATATCGTTTGAATTTACCTTTCTCTTTGAAAGGGAACTGGAAGGTGGCGCTTTTGGAACTTTATGTGACAAAAAGTACTAAAACAAAGGCGGCGGAAGTGATTAACGTTTATACCTATACCTGCAAAGTAACGTGTACGGTGCGGAACAAATCCTGTTTAGGCGGCTGAAAAAAACTTTAAAAAGGGATGGAAATATACGTTTGATACGCCATACTATTTACCCGTAATGAGAAAAGATCTGGGAGAATTTCAGATATATATAAAGGTTCACGATGGGACTTGTGCGACAGACACAGCATCGCCGTTACACCTAACGCTTCATTTAAAGCAGTATCCGTTTTTATGAAACAAGAGTGCTCACAACGGAATTATACGTTCCAAGTCCGCAAAAGTTGGTCACGTTTTTTGACTGGTTCAGCAGCGGGAAAGCATCGTTCAACCAGATAGAATGTGGTAGACGCACATCCGTCATTCCTGAATCAAAAGTGACAAGTAGTGAATCGTACACCGGCGGAACAAACCGCAGCGCAGGCTAAATCCGAGCTGGAGAGAGAGGATATAACTCCGACGAGTGTGGTAAACATGTTTCAGTGCACAGCGGGAACACGATGTCGAGGGATCAAGCGTAAGAGATCGAGTAAAAAATATCATAAAGGAGTTAAACGTCAACGTTGTAAAACACACACGACGAAGTCACATTCGGGAAGGAAACCAGCCAAGAAGGGTTCAAAGCGGCAGACCAGTAACACAGATAGATTTGAAATAAATTGAGAATGTTTGTGTTAAATGAAGAGAATGTCCTTGTTCGATCTTGCCAGCACACAAACCAGTGTGACAAATGTTTATGATGACGAAATTCGACCTATGTCACAGACCACCGGCGATGGCCCGTTCGAATTTAGCACCAGCGGACAAAGTTCTACAGACTATCTTGAACTGAAAAATTCTCAGATCTTTGTAAAGTTCAAAATAGAAAAGTCGGATGGGACAGCCATGGGGTTGTTACGATGGATCAAGTCGGGCCTGCCAATTTATTTCTTCAAACGCTGTTCTCGACGGTGAAGTTACGCTTCAGAACAAATCCACTGTTACTTGCAACTCCAAACCTTATGGAGCAGTAATTACCTATGGGTCGGATGCTGTAACGAGCCAGCTCACTCAATACACGGTTACCTAACATCACATTATACACAATCTGCACAATAGCAGTTAGCTGATTTTTCGATATTTTGTAATAAAACCTTTAGCACTGAGGAGCAAACGCAGAAAATCTGCATGTGTCTTAATTGATTCATGCTGCTTTTCGGGTAGGTATATTTGCATTAACTGACCGGGTAATACGTAGGTTCTTAGTTTATATTTAGGATTCGAATGCGGAGACAAATCAACCATAAACTACCTATATTTTTTCTACAGTAGCCTTTTTGCACGTGTCCATAAAAACATGACTTGTTCCGGGAAAATCTGTCGATCTAACGTTAGTATGTGTTGTTCATCCCAATTGTTTTTAAACATATAAACGGACGGAAATAAGAAAAAGTACGAATCCTGGAAAGCGGCATTCAGTGCGTGTATAGAAAGTACTCCGGTCACAGCAGAGTATAAACAGTATTACAGTTGAGACAATATCTGAAAGGGGAAGCACTACAAGTAATAGAAGAGTTAGGTCATTCTCAGGAGGCATACATAGCTGCAAAAGAACGTTTAGAAAGAAAATATGGCGGAGAACGTAGAAAATTGATGCGATACCTCAATTAAATTGAAAGTTTTCCAAGATTGAAATATGAAGAGTCTGTAGAGAAAATTGCTGATCTTCTTCATGTAACTGTCATTAATTTAAAAGAAACAAACCATGATGAAGAATTGGGCCAAGGGGCATTGTATCTAACTCTACAGAAAAAAAACCCTGAGAAGATGTTGATCAGGTATCACAGATTCATTAGTGAAAATGAAGAAGAGGAAGGAGTAGAAACTTTAAGAGATTGGATCAATAAGGAATCTCAATTTCTTCAAACTGCACATGAGACAAAAATGGTTTAGCTAGTAAACTACAACAGCCAAAATCACATCAATCCTATTTCGTGAAAGATACACAACCAAAATATGTAAAAAGCTGTAAGTTTGCAACAAACAAAATCATATCATCTGGGAATGTAACATTACAAAGAGTTAGACATAGAAACTCGATAGGAAAAGGCAAAACAACTTCGTTTATGTTTTCGGTGTTGCGGAAAAATCATACTGGCAAAAATTGTAGGAAATTTTCTAAGTGCAACGTCAATGGGTGTACAAAGTTACATCATTACAAGTTGCATAAAGATGGCCATACAACAAACCAAAGTGGACTGGATGCTAATGTACCAAATATACAGCAACTGAATCACGATGTACAAACATTTTTGCCTCATGAACAACAACAACAACAATAACCCAATGAAAACTACCACAATACAGGGAACCGCATTGCCTTGAGAACTGTTCCTGTTGTAGTGTCCGGTGCAAGTGGAAGAAAAATGAATGTAAATGCAATTTTGGATGATGGTTGCAAAAAAACTTCTGTGAACAGTAGCTTGGCCGCACCATTGGGATTACAAGGATAAATAGAGAAAGTTAAAGTGAATTTGTTAAATGGCATAACAGAAACTTTCGACACTATGACTGTACATCTTAATGTAATAGGTATTAATTTCAGTGATGAAACCACCAGTATTGAAGCATTTGTAATTGACAATGTAACTGGCTCATTAAAAACTATTGACTGGCAAAAACATTCTTACGAATTTGACCATTTGAAAAACATTCATTTTCCAGCAATAGGAAAAAACAACAAAGTAGATCTCCTAATAGGTCTTGACTTTGCAAATTTTCACTCTTGTCTGAGAGAAGTGTGTGGTGCACCTGGTCAACCGATAGCCAGATTGACACCTTTGGGTTGGATTTACGTTGGCAAGGTAAACAGTGATGCAGATGAAACATAACTAACTTCTTCGTAACAGAATGCAGAACTGAATGTGATGATAAGAAATTTCTGGGAAATAGACAGTTATGGTGTAAACAAAGAGAAAATGCCACTTTCTCAATCAGAAAAGACTTCGTTAAGAAGCTCAGAAGAAGCAATGACTTATAATGACGTTCGCTATACTGTGAAAACTCCTTTGAAACCAGAAAATGTACATTTAACCCTTCCAAACAATTACAAAATGGCTCACAAACGATTACTCAGTACTGAAAAGAGGCTTGAAAAAGAAGAAAGACAAGTGAAAATGCTATATAGAAACACTATCAGCAGTTACTTAGACAAGGGTTATTTGCAAGAAGTCTCAAAAGAAGAAAAAGTTGAGAACAAGTGGCATTTGCCACATTTTCCTATTATTCGAATGCATAAAGAAACAACGAAAGTACGCATTGTGTTTGACCCTTTAGCGAAAATTCAAGGCATATCATTGAATGACTGTATTGAGACTGGTCCAAAGCTACAAAATGACTTGTTTGATGTTCTGTTACGTTTTCACAAAATAGCTATAGCATGTGACATTAGTGAAATGTATCTGCAGGTGGGCATAGTAGAATCAGACAGAAAGTATCACAGAATACGGTTCTGAGTATGAATTCACTCGTTTAGTCTTCGGTGTAAATGCGTCCCCATTCTTGGCTCAAATGGTTTCTCAGGCTAACGCTAGACGTTTTTGCACATGAATACCCAGCTAAAGCAACAACTGTCATTGAGTCAACATACATGGATGATTCAATAGACTCCGTAGGCAGTGAAGAAGACTGTCACAACTGTGTTTGAAAGCTGGAATGCATGCAAGAATTCAGTTACAGTCTTAGAAAATATTCCAGCCAGAGATAGGGCCGCTGAAATCAACCTTGAAACTGGTTATTTGCCTAAAACTAAAGCTTTAGGTGTGTCCTGGATGGAGATACATACATGTTTTCATTCAGTGCAAAGAAAGAGGATACACTGTACAAGGTTACCAAGCGAAATTTGCTGAAAGCTGTTGCTAATCTCTTTGAACCTTTAGGTTTCATATCACCATATGTTGTAATAGGGAAAATTCTCAAGCAAAAATTATGGTTGTGCAACTGTAATTGGGATGATAAAGTAGTTCAAGTTTTAGAAAAAGAAATCATTGACTGGGTATCAAACACACAATATTTGAACAATATAGAAGTGCCAAGATGTCTATGTTTTACAGAGACTGAACAGTTCTTCACACATTTGTAGATGCATCTAAAGAAGCATATATTGCCGTGACTTATGTTCGTCATAAAATCGAAACGATGAAAGGATCACAGTAAGATTTGTGTGTAGTAAAACAAGTTGTGTGTATTAAAACAAGAGTCGCACCACTTGTTGCATTGTCCATTCCTAGACTTGAGTTAATGGCAGCTGTTCTTGGTGTAAGATTAGCTAAAACTGTTGGTTTGACGCTGCAAGTGACTTCCAGTAACATGATGTTTTGGTCTGACAGTGAAAATGTTCTCCACTTGATCACAGGACAAAGTAGACATTACAAACCATTTGTTGCAAACCGTATTGGCGAGATCCATGAAAACAGCATACCATGTAATTGGTATCATGTCCCAGGAGATAAGAACCCAGCAGATATTGGATCTCGAGGCTTATCAGCTGATAAGTTAGTTAACTGCAGCTTTTGGTGGCAAGGACCTGAACTTCTTCATGAACAGCCAGACCTGTGGCCTAAAGGATTTAAAGAAAACAACAGTGTGATGATACTGAGAAAAAGAAATATCAGGCTAAATCCACAGACTCATACCTGATACAAGATAAAAATCAAATAAATGATAGACTAGAGCCCAAACATTTCTCAAGTTGGACAAGAATGCTCAGAGTGTTTGCATGGGTGAATAGATTCATCACAAACTGTAGAACTAAGAAACTATCTGAAAGTGATATACTGACATATGATAAACTGAACAGAGCTGAAAATAGATACAATTCTTTATGCACAGAAAGAAGCTTTCCCAAATGAGTACTCAGCATTACTTAGTGAAAAACCTGTACCAAGCAGAAGCAAAGTTGTGTCTCTAAATGCAGTGCTAGATGAAAATGGTTTGATAAGAAGTAACACTAGACTTCAATTTTCAAAGGAATTACCATTCAATACAATGTGTCCAGTTGTATTGCCAAGGAGGCACCCTGTGACAAAGTTAATTGTGAAGCACTTTCATGAACGAAATGGACATTGTGGTACAAATTAAACATTAGCTGCATTGTCAACGAAATACTGGTTGATCTCAGGGTGTGAGGAAATACGTGAAGTTGAAAAAGATTGCCGAAAATGCAGATTACTGAAATCAAGAACAAGTCAGCAAATTATGGCCCCATTGCCAAAACAAAGGACAGAAAAGACATTAAGAGCATTTGCATACACCTCCGTGGACTATGGTGGGCCATTCCTCACAAAAGAAGGTAGAGGGAAATCTATACCGAAGAGATATTTGTGTTTGTTCACGTTTATCAAGCCGAACAGTACACCTAGAAATGGCAACAAATTTGGACACTGATTCATTTCTGAATGCCTTTTGCCGATTCAAAAGTAGACGTGGAAAGATTTCTGATAATGGAACAAACTTTGTTGGTGCACGTCGTGAACTAAAAGAACTATATGGTCAAATAGACAAAGATAAAGTTAAAGCCAAGACAGCAGACCAAAGCATGCAGTTGCATTTCAACCCTCCGTCTGCATCCCACTTTGGAGGTATTCATGAAATTATGATTAAAAGTGCAAAAAGAGCAGTGTATAGAATCTTGAGTGGTGCAGATGTTACTGATGAAGAGTTGCAAACTGCATTTATCGTAGCTGAAGGATTGATTAACAGCTGTCCACTGTCTTATCAGAGTTCCAATCCACAGTCCTGACACCCAATCACTTCCTACATGGACAGTTAGGTGAGTTTGCACCTGAAGAAGCAGAGGACATCGTATATGATCACAAGAAAAGATGGCACCGAGTACAAGAAATAGTCAACCATTTCTGGAAACGATGGTTTAAAGAGATTCTTCCAGCCATTGGCAGCCGGAAGAAGTGGTTCCAAGAGAAAGACAACTTGTCAGTAGGAGACGATGTGTTAATCGTGGATCCTGATCAACCTCGTGGTTGTTGGCGTCTTGGTCGAGTCGGTGATACCTACCCCGAGGTCAATGGACGAGTTCGTGTGGCAAGTGTTCGAGTTGGAGAATCGATCAACGAGAGACCCATCACACCTTTGTGTCCCATAGAAAAATGTGCATAATACTTACAATGTTAGCACATATCTGTAATACATTTTGAGTGATGATTCTGAGAAAATTTTAGTGTAAATTAAGGGATAATTAAATGTATTCATATATGGTTGTTGTGTTAAGGGGCATAATAATCCCCAGAGCAACCATAATTCATCATTGTAATGTATATAAACTTTGCGGTTTAAAGGAAGAGATCCACCGATATTACATAAACATTTTAAGGTTTTAAGTCATTCATGTGGCTAACAGTGTTAAGGGGCATAATAAACCCTATGTTACCACCAAAGGCTCAGATAGAACTTTATTCATTAATTCACTCACTCAATTATCGACTAAGCAGGAAAAGATGGAACTCACAACATGGAAGCAACAAAACTACGTACTTTTAACTGCATTTGTAAACATTGTAAAATAGTTATGTGGGATAATATTGTTTGAATATTATTTTTGGTGCTGTAAGAAAATCTTGTTTTTAAAGTTCATCTTTAATGAATGAATCATTTTGAACCATATTTAGAAACATAATATTTTATAAAAGTAGTCTGAAATATTTTTTAAAATAATTGTTCATGATGTTTCCTATGGCAGATATTGATGTGTGATAATTGTTTTTCAAAAGGTTTGTAACTCTATTTGGAATGTTCATAAATTTGGTATTATCTAGTACCGGTATGTAAATTGCATTTCTTTCCATACATTATATTTTGGCATTAATGTCTGTGTTATTTTGAAAGAATTATATGTATAAAACATCAAGTGAGTTAAAAAACAATTGCATTCAATGATTGTTGTTTGTGTAGTCATTTAAACTGTATGATAAGGAAATCAGTGAACACCATTTATCATATTTTTTGTAACTCATATCATTTATTTACTTTGAATATATTGTGTAATATTGAAACAACATGTGTATGTTGTCTGATTTAAAAGTATTCTCAAGAATATATCAATGTAAATGTATCATAGTTTAGTGGTATAATTCATTGTCATTGATCACTAATATTGTCTTATTTTGTTAAACTGAAATTAATTTCATGTTGGCGAGAAGAGAATATATAGTCTATTTACTATGTGTTACAGTTAATTGAAGTATTCTATGTTCATAATGTGGGACAATTCAGTGGATAGAAAATTAGAATTTGTCTTTGTATGTCATATAATTAATTATATAACCATTTGAAAAATTGGGTTGTAAAAGGTTAAGTTACACATACATTGTAAAAAAGGAGGGATTTTTAAACTAAGGTTACTGCCTTTTTATAGTTTGTTTTGTTCACTCAACAACTAGAAATAAAATCATAAGTTTAATTGTTTTTACAATAATGAATGTTCAAACTGATTTATTCTTTAAACAAGCATTTTCAGTGAAAAGATATCCCCCGCCAACGATGGCTTGTTTGTGCTTGATGGCTTGTTTGTGCTTGAAGGTTAAAAAAAATCTCAGAAAGAATAAGATAAGCACATCGGTTTTACTAAGAAACGGCTGCAAACAATGATTTTTTAATAAATCAAGGGCAATAACTCTAGGGAAAATTGACCAATCCAAAAGAAAAAATAGACAGGCATCATCACAGTATGTTGGTTCTAATTTATTCTAAGTGTCATGACCAGCTACCAGCTAGTTGCATAGAAAAGGCTGCAAACATGGATCTTTTAATAAATCAAGGGCAAATAACTCATATAGAAATTACACATTCCAAAATATAAATAAACAGGCATCATCGCAGTATGTTGGTTCATATTTATTTCAAGTTTCAAGAATTTCTACCAACTAGTTACTGAGATATGCCTGTAAATGAGAGTTTTTCAAAAAATAAAGAGCAATAACTCCAAGTACAATTGACCAATCCAAAAAAAAAATATGAACAGGCATCATCCCAGTATAGTAATTCATATTTATTTTAAGTTTCATGAAATTCTGCCAGCTAGTGACTGAGAAATGGCTGTGAATGTGCATTTTTCAAAAAATCAAGGGCAATACATGTAACTCCAAGGACAATTGACCAATCAATTTTTTTTTGGACGGGCATCATTCTTGTATAGTGGTACATATTTATTTTTTAGTTTCATGAAATTATACCGCCTAGTTACTGAGAAAACGCAGGTGACGGAAGGAAGGACGGACGGAAGGAAAGACGGACGGACGGACGGACAACGCCATTTCAATATCCCCCTCCCTATTTCATAGGGGGGGGGGGGATAATAATAGATTTTGTTGATTATAAAAGTATCCTTTATGACTTAATGATTCTTTAATTCAGAGAACTGATATGAAAATGTAATAATTATAGAATGTTATAATTATTTCAGAAGTTATAGATTTTACAAGTACTTGTCTTGTTTAAAATTATGGATTGTGTAGGGATTTGACTTGTCACTTGTTAAGAAATGATTACGAATATAGATTGTTGCGAGTTAACACTGTTTAAGATAGTTTGACAATTATTATGATAGGGGGTAATGTTCTGAAGAGTCATTGGTTCTATCAGAGGAAGAAACTTTTGTAATAATCGATTCACTTTTCTGAACTTTACCGTATAAGATCGAACTGTTGACTGCTATGCTTAAAAATGTGACTGAAATAAACAAAAAAGAAAATAACAAAAAGTAGTCGTTTATAAGTTTAGTGAACGCTCCTTAAGCGTGCTTTAGTAGTTGAAACTCTCCACCATTGCTAGGTCCTACAATGCAATTTAAAACCAGTGTCATTTATATAAATCACATTTTCATACGCAAGTCTAATGGAGAATGTACTCATTATTTATTTATTGTTATACAATACTAGATATTCAATTAAAATTAGCATAGCGTTTCTTGTATAACATAAAGACAATAACTGACTTGCACCGTAGAATCCGTTTCGAGTTGAACGACACTCTCCATGTCGAGTTATGTATCCAAATGAGATTTATAAACAGACAACGTTTTTATGTGTACCGTCACAACGGAAAATTGTTTATAAAACAATACAAATTTTCAAATACCGTTTACAGCATTTTATTCGTATATTATTTCGTACCAACACCAACTAAATGAGAGAGAAAAGACATGTATACAAGGTATATAAAAAATAATATGAAATCTGAATATGATAAAAACAAAACAACATGCAATTCAAAAATACACAACTATAGCAAACAACATAGAACACATTTTCAAGTCAGCAAAAGTCTATTTTCCAACAACATCAACTGAGTTATCATTTTTTTTTTCATTTCTGTTTTCCACTCTATCGTTTATGTCCGTGTCACGCCAATGTCGACAGTAAATGTTTAGTTAATATATATCAAGTTCTTTAGGAGTTATATCGACGACAGGCACCACATCGTTCCATTTGATCAAAATGTTAAGTTCATCCACTTCTTTGAGAACCGCCTCTAAGTATAAGTCCAGCTGTTGTTTTAAGTCTTGTTTACGAAGGTATGATACGTTTGTGATAAACTATCACCTTGACAACCGGGACACATTTTTGGAAAACTAATTTTTTTTAAAGAATTTTTTAAAAATTCAAAATAAGATCGCAATAATAGCATGCACTTCGGATCCATATCTTGAGTGTTCTACATGTATCATATCATTCTACCAGTCCTTGTACTGCATGTATAAAGCCGGATTACAATTACTACATTTCAAAAAAGACATTTGATTCAGGTGATCATCATTACATTGCGAGTCAATAAACATACCGCTGAGAAGGTCAAGCGGAAAGTCGCTCTGAGTATTGAATCCATCGAGGGTTCTTCGTTAATATATATAGGTTGATATGCCGGCGGTTGGACTGTTGCAGGAGGCTCTTCTTCCATTAAAACGCTTACAAAGTCCCAATCGCCGTCATTATTGGATGACCTGGCTGGTTTTGCGGAACATCGGGCCAATTGTCCTGACCTTGGGGAGTGCTGTGTAGCTGTAAACTGTTCGTAGGATGCGGCTTGGTTCGGTTCATAGGATTCAGTTTTGTCCCGATTATAATCATCCATTTTCTCATGCTCATTTCGTTGGCTGCAGTATATCAACGTTTCTCCCGTAAGTACAAAGGTGTCTTCATCTACTGTCTTTTTCTGAGTTTTAGGTTTCCTTTCAGAACAGTTCTTCAACCGTCCGAAACAATCGTAGGGTTGTATACGTCTTTGATTTAAAATGGCCTGTGGTATGCTTTTCCGATAACCATCTTTTACAAAAAGAGCAATAGATTCGTTTTTTTAGGGTTGTAACGTCTTCATGATGCAGTTTGTTATTCAACCGTTTTTATAATCCAGTTTATCATCCAAATGAAATGATCACGTATAGCCGACAAGTTCTAACAGTCTCGGAGCCAATCGTCGTCGGCTATGTTTCCATTTAGCGAAAAGCGATGGTAATTCCCTTTCTACTCTTTCACTATATACTACAATATATATATGAGAGTCCAACACATATGGTAATGGATGTGCATTACTTAACTATCTGTCCATGCATGTGTCCGATATTCATCTATCCAAAATGAATTAAACATACGACCATCACGGTCGTAATATTCGTTATGATATCCACGGAGATCACACATCGATGTAACAATGGAAAATAGATTAAAATCCGCCCCCGCGCAAGGGGTAAGACGGTTGAAACCGCCTGTCTTGCCGAGGTTTAGCCGCCTGGTCGGATAGGGGTGGATTTTGCACACCCAAGGATAACGTCATCAGACCCCCAGGAAAACACCTCTCGAACGGTTGATCTAATGCTGCCTGTTATTCCTTTAAAAATAAATAAAACAAGCAAATTCGTTGAATTGATAATAGAAAGGAGGTGGAAATATTAGGAGAAAAAAGCGGCGATGAAAGAAGAAATTAGCAAACTGAAAGCATTTACTGAACAAGAGTATATGCCATAATTGACGATCAAAGTTATAGGACATTAGCTACTCGAGAACTGTTTGATCAGTTGAATATTAATGGTCATGTTTCTTCATACACATTGTCTTCGTGTTCTGGGCGCACCACAAAGTATGGGCGACGATCAGATAATTTTTGTGTTCGATCTGTAGACGGTTCAACCGACATTCAGTTGCCCCTTGTTACTGAATGCAATGATATTCCAAACGAAATATCTGAAATTCCTACCCCAGAAGTTGCAAAGGCTTATGAGCATCTGAGTCAACTAGCCGACAAGATACCAGAAATTTGTGATAGCAAGATAGAGCTTTTAATCTGTAGAGACCTACCAGAAATTCATCACATCCAGGAACTAATGACTGGCAGTAAAGGCATGCCCTTCGCACAAAAGCTACCCCTTGGTTGGGTGATAGTTGGAGAAATCTGTTCAGGTCAAATGCATGTGCCAGACTTAGTATCTGTAAATAAGACATACGTGAAAGCTGAGGGACACACAACATGCATACAGCCTTGTCAATACAATTTGAATCTCAAGGAGTGTTTTAAAGGAGACTCGGTGTTAATGCGAACCGTGAATGATAATCAGGTTGGATCTTACATTGAAGACAAGCAATTTTTACAACTAATGGAAGAAGAGATGAGATTAGAATCTGATGGAATATGGTCAGCGCCACTTCCATTCAAAGCTGATAGGCAGCAACTGCTGAATAACAAAGCACAGGCATGGCGACGAGCTCAAATTTTAGATTCTAGTCTGAAAAAAGAAGCTTTAAAATGAGAACATTTTGTAAACATCATGAGCAGAGTAATAGACAGTGGTGCAGCTGAAGTTGCCCCCCTGTTGTAGGGAGTGAGTGTTGGTACTTACCTCTTTTCGGAGTTTACCACCGGAATAAGCCTGGCCAACTCAGAGGCGTCTTTGACTCTTCTGCTGTGTACCAAGGGATTTCCTTAAACAATGTTTTAATGTCTGGTCCAGACATGATAAACAGCTTACTAGAGATTCTAATGTGATTCCGCAAGGACGAAGTTGCTGTTTCTGCAGATGTAGAACAGATGTTCTACAGATTTAGGGTATTGCCAGAACATCGAGATTTTCTTAGGTTCTTTTGGTACAGGAACAATAATAAAGAAGAAAATCTGATAGAGTACAAAATGTGTGTGCATGTTTTCGGCAATTGTGCGTCTCTGGCGGTCGCAACATATGGGTTACGGAAGTCTGTTCAGAATGCAGACAAAGAGGTACAAGACTTAAACAGAAATTTTTACGTGGATGATGCCCTGACATCCAAACCAAAAGCTGATCAAGCTATAGAGCTTATGAAAACAACCAAAACTGCATTGAGAGAAGGGGGAAACATTCGACTTCACAAAGTTGCTTCAAATAACTTAGAAGTATTGAAAGTCTTTCCTACTGAAGACTTAGGAGGTGATCTGAAGTCTCTCGATTTTAGAACAGACATCTTACCAACTCAAAGAAGCCTTGGAGTTGCTTGGGACCTAAAAAATGTTGAAGTTGAAAACAAACCATTCACTAGGAGAGGGGTACTTTCAATGTTGAATAGCATCTACGACCCCCTTGGATTCATCGCCCCGATTACCATTACTGGGAAGATACTGTTACGTGAAGCAACACCGCAAGGATGACCATTAAATGAAATGGCAAGAATGGAGAGAAAGTCTTCAGAATTTGGAGACCATAGTTATACCTCGAGCATTTACTTTGTTCTCATTCAGTCTGGCAAAAAAAGTATCTGTTTGGATCTTCTCAGATGCTTCAGAGAAAGCTATTGCGGCTGTATCGTATCTGAACTTATCACACTTCGATGGGCATTCATCATCAGGTTTCTTGCATGGAAAAGCAAAACTGGCTCCTTCGAAGGGACACAGCATTCCAAGGCTAGAATTATGTGCTGCTGTGTTAGCTACAGAAATTGCAGAAACTATCTCAATTCAATTAGACATTCCTTTGGATGCAATGACCTTCTTCACTGACAGCAAAGTTGCCTTAGGTTACGTATGCAACAAGACATGAAGATTCTACACGTATGTCAGCAATCGAGTGGAACGAATTCTGAACATATCTACACCCAAACAATGGAGATATATTCATACCGACGAAAACCCTGCTGACATATCCACCAGGTGTGCATTCATTTTGCCAGACATTAGCAACAGTATTTGGATTAAAGGAGGTCTATCTTCAGAGCATGGTTAGACAATACCAGATATTCAGAGTTCCAGTGAGACCTTTAACCTAGCTGTTAAACCCAGGTGAAGACTGCGAGATCCGACCAGACATCAAGGTGAAGAAAACTGTTGAAACGGAAAACATATCATCTAGGTTTGAGAAATTCTCTATATGGCAGTCATTGATTAGAGCCCTTACTGTCTTGAAAAGGGCATGCATCTCGCTCAAAAGTGACGACAACACTCCAATGAACGATGTTGCCTTTATCAGACTCATAGAAATTTTTGTGATCAGCACCATACAGAACGATGTGTATGGCACAGAAATGAAACTGCTTTCTAGAAATGAACCCATACCAGCAGGCAGTAGTATTTCTTCCCTGAGCCCGTTCATAGATGAGCATGCTATTCTTCGAGTTGGAGGGCGCATAGGTAAAGCAGAAATTTCAAGCAACATCAAACATCCAGCAATTATACCAAAAAAGTCACATGTAGCCTCATTGATAGTGAGATATTTTCACGAAAAAAAAAACAACATCAAGGAAGGCTCATTACAGAAGCTACATTAAGAAACAACAGTTTCTGGGTCATCGGAACAAAGAGACTTGTCTCAAGTATAATTCATAAATGTGTTGTCTGCAGAAAACTTAGAGGAAAATTCCAAGGGCAAAGAATGGCTGAACTACCTTCGGACAGAGTAACCCCAGGGGCTCCTTTCACTGTAGTTGGCGTAGACGTGTTTGGGCCATGGAACATTGTGGCACGTAAGACGAGAGGCAGACTTGCAGAGAGCAAAAGATGGGCTATTCATCCGTTCAATCCAAACGCTATACACAAATAACTTCTTCTCCGCTCATGCAATGTAATTGATGAGGAAGACATTGACCTCTCGATCAGCTCGCAGAATCTCAATGCTAGAGAGTCGGTAGAATGCAACAACAGTACGACCTCTAACCCATTTCCAACTGAACCATTGGCATCATCAAGTCCGAAGCAGATAGGATTTCAGAATCATGATGACTATGAACCATGTCTAAGCGCTGAATCTAGCGGTATGCAATTTGATGACAATACTTTCATTGTAAAAAACCCCACAAAAAACTGCCTTTAAACTTGATAGATTTTAGGATCGACATTAAATGTTTCTGAAAGTGACCACTCAGGGTCCATTTACGTTATAATCTTCCGAGAGTCGCTGAACTATGATTATTTTTGGGCAAATATCTATTATCGCTGAATGTTTTGTTTTGTATAACTAGAGCTATCACTGAAGGTAATTAATACCCCCGAACGCCGCCTTTCATTATGATGTATCATTGTTTGAAGTTTTATGAAATTCCATCTAGTAGTTTTCAAGTTACTATCAAAGTTTGACAAAAAAACAACAGAAAAAGGCAATAACTCTGTAATTTGCTAAAATAGTGTAATGATTCATGTACACTGAACTCCCTCTCATTATGATCTATCACTGTATGAAGTTTTATTCAATTCCATCCAATAGTTTTCATGTTATGCTCCGGACAAAAAAAAGTAACAAAGGACAGTTACTCAGTAATTAGCTGAAATAGAATTGCGGTTCCTGTACACTGCACTCCCTTTCATTATGATCTATCACTGTATGAAGTTTTATTAAATTCCATCCAATAGTTTTCGAGTTATGCTCCGGACAGGAAAAAAGTAACAAAGGACAATAACTCGGTAATTAGCTGAAATAATGTTATGGTTATTGTACATTGCACTTCCTCTCATTATGCTCTACCATTGTTTGAAGTTTAATCCATTTCCATCCAGTAGTTTTTAAGTTATGCTCCGGACAAGTTAAATTGCAACGGACCGACCGACCGACCATAATATAGTCGGGAGTCCATAAGGGGAAAAGTCGCTTATTTTTGACGGTACATGGCATCGGAGAGTAGAATTTGGCATGCATGCTATATCTTAACTATATGATATGTTAGCAATCTGAAACTGCCCCATGCCATCCGAGATTTGGCCCTATATGCTCAGAATTAGGTCAAAGGTCAACTGAGTGCACTTTATGTACATGGTAATTGAAAAAACATCATATCTTTGTCAGTTTTAGGTTTACAATAACCCAACTGGTATCAAAATGAAGCTTAGGCTTACTAAATTTTATATACCTAATTTGTATACTCATGAATATTAATGAGAATGTCCAAAAAAGGGTGATTTTTTAAAAAATATAATAATTTATGGCCAATAGTTTTGCAATATCTTCGTTATTTATGTTATTTATACAGCCAGACTTTACCAAAATAAGGATGAGATATTCCTCTATCAGTAAATATATACTTTTTAATATTTTGATGCATCATTTACATGCACAATTACTGCTTAAAGTGGGTGGGGTAACTTGACACCAAAATCTTGAAAAATCCAAATGTTGTAAAATTAAAAAATCCGATGTTGTTTTCTTTTACATATAGTTTATGTATATAATGTGTATTAATTACCAGTATTTGTACATGGATCAATAACAATTATATAGGTCAAAGGTCATTCAAGTGCAATAATAAGTCAATTCAAGTCAATGTGTTACGTCGGGAGACCATAAGCGGAAAAGTCGCTCATTTTTGACGGCCCATGGCATCATAGAGTATAACTGATTCAATTTCATAATCGTATTGCCCAATATCAGCTGTGTGTGACTCCACACAATGCCACTGACAAAATCGAATGTGAAGGTGAGAAACTAGGTCAAGGGTCAAGTAAGTGCAAAATTTATTGAAACTCTACCTGTCTTACTCGATGTCGTTTAACTTTAAAACGCTTATATTTATCAACTTATATTTTGTTCTATATTATCATTGTATATATAGCTTTCTAGTAAATTCTCCAACAATGTTTCCAAAAGGT
Source organism: Mya arenaria (assembly GCF_026914265.1). Classification (NCBI taxonomy): domain Eukaryota; kingdom Metazoa; phylum Mollusca; class Bivalvia; order Myida; family Myidae; genus Mya; species Mya arenaria. Next base: position 66,006,758 of record NC_069131.1, on the reverse strand, counting down.
AGGGTTAAGGTCATTTAAAGGTCAACAAGCGAAACATACTCGAAAATTTTAGTATACATAATATGTTTTCTTTTTATTTAGCTTTATGCATCTTTATATTGGTGTTTAAAGGTAATACAAAACAGCCCATTGTATAATCTTTGGTTTCAGCAAAATTGGGCACTAGAATGATGTCGGTTACTATGGTTACCAACAAAGCACAAAACATTGCCCAGGTTTGCTGATTCAATGACTTATGTTTTGCATATCTTATATCTGTTTTATTTAATAAAATATGTTTTTTTATTAAAAATATATATCAGTTCTATGAACATATAGCTTTTGTGAGGCCAACTTTTAAAGTCAAATAAGGTCAAGGTCAATGTACTTTCGAGGTCAAACACGGAAATTAGCAAATAAAACAACATCTATGTGTTATCAAGAATTATTTGCCTTTGTTATGCTGTTTGGTACACACAAGTGTATTAGTGAGGATGGAAAAATCTGCAACTGTGAACGTTGCCATGGCAATAAAATAAACCAGAATAGAGATTACGCACATGCATAACTCATTGACGTCTCCTGGTATTATAAATGTTCACTATTTTATGTTGACAACAGCCTTATATTTTAAGTATATGTGTTTTTGCGAAAGGTTCATTCAAACAAGTATGAACATTTTTTTTTGGAGTTATCCCACCTTGTTATAATTCGCCTAGTTAAAACCAAGTTACTTCCCTTGTATAGAAGTTTGCCATTTAGCCTACATAAACATTGCAGTGACCTGATAGTCCCTTTCACTGTAAGTTACAGTCCTGGTTGATTATATACTTTATCCCTGGGTGTATTGCCTAATACACTATGTATCTGTTAAGTTCTCTATATAATTGAGCAACAGAAAAACTAATTTCAAGGGGGAATCGCTGTAGCTCAATTTTTTCGCAATTTGTGCGATTCGCACCATTAGTATTTCGCTCTTAATTACGATTACTATTTATTGTGATTCGCACCATTAGTATTTCGTTCTTTAATACGATTTATAAACACAATCTCAATGGAGTTGTTTTGGTATCAGTTTCTCATTGGACAGGTGTTTGTTGTGATAAGTAGTCAACTATAGTCTTTACATCTTGGTAATTACCTTTTTGTATATTTTCAGCTGTGAAGAGATCAGAAAACATGTCCAGTTACAGAACGCAAGTACGTTTATACAACTATTGAGGACTGCAGGTAAATAGTATACACAATAGCACTAGTTAAATGTTTATGATAATTAAAATATTAAAGTGTCAATCAAAAGCAAATAATTTATAAAAGGGAGAATTTGATATTGTATAGCTTTTAAAGGGTTTAAGAATGAATTTAATTTAAGGACGAAAATTGCATGCTATATTTACTGGCGAAATCTTTAATTGTTTGTGTCATAGTTTGTCTGTATGTGAACTTTAATATCCTGTATTTTATCATTTCAGAAAAATGGAGGTCAATCCAGTTGTGTCTATCAAGCGACGTTCATCGGGAACATCATTTGACCGTTGCATAATTTGCCAAGAGAAAGGGGGAGTGTTGCGTATCGGAACAGTGGATGGCAAAAAGCGGATCAGAGAAGTGTCCGAAATCAGAAAAAGCTTGCAGGACACTGACAACATAGAGGTAATAGACAGAACCACTGAACTTGACACAGACACATGGGCAGACCAAAATAAAATTAAGTGGCATAATAGTTGTTATAGCTCATATACCTCAAAGCAAAGGCTTAGTCGTTTGCAAAATAAGTTCAAACAGCCTGAAAGTAAGCAACCGGATGAACAATGTCATAGTACCCCTGAAACATGTACCCCTTCTACTTCTACAACCAGAGCCAAAGTACATGCTGTTGACTTTAATCGCTGTATGTTTTGTCAATCTGACAATGTTAAACAGTTGAACAGTGTTACTACATTCAAATTATCTGAAAATGTCCTTAAACTTTCGAAGAATGACAATGTTATGAGAGTTCGTCTTGCAGGTGTTAACGATTTAATAGCGTCTGAGGGCAAATATCACTTGAAATGTTTATCAAAATTCAGACGCAAATCTATAACGATAGACACTCTAGATGAACCTGAAGATGAAGTGATGAAAGAGCTCAAACATGTCCTGGAAGAAGGGTTTTCTCGTGGTCATGTTTATGATATGAATACAGTGTGGAGTAGTTATTGCCGAAGAAAACAGGAATCAGGCAAGAGTGTACCAAGTAAATATCAGACACGAAAGCAGTCATTCTATGAGGACGTGAAACGGACGATTGGTGAGAAGGGACAGTTGGTAAGACCGTTAGATAAACAATCTTCGCTGCTATTGTACCCTGCATGTGAAACGAACAAAGTCATTTCTCAGACACTGACAAAAGAATCAAGAAAACAGTTTGAAACATTTTTGTCTGATTCAGGCTCAGAGACAGACACCTCAGGTGATGATTCAGTCGTGCTTGAACTACCTTGCGAAAATACGATTCTGCAAGAAATAGTCCATGCGGCCCTGAAGATAAGAACCGACTTAAATGAAATGCCTGGACACGACTCAATTTGTTCAGGCTTTGATGATGAACACATTGAAAAGATCATTCCAGATAGTCTGTACATATTTCTTAGGTTGCTTTTTGGTGGTATGGCCCTGTTAGATGGAGATGATGATGCCATTAATGCATCTGCAAATCGAAAAGTTTGCAGTATTGCACAGGATATTATTTTTGGTGTTTCTAATGGAACCAAGCTTACACCAAAACATGTAGGCTTAGGTCTTGCCCTGCATCAAGCAACACGCTCAAAGGCGTTAGTTGAACTATTTCATGCTGCTAATCATACAGTTGGTATCACTACAATCAGACGGATTGATAATGCCATAGCTAACAATATTCTGGAAAAGTATATTCAAAATGGAGGAGTTTATATTCCAAGTAATATCGAGCGTGGGGTTTTTGTACATTGTTCATGTGACAATATAGATGTGTTGGAGTCTACATTGGATGGGCGAAACACGTTCCATAGTACGCAGATGGTTGTGTGGCAGCGACAAACCGCAGCAGAATTAGATCCATTACAAATCGCGGATGATGACAGCACACCTAGCTTAGAGAGAAGTTGTAACACAGACGCTTTGAAGAGTCTCCACGAGTTACACAGAGCAAAGATGCCGCATGGCAGTAGACCTCAACCAGTGCAAACCGCTGACGAAATAAATACGGACAGATGGTTCACTGAGATAGATGTCAAATGTGAACAGGCCCGTATAGAGGACACTGTGTGGCTTCTAAGAAGACAGACTGACACAGAAGAGCAGAAAGTTCCAGCATGGCGAGCATTTAATGAATCGACCAGTCAAGCAAGTCCACCGATGACTACCATTGGAATGCTTCCAATCCTGCAGGCCCCTGCAGATGACTTTGATACGCTGACTACGGTTATCGATAGATTTATAGCAATATCAAATCATGTAGGACAAACACATACTGTTATCACTGGTGACCAGCCTCTCTATGCCAAAGGAATAGAGCTAACATGGGCGAACCAAGAGAAGTATAAAAACGTCATATTCCGACTTGGTGGCCTCCATGTCTGCTTCAACTTTTTGAAAGCAATTGGACAACACATGGAATCAGCTGGTCTTGATGATGTGTGGGTTGATGCTGGGGTGTATCCTCCAAACGTAACTTCAAACATGATGGAAGGAAAGGCGTACTACAGAGCAGTACGTGCACATATCCTAACGTATGAGGCTTTGTGGCGGTTAAGGTGGACGATGTTTCGATCCTGGCTACATCAAAAGGCCGGTGGCACAAGTACAGATGTTGGAGAAATGGAAGCATCATCTACGGATCTGGTTAATATCTTCAAAACTTCAAAGATAACTGGATATGACCAAAACGTAATGGACCAGGCTGCGAAGTTACATGAAGTTATTCTGGATGTCAACTTGATCGGCCAGATGCAGGAGTTTGACTCTTTGTTCTTTGGCAACAAGCAGTATGTGTTCTGGAAGACCTATATGGATATGATTGAGATTTTGCTTCTGTTTATTCGTGCGGAAAGAGAAGGAAACTGGAAGTTGCACCTTGAAGCATTCGCCGCAATGTTACCGTGGCTGACAGCGTATGACCACCTAAACTATGCTCGATGGGGACCTGTGTATTTGGCCGAGATGAAAGACCTGGAGAACAGAGCACCAGAAGTTTACACTGAGTTCATGAATGGGAATTTCGTCGTCAAGAGAAGTAACAACCACTTCAGCCAGATTCCAACAGACCAAGCAACCGAGTGGATAAATAAACTCTGCAAGCTTAACAATGGAATCATAGGAATAACACGCAATGACTCAGCACGGGACAAGTTCTGTATAACTTGGGCATTTCGCTCAAACATCTCACAAAAGATGAGAGCTCTCTACACAGACACTAGTGGAGATGATGAAGATGAGTTCACATCTACAAGGGCCGACTTCCAGCGATCACGGGTAGATCTTGATGAAAGCCATGTTCAAGCGCTGCTTCAATACCTCGACATACGGGACGTGTTTTGTTGCAAAGGACTAGACTTACTGACAGAAGTAGACATTGAAACCGATAATGCTGATAATAACCTGGTGTTACCAGTAAGGGAGTGCTCAAAGTTAGTCTCAATTGCAACAAAAGATGTAGCCACTACCGAAATAACCAAGGACCTAGTTGAAGCAAGGGATCAAGGTGCAGCACGTGTACTACAAAATGCTCACGAGAGACTAGTTTCAAAGAAAAAACAATTCTTTGACCCAATGAAAAAAATGAAATTGAAAACCTTTGCCACGCTTTACCAAGTGCCAGTGAAAGCAAAGCAAACCACACAGATAATAAAAGCTGACAGAAGATTGATGCAACGACTCTTCAACGCGGCTAATGCTGGCAGAACTGTCGAAATAGCATCTGTATTAAAACATGAGTTGTCTCCAGTACCACTGTCACTTGCAAAAGTTGGCGGAATTATGAACCCAACAGCCAAATCTGATCTGCTTGCGGTCCTTACTACAGATAGTGCAGTCTTTGTCCAGGAAGAGCTTCCAGTGGCTACTTTGAAAACAGATATAGTGATTGATGGACATGCAATGATTCAGGCATTAGGTAAACCAGATGGCTGTGTTACATTTGGAGAGTATGCAGACGTGTTTGTGCAGTGTGTACTGAGGTATTTTAACACAACTACACACAGAATAGACGTGGCATTCGACAGATATATCGGAAAATCATCAATAAAGGCAAGTGCTAGGAGCAAGCGATCCGGCAACCGACGCCCAATTCGTAGAATGATTACTGGTCCAGATGTACCACTGCCGCAGTCATGGGATACCTTCCTAGCAATGGATGAGAACAAAGCAGATATTGCGAGGTTTCTTTCCGAGAATTTGGCAACAAGGGCAGACTCGTTACCGAGAGATCAAGAGCTTGTAACAGGAGGAGGTTACCAAAATGTACTCAAAGCTACATCCAACAGACGTGAAGTACCACAACTGTCATCGAACCAGGAAGAGGCAGACACGAGGATCATTATACATGCCTTAGATGCTGTAAGAGAAGGTTATGAGAGAATAGTGGTCAAATGTCAAGATACAGATGTACTGCTCCTACTGATATACCATCTTGGGTATCTAAACATCGAAATATGGATGATGGCTGGGACTTCAAAGAAAACCAAACTATACCCCGTGCATAGTATCGCTCAGAAAATACCCAGAGATGTGCACCTTAACATTTTGGGATTTCATGCGTTGACTGGATGCGACACAACTTCGGCCTTTAGTGGCATTAGTAAGAAGACCTGTTGGAAGACTTATGTTACTTGTCCTGACCTACTTTCGGATGTTGGAAGAGACAGAAAGTCAGATAAGGCAGAGAAGTTTGTATGCTTGCTTTATGGGACCAATGAAACCTCTGTTGATAATGCAAGGCATTCGCTATTTGTTAAAGCTAAGAAAACGCTTGAAATGCTCCCACCAACAACTGATGCTCTTGAATTGCACATTGCAAGAGCAAATTATCAAGCAGCAATTTGGATCACAGCTGATGTACCAATTGTTGATACAGAGATCAGGCCCCAGTATCACGAAAGAACTCAAACTCAATCTCAAACTTAAACTCAAAATTTGACTTGAGATTTTTTTTTGACTCAGTTGAAATCCGACTCAATTTGGTGATCACGAAATATTTTGAGACCGTTCTCAGCCGAGTTTTAAACTCAGTCTCAACTATTATCGATCTGCATTCGCGTAAGCGGTTATATTCCGCTAAATACTCTTCAACTGGAAGATGAACCGCGAGCTTATGTCATCATCGGGGTCGTCTGTGGCCAAAACAACGCAAAATGAACGAGTTGAAGAAGCGCTCGAACAATTGGACCGATTCAGAGCGGCACTCCGCTCTGTCAACAATACTGAATCAACATGATTCACTTTTTGGAAAGTTCAAAGGGGCCACTCTCGGAAATAAGGCCAAGGAGGCCAAATGGGATGAGATCGTAATGGAAATAAATTCGTAAGTCAGAAGTGTCATATGATTCATGGTGTTTATTTTCACTTTGTTTCTAAGTTAAACTTTCCCTAGTATTGATACGTTTAATATATAAAGCCATTTTGTGGTACCATTGCTTAAAGTTGCACTCTCACAGATTGACCATTTTTACAACTTTTTATTTTTTTGTCTGGGAAAGAGCATATTTATGTGTAAATATCTGCAAACCAATGATATAAGATTGCTGACAAAAATTCAAATCGTAGATTTTTATATTTCCGTTCGAAAATTAATGATTTATGGGTTAAACCGTTACTAACAGTTTAGGAAAAATGCATAAAACATCAATTTTTGAACTGAAATATAATAAATTAATCTGCGATCTAATTTTTGTCAGCAGTCTTATATAACTGCTTTCCATGGATTTTTGCAAAATTGGCTCGTTCGAAAAACAAACAATTAAAAAGTTGTAAAAACCTTCAATCTGTGAGAGTGCAGCTTTAATATTTTCTGATGCTTTTAAAATATTTTATGTTCACAGTATATGCTGTTGTATTCCTTGAAATTAGTGCAAATTTTAAGATTCAAGAGCAGTATCCCAGGACGATATATAAATTTGTGTCTAATTTCACTACACTCTATTTTGTTACAACTAAAGTGCATGCCTGACATTATTGTGTTAAATGGTCTACATTTGTATAATGTGATTTTCAGTACGTGTTTCATTTTTTGTATATGATGTTGTACTCCTACTTCAGCTGTGGTGGTACACGCAGAACTGTGGAAGAGGTCCGGAAGATGTACCAGAACTCAAAGCAACGGGGTAAATAAAAAAATTAACAGAACAATGTAGCTTTAGGCCATTTTCTATGATAAAATGTTATATGAATTTAGTTCTTGAAAACAGTAAAATCTGTATACCTAAGATCCTCTATAATGCAGTAAAGTTTATGGATATAATAATAAAGTTGAAAAATAAAGTTTAAAAAAAAAAAACTATATCAGTTCTATTTGTTTTCCATGATAATGAACTTTTCTCAACTGTAAAACTTTCCAGTTTTATAGGTGCAATCGGTGAAGGAATAAATAACCGGTTATGCAGAAATTAGCTTGTTCTATACTGTTGGTCCTGCATGTGAAGCCATATAAATTGGCATCTATGTGGGACATGTTATCCCACAGTTTAAACCCAAACATTTGTAATTGAAAATGGGTTTTGGAATCTCCTTCTAGAAATATTTTGTTGATTTTAGTTTCTTTGTGGGGCTTGGATTCCCATTTTATCACTGCAAGGTGAAATTAATAATTTATTTGCTTTGAATTGTGCATAATTTGCCGGGGATATTTAAATTTAATTGATTGAAAATTTTCATACTTTTTACAGTCATCGAAATCAGACTTTGGGATCAACAAGCCCGAATTATTATACTATTTCTTGGCATCAAATTTTTGAACAAGCCCTGCTTTATAAAATTCAGAATTTGAGTAAGCCCGAAAGACATTTTACCAGTGCAGGGCTTGCGGGCTTGTGCTAATTTCGACCACTGACTTTTTCAGCAAAGGAGAAATTCTTTCGCAGCCAAAAGACTGGGGGTGGACCTGGAGAGCAGTTTTCAGCATGCGATAATTTGCTTCTAGACAAACTAAAGGACACAAATGTTCTGACTGGCATTGCTGGCGGGGTTGAGAGTGGGTCCTACTCATTCATCATTGAGAACGGTATATAACTGTTTTTGTATAAATTAAAAGTTTGACTTATAGGATTAATTAATTTAACATTTACATGACTATATTACTTTGATTATAACATGTTATGTTAAGTTTGTATACTTAAACAATATCAGAACATGTATTCACACAAATGTTAATAAAGGAACACTATTACACTAAATCATTTTATATACAAGGTAATTATCACAATATTGAGGAATAAGTGATGTATCCAAACCAATGTTCATGTGAAGTATGTTTATCTTGCAAATTTGAAAAAAAAAATCAGTTAAATATTTGCTTTTCTGTTTAAAGCTGCACTCTCACAGTTATATCATTTTTACAACTTTTTATTTTTTTATCTTGGAAGGAGCAAACTTTTTGCATAAATATCTGCAAGCCGATAATATAAAATTGCTGACAAAAAAAATCAGATTGTAGATTTTCATATTTCCGTTCGAAAATATATGTTTTAAGGCTTAATAGTTCTTAACGGTTTAAGAAAAATGCTTAAAACATCAAATTTTGAACTTTAATATGAAAATCTGCAATCTAATTTTTGTCACCAGTCCTTTATAACTAGTTTCCATGTATTTTGGATAAAATTCGCTAGTTCCAAGACAAAAAATAAAAAAAAGATTTCAAAACATTCAATCTGTGAGAGTGCAGAGATTTCAAAACATTCAATCTGTGAGAGTGCAGCTTTAATGTCTTGTTAATAATTGACAATTTTCAGCAATTTGGTATTTTACTAGTGAAATATTGTTCTGGAAATTGACAAAAATTCACTTTTGTGTTCTGTCCATTGTTTTGGGCACAATATTTCACTCATGCATGATACTTGTTATGATTTCTTGTGTCTACTTTGTTGTAGATCATGACAGCTCTCAACCTGGAACTGGTGCATGTGGCAGGAACAATGAAAACATTACATGTAAGTGTTATTCAATTTAAACATGTGTAAATTCAGGTTGGCAAAAGTTATGAAATGATACAAGGAAAGTTCTTGTTCCGGTTTTATCAGTACAAGCAAAATATAGAGGTGTGGTCCAATGTTGTTTCATTATTTTGCTTGAATACATATTTGAAAAAAAGTATATTATCCATAACTTTTGTAATGTTTTTCAGCTGCGGAATGTATACAGACTACAAGTACCTGTGCAAGTGGCAGTGCTTTGATGTCTTCGTCAACAGGTATGTGATGTCATTGCTAGGGATTGGTGACAATGTCAAGTAGCATTGATGGAAAGTAATGAAAATTGGTATGTTAGTAGCTTATAAGTGAAACTATCTTGATATTGCTTTTGATTGTGTTTGGTTCAAGTTCAAGATCCCTGTAACTGTAAAATATAGAAAACTGAAAAGCGTCTGCCCAATTACTTTAGTCCTCTGCATTTACCTAACTGATACATAAAGTTAATAGGCTATAATTGCTTATATTAAAAACCCTATTTTTTCAGAATGAGTTAAGTGTTTAAACATCCATGATCTAATAATCTGATATTTTAAAGACAATTTTATCTATTAAAGCAATATATGGAAATTACTAGTATTGAGAATAGGATAACAATATGAACACAAATTTAAATGTTCATGTCTATTCCTCAGTTTATTACGTTTATTAGGTTGTTTATTTATTTTTCAGATGAAGTTCCATGTGTATTTGCAGAGAAAATGCAGAGGAAATGTATGTCATTTTGGGCATAGTTTGTATTTAATTATAGGAAGAAAACCACAGTCTAGTTATTTTCATGAGTCTCCTTCTCTTCATAATGTGCTGAAACTATATAACTGACTCTATCTAATTTTTTTCCATGGTTCTTTTCATTTATTATGTTTATCAGGCTTTTGAAGGTCATTACTTTGGATCTTTTACAGCTCGAAAACGATCAACTGATGTGGACGAACTGTATGAGCTGGAAAAGAAGAGAGCTAGAGTAGAACTGCAGTTGGCCGAGAACCGAGTAGCCCATGAGAATGAGTTATTTGAACTGAAAAAAGCAATACTTGAAAAAAACCTTGAACAAGTGTTTAGCAATAGTTCTATCATACCATTTAATGAATTGTAAACCCTTTATTTATTCAATTTTCTGTAAAAACAATTGTAAGTCATTGAAACTGTTATAGCTATGTTATAGTCATATAAAATAAATTAAAATCTTAAGTTTTAAGAATGGATGTAGTGGACCGACTGATCGCTCTTAATCATTAAGATTTTTATTCCAGTCATATTACTGACTAAGAATATAACCACGTTATTAGAGACATTTTAAAAGTAAAATGACGCAGGAATTGTGTAGTGGATGAGTCGGTGGCAGTGTTGTCAGCTTTTAGCAACTGCAAAAGATTAATTTTTTAATAAATAGGCATAGAATTAATGATTACCTGTCATCAGTTTTATTGGCTGTAAATGTAGGTTATGTTCTAATTTATCTAATTATAGTATCAATACACTTATTTTTACGACTAAAATTGAAAAGTCTACTGAATTTGTGAATATCAATTATTTAAACAAAATTATTTGCAATATGTCATTAGTTCTTTGTATGTATTTGTGTTCATATATTCGAGAATTCATCTTGTATTACTTTGCTGAACATGATGTTCAACACAAAATAATGTGAAGAACTTTGTTATCTATAGCATGTGAACAGTGAAATGAAAAGCTATAATAGTGTACACTTTAGAAACAGTTAAACAAGTAGCTAGAATGGTATTTCCATTTAATTCTTTGATACTATTCAGACTTTGCCTTATGCCATAGTCCTTTCACAAGCAGCAAATACAACTTTAACAGTATCAATGATTATATTCAAGTTTCAGAGATGACTACCTTATCATGCCTATCGAAATATGTGTATGGCTACTGTTGTCGTTTGGATTGTTGGTGGCAAAATTGCAACCATTTTAGATTAAGTTACTTTTTTGTATTGAAGCTATTGAAAACAAGATATGCATTTCTTTGAACAGGATAGTACACCACATCTCCCTCTGTTGTACTGAACATGTGTTGTCAAGCAATGTTATATAAACCATATGTGGAGCAGTTATACATGTCAAGACTGAATGTCAGAATTGATATTTCTTTTTTGTATGCCAGGGAATTATTAAGTTGTAAATGCAGTGTTTTCATGTGAATTCACTTGTACAGATTGTCATTTTTTGTGTAGTCTTGACTGCTCCATTGATATGATTCTGAATTAGAGTTTTATTCTGCAAAGGATATTTGTTCAGATAAGCAATTATTAACTTGAAATTTTGTTAAGAAATGTTACCATGGAGACCAATCACTGTTTTGCCATGACTTAAATTGTGATTGTTAAAGTAAAAGCTGTCTATATTTTAATGTCATATAATCAAAGAGAAAACATCCAAAGTAGTGCTAAGCATCTTCATGCTTGAATTCTGACAGTATTGTGAGATACTGTGGAAATCAATGGCATTGGAGTAAATCAATTAGATTTTATTGTTTATTATTAGTACCTCAAAACTGATATTTTAATGGTTATGGGCTCATACTATTCATGTATATTGTGCACTTATGTCATGTACATTTTGAGAAACTTGAAGAAATTGATGTTTGTGACAATTGTAAACCCTATTTCCATATGAATTAGTGCATGTTCAATAGCCATACCGAACTGTCATTGTCAAGTATAAGCATATATACACCATTAAACAATACACTCCAAAAAATACCGATTCTGATTCGAATTAGTTTGATGTAAAAATATGATATGCTTATATTTGTTCAAAATAATTGAGTTAAACGTAGTTATATTATTGTATCATCGATGTTTTAGTAGTGGTTTTTCTCCTGCTAAATTAAAGTAAATTTGTAAATAATGTTGTTAGACTGTATTTTCCGTCTTTAAACTTTGAAAAATAAATACAAACGCAAGTACAGTTCGAAATGAAACTGGTTCATTGTATATTTACCACTTACTATCGTATTACTTATACAGCCAGCTTGAAATTACGATCAATTAACGCAGATATACTACTCTTCTACTGATTCAGTACACTTTACGAAAAATATGTCGTGCTGACAAAGTCCCTAAAGGCATTCCCTGCAACATCAACCGGTTGGTTCGGTGCATCTGGGTGATTGTCGGACTCGACCACAAAGCGTCCAAATGAGTCTCCCCGCTTAATCCCGATGTTGTGCAGGATGGCACACGCCATTGTCGTCCTGCAAGCCTTCATCTCGGATGTCCTTATCCCGTACGACATAACTGCAAACCTCCTCTTTAAAACACCAAACGTTTGCTCGATGATGACTCTAGTTTTACAGAGTGATCTGTTAAATCTGAAATCATCCAGAATTTGGTTGGTAAGAACTTATTTTTAACATAAATCTTTATATAAAATAACAATTATAATATCTTTGACTAGAAAGCTCCATAATTATGTCATGTCGGAATTACATCATTAAAACTAACACGACTGAACATGACCGGCAATACCTCTCCTGTGTCTGAGTCTGGGGGTTCAGGTATGGCGTCATCAAGTACTTCTTACATGCATAGCCACTATCTCCTAGCAACACTCCATCCATTCCTGCAAAAGTCAGTTCCCTTTCAAAGAGTATGTAGTGCAGTACATTAATTGTTATGCAAAATAAGTACGGGCCGGTGCTTTGCTTGAAGTACAATGGTCATGTTGTACGTCATTTATAATTGAAACAACAAAACGATTTTCATATATAACTTGGCATAAATACCATTCTCCAACTGTGCACATAATCTGCTTTCCCTAAATATACGGCTGTCGTGTACGCTCCCGGGCCACTTGGCTACGACATCCATGATGATGAAACGAGCATCGCATACCATCTGTCATATGAAAAAATATGAAAATTATAAAGTAACTTTTAAAATCAACACCACCAACATACCTGTTTGGACAACCTATATGATGGGGATGAAAACATTTTAATTTGATGATTCATTTATTTCATTCGTTTTTTTATCATATGGTAATGAAAAATTATTAAACCTGAACGTTCACTGAATGGAACCCTTTTCGATTTACGAAATCTGCTTCGTTATGTGTTGGTGCTCTGATGCGGACATGTGTGCAGTCTATGCACCCCAACACGTTCGGGAATCCTGAAAAGTAAGATAGCACAAAATGCAATTAATAGTAAACAAGTATTGCATGTATGTGGTTTTAAATGAACATTAATGCAATGTTATGATTCATCAAGTTATTTAAGGCAAGGGGCGTAACTGTCGAAACTAGCATGCAGCATTAAGAGAGTTGAACTTAACCTTCACTAGGTAACGGCATTTCCGGAAGTTTACATTAATTACATTAGCAACCAATCAAAACGTTAATTAATATAAAAGTTTAATACCCGCAATGCTGTAAAATTCCTTCTTCTTTATTCTTATCTCTGCATCATCAACAGGCATGCTTATAAACAGGGATGATAACAGAGCCAAAGTGCCAATCCTGAAAATATCTGCGTGGGGTTCAGGGGGCCGCTAAAGGCCCCTGATGGGTCGTAGGGCAAAGCCCTGGTGGGGGGACATGGGGGGCAAAGCCCCCGAAGCTTTCAGTATTTCAGGGTTTCTAATACCCTTTTTTGCCTTAGAATAGTGTTCAAGGAGTACACCTTTCGGTTTGGTAGATATAATTATGTTCAACAGGAGACATCCGCAATCAGAACAATTATCAGGAATCTTAGCAGTGAAGTTTAACACCTTTGTTTTTAAACAAAGTTAAATTTACTTTTTTACCTGAAGTCACAGGCATAAGACATGTACCTGACATTTTGGTTCAGTTGTCCACTTCCCATAAAACTCAACTGGCTATGATCAAATGCCTGTGTATGAATAGTCTACACTGTGGGATGTTTGATAAATAATAATGAACAGCATATCAATTATCAAGCTTGCAAATGTTTATTGTAAAAGTGTTATTTATTCAATTTTTATATATCATAAGAGTATTTATTCCATTATCTGCAGATTTTATGAGAATATAATATTATTAATTATTATATTTATTATTCCAAGTAATATCCAAATGGGACTGTAAATGCTTTGGCAGGGTAACCATGGTGGACTGTGTCACCATCAATGTCTATGAGGCACAAGTTGACGTATTCTGGTTTCCAAGCCAGATTTTTTCCCCTCATGGTGTTACAGGTGTCCAGTAGACAAACTAGATTGTCCCACAGCAGTTTAAGTCTCTCAAAACAGGCTTTCAAATTCCTTGAAAATTGATTCAGAATCAGCCCTTGTGATTTTTAAGGAGGACAAATGTCTTAACACTATTTCTTTCTCTATAGCAGAAAAATAGCTGCAACAGTTTTCTCATTGTGTGTGTTTGTTGACTTGTCTAAATTCAAATAAAACCGAGTCTCACGTAACTCCTCCACGAGTTCATCATTGAAATGGCTTGCCACTCCGTAAGTCATCTTATATGATTCTGAACACCTTTGAAGTTTTAATTTCGCTGAGAGCTTTTGTATCTTTGGCAAGTGTCTTAGGTAAGACTCACTACATGTGGTGCCAGGGAGTATGGAAGGTCATGTTCAGCCATAAATCCAAGTATCATGGCGGTCATTGACAGGAACAACTGGTGTCTGTTCATCCCTGACTTTTGGAACCATCAACATACCTGGAAATACAACAATAGAAATTAAATCTCACTCAAACTGGGTCCTCAAGAAGTTTTGTTGAACTGTCTCAAATAGAAAATAAACTGACTGCTCCTACTTAACATATATTACTACTACAAAATATTAATTCATTTTTTTTTTAATTTTAACCAACCCAATTTTCATTTGAACCTTCCATTATGATCAACAGCCACTTCTTATTGAGAACAATGCTTCAAACATTATGAGAACAATAAAGAAACGGTTTGCAGCGTAAATTTCAATCGGCCAAATAAAATTTGTAAAATAAAAATCGTTTATCATAACACAATCCGAATCGGGATGTCCGAAATATTGCTACATGCGCAAAAGCCATTCTCAGTTTTAACACATTTTATTAACTTTAAAAGAAACGTTTCGGGAATTTCTCTTAAAAATGAATAGCAAATATACCTTTAAATCGACGAATCGATGTTTTTAGAAGTTATTGGTAGTCGTGTTTTTTCCAATACTCGTTTATTCGTCTTCGTCGTCTGTCATATCCGGATACTGCCTTATAGTCCGATCGGTAATTTCCGTAATCACCCGATGCTATCTTAACCAATCATATAGCTCGATTGCCAAGACGTAAATAGGTTCGTTAATTTCCGGCTTTAAACTTCCGGAAAACTCACCTTTCGTACCCATATTGTTCGAACTGGGCTCGAATCGCCCCCTGTACCCCTCCCTCCCTTGAAAAAACTCAACGGATTTACATATATCTCAAAATCGATTCGTGAGGCCTTAAATCCGGAATTCCGGATTAATCCGGAATTTTATCATCCCTGTTATAAACCTGTTAATGTGCCTGCATACTGCGTTGGTAACCCTGTCTATGGCACGCCCCACAGATGGACGGGAAATTCCATGAATCTCGGCAATTAATAAATGGTGAGCTCCCGTGGCGAAAAATTGAAGAGTTACAAGCACAGAGAGCAGAGGTGGTAGTGGCAAGCTTCGTCTTGTTACAGCATCAAGTTCATTAAAAACAACACCCACTATCATTACGATTGTTTCAGGATAAAATCGGTATCTCTCCCGAACTTCCACTCTTGATAATCTCTCCAACGGGTTGGCCCTGTCTTTAAACACTCTTGGAACCCGCTGTTGACCATACATAGCGATTCTCTGCAGACGCTGGAATCTATCTACATAGTTGTCGGCCATTTTTGAGTTTGAGACAAAAAAATGAGAGTGCTACAAGGCTGTCTCAAATGTTAAGCTTGATTTTTTGAGTTTGAGATTGAGTTTGAGATTGAGTTTTTTTGTGAACACTGAAATGAGTTTCGACTTAAAATGAGTCCTGTTTTGAGTTCATTCTTTGAGATTGAGTCAGAGATTTGTCTTAAGTTCTTTCGTGATACTGGGGCCAGGCCTGTAGATACTAAGGCATGGCAAGATGGTCCTGATGGATTAGAAGTTGTCTGGAAACGATTACCAACAGTACCTGATGCTTGTATTGAACTGACAAGTTGTGGGTGTAAAACCAAGTGCAAATCTATCCGCTGCAAATGCTTTAAAGCGTCATTGAAATGTACACCAGCATGTGGGTGTGATGGCATCAATTGCGCTAATCCAATTGACACTTGAGTCTATTAACTATGCACCTTTAAGTAAGAAGTTGGAAAACTCTGCATATGCATTTGAATTTACACATGTCCTACACATAGGCAATTGTAGTCAACGCCTATTGACAGCATTGTAGGGAATGAATCAACTGCTCTTGACAAGCAAATGCTCAATTTCCAACAGTGATTGCAATGCAATTAAACAAGGAAATTATATTTTGCCTTGATTTTTATCAAGTTTTGCTAGTGGATACTCTTTACATAGATTGTGGGCAATACATTAACTGTTCATACTATCCTCGGCAAGCTATGTTTAGATTTACCAACAAGGAAATCATCTGATAAAGAATAATGAGTGTGGATGAGTATTGAACTAATGGCCGCATCTCAGTAAAGATGCATTAATATGCTAACAGTAATATCTAATAGGTATTTCTTCCAAATAAGTACTGTAAAGTGCCATTATATTTGAGACTACATGTATTGACAACATTGTATGATATGAAGCATTTGCTAGTTGCGAGCAAACGCTTCATTTCTTAAAATGATTTAATTACAGTAAACAAGAAATGAAGTTTCAGTTGCCTAACTGTTAGTATTTTTATTAGAGTTTTTTATCACAGATAGGTCTAAGCATAGCTTGATGAGTAAATGGTTAAACACTAAACATTAATCCTATGCCGCGTCATATCAGACGCATTAAGATTGTACCAGTAATATGTTATAGAGCTTTCTCACACAGAAGCGCCGTCTATTAATGCCTCAACATTGGATAACATTGAAAACATTGTAGGACATAAATGATTGCTCGAGCAAACGCGCTATATCCTTAAATGGTTTCAATAAATAAGAAAACAAATAATTTGTAATGCCAATATATTCATAGTTTTCATTTGAGTTTAACTTGTGGATCATTCTTACAAAAGCCTTCGTAGAAAATTGTAAAATGTTAACATGTTCATTTTAACACAATCAAGATTTGCCGATAAGGAAAGTGTCTGATGAAAAATATGTTAACATAAACCTGTTTTAAGTGTATTGAAATCATTTCAGCAAATACAGATTTTGCTCGAAACAATTAAGCAAACGATTCATCTTCTACTGTGATTTTAACAGTCATTACAAATGTGGCGATAAGGGCATTTCTGTGTAGAAAAATCATTAATAACACACTAAACATTGTTAACTTAGTTTGGTTAACAGTGCAAAACATAATAGTTATGACTGCTAGTGTTTTATGTATGTCTTTGCATTAATACATGCATACTTTAATAAATGACTTAAATTTACTTATTATTGCACTTGAATGACCTTTGACCTATTTAATTGTTATTGATCAATGTACAAATACTGGTTATTAATACACATTATAAACATAAACCATATTTAATAGAAAACAACATCTGAATTTTTAATTTTATAACATTTGGATTTTTCAAGATGTTGGTGTCAAGTTACCCCACCCACTTTAAGCAGTAATTGTGCATGTAAACGATACATCAAAATATTAAAAAGTATATGTTTTCTGATAGAGGAATATCTCATCCTTATTTTGGTAAAGTCTGGCTATATAAATAACATAAATAACGAAGATATTGCCAA
Organism: Mya arenaria; assembly: GCF_026914265.1. Classification (NCBI taxonomy): domain Eukaryota; kingdom Metazoa; phylum Mollusca; class Bivalvia; order Myida; family Myidae; genus Mya; species Mya arenaria. The sequence goes on along the minus strand of NC_069131.1, from coordinate 65,988,736 downwards.
ACTAGTGTCCTTAAATTATTATTTTCTTAAAAAAAAACCCCTTTTTTCGGACATTCTCATTAATATTCATAAGTATACAAATAAGGTATATAAAATTTAGTAAGTGGTAAATGAAGGCCAAATCCTAAGCTCCATTTTGATACCATGTGGGTTATTGTAAACCTAAAATTGACAAAGATATGGTGTTTTTTCAATTACCATGTATATAAAGTGCACTCAGTTGACCTTTGACCTAATTCTGAGCATATAGGGCAAAATCTCGAGTGGCATGGGGCAGTTTCAGATTGCTAACATATCAAAGTTAAGATATAGCACGCATGCCACATTCTACTCTCCGATGCCATGGCTCGTCACATTTTCCTCTGATGGACTCCCGACTAATATACCCCCTTCTAACTTTGTTTGTCGGGGTATAATAAAGAGTATCTTATTTCCGTATCAAGTAACATTTATTTTATTTTAATGTATTTTTTTTTTCATTCTGAACATTTTTTTTTAAATAGTATTTGTTCTGATTGCTATAGCAATTATAGATATAACCAGATATAACCTGATCATAACAAAGTGACATGATCATAATGCTGTATTTATCATTTAATAGTATTTATGAGTATTTTGAATAAAAAAATAGTTCAGAGTAAAATATAACTTGGCTTTGATTTAATTCAATAACTCATACACCCTCTCATTTCAATGTGATGATACTAAACAGGATATTAACAAAATACTTTTCAGTGAAAAGAGATATTGGAGGCCTATCACACTCAGATTTGATGATGGAAAGGAGGGCAGTTTTGAGGTGGACTTGCCAACATGGAAAGCGGTAGTATAAGGGTTGTTGTATTTTGAAGATAGTTCATCAGATGTAAAACCATTACACTTTCTTTGTAATCAATGAAATACTTTCATTAGATAATATTTCATTAGTTTTGTTAACTGACCAGTGTTTATAGATAATTATGATTAATTGAAAATAAAGTGTATAAAAAAGAATTTACAAATATTAACGTATTATTATTTATCCTGATTCAGATTAAGCCATATCTTAAAGCTGTACTCTCACAGATTAAACGATTTGATAACTTTTTGATTTTTTGTCTTGGAACGAGCCAATTTTTGCGAAAATCCATGGAAACCAGTGATATAAGACTGCTGACAAAAAATTAGATCGCAGATTTTTATATTTAAGCTAAAAAATGTATGTTTTATGCATTTTTCTTAAACCGTTAGTAACTGTTTAAGCCATAAAACATTAATTTTCGAACGGAAATATCAAAATCTGCGGTCTGAACTTTTGTCAGCAATCTAATATCATTGGTTTGCTGATATTTATGCAAAAAATTGCTCTTTCCAAGACAAAAAGTATGAAAGTTGCCAAACGGTATATCTGTGAGAGTGCAGCTTTAATCTTTTTCAGATCAGTCAATGATTGAGAAATTGGTGAAAAATTATGAGGAAGCTTTGATTGGCAAGGAAGGAGGTACAATTTCTTATATATCTAACTGTGATTGGGTGCATACAATGTGTATAAAGGGATTAAAGCAGCACTTCTGTCTCGCTATGGAGCTATCTTTTATAGTGACAAGGTAGAGTGTCCGCTTCCAGAGCAAGAAGTTGTGGGTTAGAACCCTGACAGATGCACACAACAATTTGTCAGTTACATAATGACAAGATCTTAATGAGTTAGTGCATTTTTTTATTTCTTGCTATGTAAATTTTGCAAATATGTTTTGCAGAATCTGAAGCAGGAAGTAGTAGAATACAGGAAGTGCCATGCTGTAAGTGTTTTCACAGAATGATATATTCATATATGAAGAAAATTTGTACTCTTGTCTCTTTACAAGATACATGAACAATGGGCTTCCAATAGTCAAAACAAGCTGTATATGTCTAAAAGGACCCTTCTTATTACATATGCATGTTTAACTGTTTACATAATTATTAAGATGTGTAACAGCTGACTGTTGAATTGGTACTTACTGCAGAATGTTTTGAAAATACGCTTAGCAAAACTTATAAGTATACACTATAAATTACTGTATAACTTTTAAATTTATTGAAAATCTGCACGAAATTTCGAAAATGATACAACAAAAACATCAAAATGCACGAGGAAATGGTGGGTTGGCGCGATATATAATTACATGTGGTCAATGTCGATTGTACGGCAATCCACACATCCAAAAAACACTAAATGGGACAATTGTCGATTCAACAATGTGGGGTAGCCGTTGGGCTAGTCACCGCCGGTGTTCCGCATTCGCAGGTGAGTTTCAAAAGTTGATTTCATTATTTGTTATTGTTTTACAACAAAATGTTGGTGACATTCAGTTTTGGTCCAAAATAACCTTAGAAATTAAATTTATTTTTCAAAGTTATAATTTATACTGCCTGTATCTTTGACAGGTTGCGCGACAAATGGGAGTTAACCGACATACCATCAGAAAGCTTATGGTGAAATACACAAGGACCAATAGTGTTGATAATCTGCCTCGTAGACCACGTGGACGTTGTACAACAGCCGCGCAAGATGACCAAATAGTACATGTGCATCGTCAGCAGCGAACAAGTACAGCTGCCACGACGGCCGGCGAAACCCGCGGGACACACAGACGCAATGTCTCTGCACAGACGGTTAGAACTCGTCTAAGGACTCTGGCCAACATGCGGTGTAGACGTCCCTTTAAGGGTATAGTTTTGACCCAGCGACACAGGGCACTAGGGGATCGTTGGGCGCGTCACCGCAGACTTACACAGGCAGAATGGAGTCAGGTCCTTTATACAGATAAAAAGAGGTTCCCCCTACAGGAGAATGATTGCCGGACACAGTTATATAGAGAGAGGGGTGAACGTTTCAATGATAATTGCGTCATGGAACGTGACAGGTACGGGGTAGGGTCACTTACGGTATGGGCGGGTGTGTCTTTTCATCATAAAACTAACATCGTTTTTATTGACAGAAACCTCACCGCCGTGCGGTATCAACACGAAGTGCTTCAGCCCGAGGTGTTGCCTATAATGAGGAACAACAGGGGTTTACGTCTTCTGCAAGACGGTGCACCAGCGCATACGGCCCTGTTTCTTCAAGCCAATAACGTAAACGTTATGGACTTACCTCCTTAATCACCAGATCTAAACATTATAGAAAACATTTGGGATGAATTACATCGCCGTGTCTGAAGAAATGGAAATGCGCCACAAACTATCGCCCAGCTGCGAGCAAAAATTGTTCAAGAGTGGGGCAACCTGCTCCAAAATTATGTACAAATATATGTCATGTCAATGCGTCGACGCTGCATTGCTGTGATCAACAGTCAGGGTGGACACACACGTTATTAGACTTGGGGCCGATTTCATGAAAAAGATTAACTAATCGGATTAAAAACGGGATTATATTCGTTAAACGATTTAGCTGATCCACTTGTTTAAATCCGATTTCACGAAGCTGTGATTAGCTGATCGAGATTATCTTTCCGTTGATTCGCTTAAAAGGCATGAATACTCTTCAAAAGGAGAATGACCAGTAGTATATGTCATAACATTGGACCGTCTGCATAGACCGATATGGCTGCCAAAAAAACGTTCAGCAAATTGGTCGGAGGAAGAAAAAAGCACAACTCTTGAGCTGATTTCATTGAAAGGGCAGAAGCTATTTGGGTCATTTAGAGGTGCTTCGCTTGGGGGGAAGGAGAAGAAGGAGTTGTGGGAGTCCATCAAATTGTGGGGTCAAATTCGACCGTGGGTGGCAGATTCTCTTTTTTTTATGTATTGTGACATTGACATTTTAGGCGTCATCACATTTATTGATTTTTGTGTGTTAAATCTGATCGTTTATGAAATGTAATAAATAAAATAACATACCGTACTGTATATCTAAGTATATTTATATAAGCGTATATCTGCTTATAAGTTTTGTTAAGTATATATGAATTGCTTTCGTTTTCATGTGCTTTTTCTATTTCATTTCAGCTATACCAGACCAGACTGAAACACAACAGTCAAGCACTGACCAATTGGTCCCTTCAGCTGAGGATAAAGACAGTAACTACTTGTTTCCATTTCAGTATTTTTATTTGAGAAAAAAATATATGCAAATGCAGCATACACACTTGTCAAACTGTTTACTATGAAACTAGTGTTTTGAATGCTACAGGAAATTATGCAATTGTTGGTGCCTATATGCATTTAACATTGTGCATTGTAGTTGATAAATATTTTACATATGACTTTATGTTTTATATGTTCCCTAGGGCTCCACTTGTGAAATTTAACTTTTGGTGATCTCCGTCAGTTAAGTGTTTTACTTTCCTACAATGATATAAGCAATGATCCTCAATTTAATTCCTCTTTTTGAAGACATTGCCTGGAAACATGAAGATATACTATGTTACTATCATCTTATGAAGACCGCAAAGATCTGTTCAGCAACAGTGCCTTCAAATCAAAGGCGGTTTGGATTTTTTTTTTCTTAAGACATGGCCTTGAGGGGGGTGGTATACATCAAAAGCCTGCGACAAGAAGTTCAGGTCCATGAAACACAGGTATATAATGTGACTAAAGAAAAGTCCAATGCACTATCAAGGATCAAGGCCATAGGCACAATTAAGGATCTCTGCCATTCCAACAATAATAAGACACATACGCAACAAGACAACAAACACTGATGTGAAATAACCTTCGCTTCTTTTCACTTGTTTGTTGCTGTTTTTGAATATTGAGTACTGTTCCCATTACACTAGTAGTATTTGTATGAACAGTATAGAAATATTACGATTGTAACATGATTTTTCGTTTCAAGATACCGAACCATAATGGATGCCTGTGGAAAGACGGGTAGAGGTCGAATTCGATGGGAGTACATCGAGCGGATGGATAGTCTCCTGTGTAAGGATCCGGCTGTCCATCCGGTGCGAGCGATAAGCTCATCCAAAGGTATTTGAAAATACGTACGTAGAGGCATAGTGTAAGCGTCAAATGCAACATCATCATGGGTAATTAATGGAAATTTCAAATGACAATTTTTTTCGTTAATAAATGTTTAATAAAAATGTCTCAATCAAACAAAAGATAATTAAAATTGCTTACACTGTCGTTGAATTTCTTGCAGTACATATCGATAAACGCTTATTCAAAATGTAACATTTCGTGTACTTGAGGGACGCTTGAAAAATTGAGAACGGGATACAGTCTATTTGTGTAGCTGTCATTTCTTCACACAGAACGATGTCGCTTCTACGTTATTTCGAAGGAGCTACCCCGAAAAGAAAGGCTCATCAGTTATCTGTCGGACCATAATCTTGAGAATATCTTCAGTCTGATGGAAATTGTGCTTGCCCTGCCACCTACTTCGGTCAAGTGCGAAACAGCCTTCTCTGCCATGAAGCTCCTCAAGACCAAGAGAAGAGGACGACTTGGAAACACTCGACTGAATGATTTGATGGCTATCAAGATTATGTCTCCAACCATCGAGGAGTTCGACCCTGAAGCAGCCATTGCTGAATGGATGGTAGGTTAAATAAAGCAAGAATTGATATATTCATTAAAAAATATATGAAACTATATGAATTCAAAAGCATGACAAACAATAATTGAATAATCTACATGTTTAATACAATGTACATGTTCACAATTTCAGACCTCTACTCCATCTGGCCAGAAGAGACGAGTAGGAGAGCGTATAAAGCAGCATGCCAGACCCAAGGAGGTCATCACCCTTGCAGACTCTGATCTCGACCAGGCAGATGAGATGGACCAGGCAGACGAGGTGACAGACACAACCTCTAAAAGTACCAGTGAAATCCAGGTATCACAATTAAACACAAGATCTCAGTTACAATATAACTGTTTGTACTGAATTTCACAATAATTATTAAATACTATTTTCGGTTGAACAGTTATTTTGACAAATAAATTTTATGCCATTTCATGCATTACTTTTAGTCAACTACGACATCGCTGGTGCCATAGAAGATGATGTATGATGGAGACGATAGTGACGGAGAAAGCGACTGCGAGATGTCAGAAGACCTTGTGTTTTCATTGCTGATGGAATACAGTAGAGATTAAAATGAGAAAACAGTTTACTGGTGTTATAGCTTTATTACCTTACACATATATTAAAATATCTCTGTTAAAAAGTTATTTTGGTTCGGGCTAGTGAAACTTGATTCGGGCTAGTGCTTTTTCCAGGCTGCTAGCCCGACTGGGCTAGTGCTTGAAAAAAATTAGTGCGAAGACTGGAATGAGCATTTTTTGCGCAAATATCTGCAAAACAGTAATAAAAGATTGCTGATAAAAGACCGCATGATTTAACTGTCTGCAATGTAATGGCACAATTGAATGCCTGTTCACTAATATAGCTCTCTAAATAAATTAGATGTTCATTCTAGTGATCTAGCAAAATGAGTTTGAACACATAAAACAGCACACATTTCTTTCAAGGTTAAATTCTATGATATCAACAGTGGTGGTGAAGCAGAAACATTGAAAAATGCTAACATTTTTGCTGTGCCCATGAATTGCAGATGGTTAAATTTTAATCTTATTGTCATTTTCAGAGAGCGGTATGCATGGTATGCAGTGGTGAGGCCAGCTCTGAATTCCTGGCTTGTTCTAATGAAGAATGGCAGATGAGGTAATGGTTGTGCTATTTTCAAAATTCGGACAATAATTCAACAATCAAGTACCCTACTGGTTTAAGCCAAAATGTACCTGCAAGTTTGTACAATTAATCAACAAAGAATGACAGTATTAAAATATTAACATTGAAGTGGAATTTCAACATGATAACAATTTCATTTTACATAAATTCTTAAATTTAATCCAGAGCTGAAAGCTGCTCTCCCACAGATTGACAGTTCTTCTTTGTCATTCCTCAAAAGCCCTCGATTGATATCAAAGGAGTAATTAAATTAAATGTACACAAATATATGGCTTGAAGCAATAGCGAAAAATTATTTATTAAACAAGTGAAATCTGTTCTATTATGTGTGACCCTGTATGACTAAATAGAAGGAATTTACACCAAATCTTCAAACTTGAATATAAAAGTCTGTGATCTGATATAAAAGTCTGTGATCTGATATAAAAGTCTGTGATCTGATATTATGTCAACTGTGTAATATCACTGGTTTCTATACATTTTCGCAATAATTGCCAACTTGGTCATTAAAAGACAAAAATAAAAAGGTGTCAGAACAGTAAATCTGTGAGGATGCAGCTTTAAATTGGTGTGGCACTAAATATTTTGTGAATACTTTTCTGTTGTTCTACAGGCTTTTAAAATAATTGATCTGAAAATATAATTTCTATTATTTCCGTTGTATTTTATGTTTTTTATTACAGGTACTGGAATCTGAATGTAATCAAAAATGCCATAGTACTGAGGATTGACCTGCAATGCATGGAAATCATATGCAAAGCCAACCTTGGGAAAATGAGTGCAAGATGGAAACAACATGTTCAGTGAAACAACTTGTCATCTCAAATATTTGATGACTTACATACTGATGTGAAGTTGCAGATAAAAGTAATCTGTTGGCCAGTGTTTATTAGATACATTAAACAGCCAATGCCTGAAGCAAAACACAGATTGAATCTGAAGCTGAAGGTTTACTTTACAACCTACGTGTAGATAGAGCCAGACTCCTAGTGCTTGGAAGTGCTACTCAGTGGTAACCCTCTTGCAGTCAACTTTTTAAAATATATTTCTCAGAGTATTTCAATGAACTTTACTTTTAATCCAGACACATATTATATCACTTTGGAACTTTTTTTAACAACAGAAAGTGCATATATATATTTCAACTGTGTGGTAAAGGGTTTATCTACGCTTAAAGTGTTTCTCCTATATGAAGAAGGGAAGATAACTACAAAAACAGAAACAGATGGCATTGGAGAACCAAATAAAGGAGAACTATTTTGTTCAGTTCAATTTTTAAGACTTCAGAAAATCCTTTAATAGGGCACATCCTTGGAAATGCCATATTGTAATTGTTCTTTAGAATGTGAAAAGGTTAAAGTGGTCTAGAGGACAAATCAAAGGTTGTGGGTTCACGCCCCTCCAAGATACTTTCTCATGACCTCAGGAAAAATATGTCAGTATGTGTCATAAGTCATTCACCGATAATCCCATTCACAGTGCTAAGCGCAACATATGTCGTTCTCGATAGTAACTCTGTTTACATCCTCTGTCATGCACTGTTTTTACCTCAATCAACCAAATTTCCTGATATTAAAGTTGTTGCGGCCTTGATGTATGCTTACGTAAAACAAGACAAACATACATGACAAACTATATTTCTGTAAAAGAAACGTACAAATATATGCACAGGTACCACCAGCTGCAATGAATGTCTGCCATCTGCAATATCCCTTCGTCTGAAAGAAAGTGTAACGGTACCTATGAAATAACAGATAATTTTATTACCTAACAATCAATGAATGTTATTTTCTGTTTACAGATTCCTGAATATCCTGTCCAACTTCCATATTTCAACTGATGAAGATCAGACGGATGAGCTGAGACGGATCCGCCCAATGATTATCCGGACAATGCAGCGCTTCTCTGAGGTGTACACACCTGACGAAAACCTCAGCTTTGATGAGGCAACTTGTCCTTGGAAGGGTCGATTGAATATAAAGGTGTACAATAAGAACAAGCCTTCCAAGTTTGGTGTAAAGCTGTACACTGTTTGTGAAGCAGGTATGGGATACTGCTTGGGTTACGACATATACACAGGAGGCCAAGAAAATCAACATGCCCAGAACTACTATGAGGCCTTGACAGGAGAGACTCAGCACCTGACCAAAACTACGTGCATTGTTATGAACTTGATGTCCAGGTTGTACATATAATGTTTATGTTATTGAATTATTGTATATATTGTACATTTATAATCTTACCGTTTAAAACCGTGAGATTATCTAAATATAATATTAAAGTTTTCTCAGATTTACTTGTTTCATAACATAAACGCAAACAATCCCAGGAAGAAAATGCAATGACTTCGTTTAATTTGTTTCAATATGACCGCATTTGGTTGTAATTTCGCGTGATTTTCCTATTAAATGTCAATTAAATTTTGTTTTTGTTAAAATAAAAGCATGAAATAAAAAGAAAATAGTTATTTTCAGTGTTAGAATGCAATATATCACCTCATGCACACCAAAAGTAAATCTTTCACTTGTGGCAAAAGTAGTCTTTTTAAGATTGTTACAAATAAAATCCCTTGAGTTTAAGTCTGACAAAATCCATGTAAATGTATACTAGTAATCTATGTATTACTTAACGTATTTTATCTTGATTATAATAAATAACTTCTTCTCTTTCAGATGGCTTCCACATCAACGAAGAGGGGAGAAGGCCCTTATAGAAAGCCCTTGCGAGTGAAAGTCGTAGCCAGGGGAGAGGTGACCAAGTACAAAGGACAGGGGGAGGGGGGTGGTGGAGGAGAGGTCATGTTTATGTGTGGAAGTGAGTGATAGAGAGGTTTGCCAGAAGGCAAAGGTATATGAAACAAAACATTTCACACGCTTCTCCGTTGGAACATCCCTTGTGTTGAGGTAAACAGAAGGTCTGATGAAGGGGACTACTTGGTGGTGACAAAGTTCACTAAGGTCTTTGTCACCAGTGGAGTAGAGGTGCCTGCAGCCAGAGGGCGGGAATAGTGGCGGCGCTCCTCCATGCCCTCCTTGTGCTCCTAAATGCGCGCCTCCATGCGCTCCTATATGCGCTCTTTTACGCTCATGCTCTCCTGAAACTTCTACATGCGCTCCTATGCGCTTATGCGCTCCTCTATGCACTCTTATGCGCTCATGCGCTGCTAAATGCGCTCCTGGGTGGGGGTAAATCTCTTCATAATGGAACTGTTTCTGGTGTCTCAACATATTGTATCTACTGCAAAATGATTTGTTACACACTGGGCAAGTCATATTATCCATGTTGACTCTTTCGAAGCTTTCTTACTAATGACGCGATACTGTTTATCACCCTTATTTATAGTTTCAACCAATCAAATGCTTTCATTTAGTACTAAACGAGTATAAAATCCATGTAGTTACATAAAAATTCATTTCTATTCTGTGAGCCGAAACGATAAGACCAATATTTGGAATAATACAGAAGTAAAACATTTGTATTTTGTGTTGTCTCGCCTGGCTTTTTGTTGTCTCGCCTTGTGTCTTTGTTGATCAAAACAAATACTCATGTATAAATACTCATGTAAAAATGAATTCTTTTCAACTTCACTTTTATTCTTTTTTCAGGACATGGCAGTTCACACGTGCGAAGATTGCGGGGCTAACTTCCCGAAATTGAGTCAACTACTCAAACATAGACGAGTGCAAAATCACTGGAAGCACAAGTGCGAGTCGTGTAAAAAGTCGTTTTCAAGAAAACAGAACTTTGATCGACATATGGCGAGACACAACGATGAAAGAAACCAGCACTGTCCAGAATGTCTCAAAGTCTTTAGGAGGGAAGATGCTCTAAACGAACATTTGCGCCAAGAGCATGGCTGGACAGGTGGAGCTGAACGACAACATACCGACCAGGAAGGTGGTGGGGCAGCTAAGCGAAGAAAGTTGGACGAAGAAGACCCGAAAACATTTTATAACATTGAGAAAGTAGCTGAACGAAAAATAGAAAAATTCAAAACAATGGCAACGTACTACAAAGTGTTTATGAAAGACTTAGAAGTAGAAGGACTATCAAATATTTTGAAAACATTGAAACAGATGTTCCGGTCCATACTCGATACCATTACCGAGGACATACCCGAGACGGATCTAGTACGGATATCCATCGACAATCCGGAGTTAGATTTCCCCATCACGCTCGAATTTATGCGGCGCGGCGAACTGACAGTGGACAAAATATTATCGCAAATTGAACGAGTGCTCCAATCTTACCAGCAGTTTGTCGTAGACGAAGCGTTTCGCATTGACATTGTGCATGTCCAAAATCCTTCTGGAAAGGAACGAACGCCCTATGTAGATCTAGCTAAGTCATTACAAAACAAAGGGAGTGTCATTCAGATAAGAAACCAGGACGAACTTTGTTGTGCCAGAGCTATTGTGACAGCGATTGCTCGTCACGAAAACGACCCGCAGTGGAACAGCATAAGGCGAGGATATTCAATGCAGAGACACCTTGCTGAACAATTGCATCAACAGGCCGGTGTTCCATTACAAAGATGTGGCATTGACGAAGTGAAGAAATTCCAATCTGTGCTGCCAAACTATCAGATTCACGTGTTGTCAAAAGAGCATTTTAACGGCATCATATACGACGGCGTGGAGGGCGGTATACCCATATACCGTATTTTCTCGACTATAAGACGGGGAAATTGGGTCCCGATTTTTACCCCCAAAGTAGGGGACCCGTCTTACAAGCGAGTCGATAAAATATTAAAAAAAGATTCAAGTAAAAATCAGTAAAATTTTAAATGGGGTATTCGTCTATCCAGTATATCGTCTGCTGATAATAAGTATGGGGCAATTAAGTAAACAACAACACGAAATCTCTTCACCGGGCGTGCTCTGACGTCACACAGTGTACCGTTATATCTGCATTTTTTCTCATGGCGCGTTTCAGTATAATTAGTTTGACAGATATATCAAATCAATCAATTGGAATCTTAATATGATGTAGGTACCTAACTGTCAATTTGATTAAGCAAACAAATGACAATGCGAATATGAATCCTTTATGTTCGTCGCCAATCAAGGGACAATATTGCCTAAAGCATTATTGCTAAACAAACACCTATTCATGCCTCGGCTTTTCGCAGTTATGTTATTGAAGCCATTTATTTTGCCGAAGAACTTCATTGGTGTCTTCAATAAAAAAAAACTAAAACAAACATATGTTGTTATTGATTAATGATTACAATTTCGATAAGTAACGACCTGTCCTGCAAACTTAATTATGTACTCATTTTTAACCTACCTCCAAATAGAGAGCTCACAGTTGAACGCCATTTTCTTTGAGTAAAACAAAAACAGTTACCGCGAAAGTCGATAATTGTCCGTTGAGCTTGAACATTTTTACACATTAGGAAGAATTTTAGCATTTTAGATTTGCTTAAAAATTGACCCCGTCTTATAAGCGAGTCGAAACAAAAAGCACCAGATTTCATGGGCAAAGTTAGGGGGCCGTCTTATAAGCGAATCGCCTTATAGTCGAGAAAATACCTCTATTACCACGACCAACATTTTGACGTTATCACAAAAATGACTGGCTTTCTAAATCGAAGTTACTTTTGTCTCCGGTGTAAAAAAGGCTACGATCACAAAGAAAAACACGCCTGTAACGATCCATGTGTCTACTGCCACAAGCTACATTCGGATGAAAAGGAAAAGTGGACATTTTGTTCCAAATGTAACAGGCATTTCAAGAGTGACTTGTGTTATCAAATGCATTTAAAGACAAGTGATGCGGGCAAAAGTACGTGTAATACTTACTTCAAATGCGAGAACTGTGACCAAACTATTAATATGGATAAACACAAGAAAGCGCATGTGTGTCATGAAGTTTATTGCAAAACGTGCAAGGATTTTGTCACAGAAGACCACATGTGTTATATGCAGCCAGTAATAGAAAACACTTCGTCATGCGAACGGACCAAAAATAAGGACAAGGTTACTTCATACATATTTTTAGATTTTGAGTGTACGCAGGACTAACGATTGCAATGTGAACAAGGATACACTAAAGGACAGAATGGCAAATGCGGGAACTGCAAAAAGTCTTGGTGCGGTTCTTTTGATCACAGACCAAACTTTTGTGTCGCCCAGAAAGTATGTGGAAAATGTCTGCAAAACCCAGTATCACCACAGTCAACTTGCCACGCATGTGGTAAAAATGAACAAGTGTTTCAAGGAACGGAGACTACAGATAACTTCTGCAAGTGGCTGTTCTCAGAGGAAAATGCAGGAGCCACTGTCATTTGTCACAATTTTAAAGGGTATGACAGCTATTCTATTCTCCAATATCTCCATGACAATGCCGTCCTGCCGAAAGTGATTACGACCGGCTCCAAGTACATGTCGATCGAGGTACCTTGCTGTAACATTCGGATGATAGATTCCCTTAACTTCATCCCAATGGCACTTGCAGCTATGCCGGGGTCTTTTGGTGAAACAGAATTGGCCAAAGGGTACTTTCCGCATTTGTTTAATCGTAAGGAAAACCAACAAGTTATATTACCCTGCCTACCGGACCTCAAGTATTACACGCCGGACAACATGAAGCCAGAGGCTAGACAAGCTTTCCTGAACTGGTATACCGAAAACAAAAACACCGTGTTTGACTTTCAGAAAGAAATCTTACGTTACTGCCGATCCGATGTGGACATTTTAAGAAAGTGTTGCCTGAAGTTCAGGTCTTTGTTTATGGACTTAACCAAAAAGGGGGACAATAAAGGAATAGATCCATTTGAGAAGTGCATTACGATTGCTTCAGCATGCAATCTCGTGTTTAGGACAATTTTTCTTGCTCACGAGAGCATAGCTATTATTCCACCACATGGGTATCGACCGGAAGAAAAACAGTCTGTAATGGCTTACCAATGGTTAGCATACATCTCCCACCAAAATGAAATTAACATTCAGCACGGTAGAAACTATGGTGAGAAACATATAAGGTAGACGGCTATTACGAAGAAAATGGCGAAAAAGAAGTACTCGAGTTCCATGGGTGCTTCTGGCACGGTTGTCCAAAATGTTTTTCCAAGACAACACTTAACCCAGTCAGTAACCTAAGCATGGGTGAATTGTACAGCAGAACGATGGAAAAGAGAGCATTTATTGAGGAACAGGGCTTCAAATATGAATGTAAATGGGAATGTGATTTCAAGAAAGAAATGGATACAAGTGCTGACATGAAAGACTTTATTAATGCTTTGGAATTTGTAAGCCCATTAGAACCGCGAGATGCTTTCTTTGGTGGGCGAACGGAAGCTTTCAAATTGTATGAAGAGGCCACCGCAGACAAACAAATAAAGTACTACGATGTCACATCACTTTACCCCTGGGTAAACAAAACGAGGAAAATACTTCTAGGACATCCACAAATTATAACAGAAAACTTTCAAAATATTTCCGCGTATGAAGGTCTTATTAAATGCAAGGTGTTGCCACCTAAATCTCTCCACATACCCGTTTTACCTATGAAGTGTAATGGAAAGCTGATGTTCAGTTTATGTCGCCTGTGCACTGAGACCTATCAACAAGAGAAATGTCTTCACAGTGACACTGAGAGAGCATTCGTTGGCACGTGGGTTACCGATGAGGTGAAGGAAGCCGTGGCACAAGGATACACAATACAAAATGTGTACGAAATTTGGCACTTTGATGAGGTCTCCCAGTATAATCCAGAGACAAAACAGGGTGGCCTTTTTCACCGAGTATGTAAATACTTTCCTCAAAATAAAACAGGAGGCGAGTGGTTGGCAAGACTGGTGCGTGAATGAGGAAACGAAACAAAGATATATTAAGGAGTACTACGAGAAAGAAGGCATTCTACTTGAATATTGTAAAATCGTTAAAAATCCAGGGTTGCGTTCACTAGCCAAGTTAATGTTAAACTCTTTTGGGGGAAGTTCGGGCAGCGTACCAATTTGACACAAACAACACATATCACAGACCCTGTCGAGTTTTTCGATATGATGACTAGTGATCAACAAAAGGTGAAAAACGTACAATTTGTCAACGATGAATCTGTCAAACTAGAATGGGCATACAACGATGATTTTGTTGAAGCGTCGGCAAGAACCAATGTAATTATTGCAGCCTACACCACCGCACAAGCCCGCCTAAAGCTGTACAGTTATATAAAGCCTTTGGATACACGAATGGCCTACTGTGACACTGATTCGTTAGTGTATACAACACGCCCGGGGGAATGGGAGCCCTCTCTCGGTGATTATTTGGGAGAACTCACCGACGAAGTGCCTGGAAATAACATCGCAGCGTTCGTTAGTGGGGGGCCAAAAAATTACGCTTATTCCCTTAAGTATCAAACAAAAAACGGTCATACATCGATTTGCAAAGTACGGGGCATCACGTTGAACTTTAAAAACTCCATAGATATCAATTTTCAAACGGTCAAAGACATGGTTACTGGAAAGAGCAATGACTGTGTGACGCTGATAGACGAAAACAAAATAGTGAGAAACCCCTCGACAGGACATATCTAAACGAGAAAATAAAGAATATAAGATCGTGTTCGATAAACGTGTCATTGGAAAGGAATACCTAACACATCCATATGGATATTAAACTATGAAATACCTTTGCTGTACATGTACATATCAAGAAATTGTATTATAAACTCATATTGTTTATAACGTTTTATGTGTCACATTGTTATTACATTTAATGTGTTGTCATACAAATACCCTGTTTTAATGTTGCTATATAATGTTATGCATATATGTAAATAAAAATATTAACATGATTCAAGTTTTGTTTTATTCACTGATTTGCAAATGTTTACATCCTGAAGCGACAGAGCATGTTAACCTCATTTGACCTCAATACAATAATAAACACCACCAACAATACTATGAATGAGTTTAGCCTAGTTCTCACGTATGTCCTGAGCGATGAAGTGTTAACCCGACCACGCTGGTAGTGTATCTCATTCAAGTTTGACAGTATTGCTGTTAATATTTAATTAAGAGAATTGCACAACACTTTGAAATAGATGAACACGTCTGAACATGTTTCTCTCTGTCGTCTGCTAAGGCCTAAAAAACAAGAGATGTTTGTCAAACATTATGCCCCCTGAGCGCCAAGTTGCCAGAAATATTTGGACAATTGAATGAAATATGCATGGACTGAAATGACAGCTGATTTGTCATTGGATGCATATGAGGCAGGTCATCTACTGGTCATACCTAATCTTCATGTCAAGTTTGATGACCATAGGTCCGGGAATTGTTGAGTTATCACTCGGACAAGCTTTGGTCTTCCAACAGACCGACCGACATGTGCAAAGCAATTATATAACCCCTCTGCTTCGAAGGGGGGCATAATTAAACTAGATGTTCACTGAAAACTGATACTTCAACTCATGCATTTAGTGACATATAAATTTCTACTGTCTACTATATAAGAAAATAAAATATGGACAATCAGAAAACCTTTTTTCAGCTTACAGTCACACTGACCTTGACCTTTGACCCACTGACCTCAAAATCAATAGGGTTCATCTGCTGGTCATGACCAATAAGCCTACCTAGTATGAGGTCCCTGGGTCAAAGCGTTCTCAAGTTATTGATCGGAAACCGTTTTTCATGTTAAGGTCACACTGACCTTGACCTTTGACCTCAAAATCAATAGGGTTCATCTGCTGGTCATGACCAATACACCTACCAAGTATGAGGTTCCTGGGTCAAAGCGTTCTCAAGTTATTGATCGGAAACCGTTTTTCATGTAAAGGTCACACTGACCTTGACCTTTGACCCACTGACCTCAAAATCAATAGGGTTCATCTGCTGGTCATGACCAATAAGCCTACCTAGTATGAGGTCCCTGGGTCAAAGCGTTCTCAAGTTATTGATCGGAAACCGTTTTTCATGTTAAGGTCACACTGACCTTGACCTTTGACCCACTGACCTCAAAATCAATAGGGTTCATCTGCTGGTCATGACCAATACACCTACCAAGTATGAGGTTCCTGGGTCAAAGCGTTCTCAAGTTATTGATCGGAAACCGTTTTTCATGTAAAGGTCACACTGACCTTGACCTTTGACCCACTGACCTCAAAATCAATAGGGTTCATCTGCTGGTGATGACCAATACACATACCAAGTATGAGGTCCCTCGGTCAAAGCGTTCTCAAGTTATTGATCGGAAACCATTTGGTATTCCGACCGACCGACCGACCGACCGACAGACAGACAGACCGACCGACCGACCGACCGACCGACCGACATGTGCAAAACAATATACCCCACTTTTTTCAAAAGGGGGCATAAAAAATACATTTGGTTCGGGTTACCCGACCCTACCTACGGAATAGGCGCCGACCCTACCGTTTTTATAGTCAGTTTTTTTTTTCTTGTTTTTTTTAATTGCTTTTCAATGTGTAGTTTAAAACCTTAAATGCTTATACAGGAGATAACTTTAACACCATTCTCCAATGATGAAAATAACATTCTTATATATAGCCTAATAAAAAAAAAATAAAAAAAAATAAAAAGCCTACCTACCCTACCTATTTTTGAAAAGTATGTAACCCTAACCAAATAAAAAAAATTTAGGCCTAAGGAAGGATATACTCGTTATGAATATAATACATACTTAACCTCACTGAGCTGATTTAAACAAAAAATAGATAAATATAGAGTTAAGCATCGCATACCGTCCGTTATCCTACTAAACTCATAAACACAATTCGTCTGATTTAATGAATTTAACCCGGGCGGTATGTACTCTTAGGTAAAAAGCGTTGTCTGCAATGGCAGACGGTTCAATACGGTTACGCAAGAACGGGTCCAAAAAGCTACTCATTTTTTCTTAAATCCAAGATGGCTGCTTTATATAGATAAAGAAGGAAAACGTAAAGGTCAAAGCGACTGGACTCACGCCTCTGACTACTTGGATGTGTAAAAAGGGCACAGACCATAAAATTCCACTAATTTGCTCGCCCTGGCAGGACTAGTGATGATTTATTTCTTATTTTCTTGTTTGGCCATCTCGGATGGCAAGACAACTGGGTTCCTGCATAGTTCCAAGTCCAGGAGCATAAATGATGTAAAATGACATCATTTTGTGTACATTTGTAAATTAGAACTTTTTGTCTATTTTTGACATTAAAATAGTAATAGGACACAAGTAAGTTGTTATAAAGTCAGATATATGGTATATAATAAATAAAAACGAAGTTAGTGAGTCTCATTTGCGGTATCAATTGGATGCCGACTTCCTTGGACTACCACTTAAGGCAACTCTCTTGCAAATTTTAAGGGGAAACAAAATTAATGTTTTCATAAAAATCCATAACAATCGCATTAATTCCTTAAATGCATTGTTTTGCTCAAATTAAAATCCTACGCTTGCAGTCTAATGTTCTTAAACAAAAGGTGTTGTTGCTTCATTTACATTTACATTTACATTGCTCTTTCTTATTACAGGAAGAAGCAGTCAAAACAGTTAATGTGAGGGGTGAGGATGTTCCAATAAAGGTCTCGTTGTGGCGTGATGCCAGTATGTCGATAACCAGACCTGGTGACTTCGTTGTGGTGACCGTCGTAGTCACCAACCAAAATAGAGGTGAGACCAGCCTGTCAACTACAAACAGGACCAAAGTTGAGGTAAGAAAATACAACATCACATATAATAAAACCTTTAAAAGTTAAGTAAAACAAATGTAGTATGTAAACAAACAAGAGGCCCAAAAGAGCCTATGCTCTACTGGCATGGCTTTTGTAGTCATTCTTTTAATCCAGAGCATGTACGCATGGGTAAAAGGCAACAGACATATAGTTCACATTTTGTGTTTGGGATAAGAATTGTAAGAAGATTAGTTGCATAAACTATTTTAATATGTGCAAAGTAAAAGTCATCCGAGGACAACATTGATCAATTTGAACAAACATTCACAAGCAATTGTGCTGAGATGGATGCAAAAACACACATAAAGATTTTCAAACCTATCCCAATTTAATTTAACCAAACCTGTGAACCCTGGGTGCGGCCAGTAATGACCCCAGGTGCATAACTTGAACAAACATTCACAACCAATTTTGTTCAGTTGTTGACCGTTTTTTTGTGTTCCTACTGTTTGGAAAAGCACTCTGTCGATCAATTATGAATTAATAAGAAACTTCAGACTCTTAAATTCCATAACTTTACCCTATATCAAAAAAACACATCACATGAACCATGTATTTCAATTCCATTGGTGTTTACTATGCATTTGATGCAACAACTCCACATGAATGTTTATTGTGTTTATATATATATATTTTCTTCTTAGCTTACTTATTTTTAACTTTTTATTTTCTTCAGAAAATTGAAATGCCAGTAACAAGAAGCCAAGTAAAGGTGGTTGGAGTGTCAGTTGACGGACCATCAGCGGACTTATTGCTGGAAGATGACAACATCCTGACTATGTCGACAGAATTACTGACAAATGTTGTGCCTGCTGACACAGGCATTGAAACTCTATCAGCTGATGGACCCATTGAAATGATGGTGGAGACCAAGGCGTCTGAAGTCATCAATATTGAAATGTTAACATTAATTTTTTGAAACACTATTAAGCCATTTAAAGCTTTACACAGAACTCAACCTGAACATCAATTTCCCTTTCTTGTGACAGACTGCTGCAGTACATGGCTTAACATCAAAAATCATATTCACTAAATGTAAATTATAGGAAATCAAAGGATAATATCGAGAAAGAAAAAAATCCACTATTACGTTTTTACATTATTTTTGGATGATATTTCACACTTCTATGAATAAGAAATAAAATAAAGACATTCATATAACATAAACATCTACATTTTTGTGTTGTAAAGGTATGCATTAAATAAAACCATTAACATTTATTCACATATTATTTTATCTCCTGTTGTTTTGTTCAGTAGCTCTGTTTGTACATACATGACAATGTAAAAGTTGGGTTTGCACTACAATAATAGGACAATGGTTCTATAGTAAATATAATATACATACCATACTATCTGACCAACATTAATAAAACTGTAATGACAGGATCCTGTGATAAATGCACCAAGAAATGTACCGTTCACATTGATGCCAAGACTCAAAGAAACATTAGATAAGTTGGAAAAAGGTGTTATAAAGCATGTACATGAGGCGACTGACTTGGTCAACAACCTAGTAATCGTAGAAAAGAAAGACAAGTCCCTACGGCTTTGTCTCGACCAAGAGACCTAAACAGACCTAAACAAAGCCATAAAAAGACACCACTTCATAATACCCACACTGAAGGATGTCACGGCTCAGCTAAGTGGCAAGAACATTTTCACAATTCTTGTTGAAAAAGATGGATACCATCAGGTAGAGCTAGACCAAAAAAGCTCATACCTATGCACATTCCAAATGCCATTCCAAAGATATCGTTGGACACACTTACCTTTTGGATTGAAAAGTGCAAGCGAAATATTTGCCATGAAAAATATGCAGACATTTAGGGACATCAAATATGTCCATATGATTGCAGATGACATGATCATCGCTTGAAAAGATGAAGCCGAACACACTGAAGCGCAAGGGCAAGTGCTCAGACGAGTTGAAGAAAAAATGTCAGATTCAATAAAGATAAAATGCAATTTAACGCTTTGCATGTTATCGGCGGCAAAATCCGCCATACAATCTGGCCACTGAAAGCGGTTATATCCGCCAAAAAATAGGGTATTTCCCCAATACACATAATCGCTATAAATAACCACTATTGGAATTTCCAGGTGCACATGCGCCCTCTAAAATGACCTTCAACTACCATTGTTTACTTCCGCTTTTCCAATTCTGTTTTGTTGGCGAAAATTACGAGAACAAAGTGCAAATTTCGAGCTGAGTTTTTGTCCAAGTAATTTGGCTGACAATGTTTTCTGCGACATTATTGCATCTGATAGTGAAGAATACGAATTTCTAGGGTTTGATTAAGATGATTTAGTGGACGTTAATGTTGAGAAAATTTACCCAAATGATACTGAACTGGATGATGATGATTTGCGTGAAATTGAGCAAGAATTGTACGGAGAAGAACATGACCCAAGAATTGAAGCTTATGACTGCGAGTGGCTTACCCTATTTGCTGAAATTTTGGCCCTAAGAATGTCCCAGAAGTCTCCATTATCATTTTTTAAGTAAAGATTTAACGATGATCAAGTATTGTCAAAAATTGATCAAATTTGCCAGTCAGACTCCAGATAATCGACTGCATGATATCCGATTTGAATGTCTCCATGTGTATTTTTTATGTTGCATTTTTATGCTTAGAATAGAAAATAAATTAGAATAGAAAATAAATAAAAAGACATTCTTGTACCTAGTTTTATATAGTTTCATATATGCAGTTTGAATTTATTTTTAAACCTAAGTCTACTATTTGCAGGTCAAATGGCGAGCATGGAATGCTGAAACATTGGAAGAAGCGGCGGACACTGTTCGGGGTGGATACAATATACCCCAGCTTGTCAATAACCCAGCTAAGCCGGTGACCTTTTACAATTGAACGGAATTCTTTAGGACTTTGTTCAAGCCTTTTCCAGGGCTGACCAAATAACACCATTTTAGGTAAAACACCTTCATGCAATTCAGCTTTGACGATACAAAATCAGTTCCTGAGCTTAAAATGTTTCTGATCATTTAAGGTAATAGATGATAGAAATTATTAGAAATTTATTTGGTTACAGTTATTTTAAATTGCTGTGTAATCATTATAAAAGCTACTTGAATATTCAAGTACCATTTATACAAACTCTGCATTTGTTCAAAATTACACTCATAACTATTTTGCGTAACTTGTTTTTCAGGATCACTAGTAGCCACCCAGGGACAGTGTGAGAGAGTATGTTGACAATAAAGAGGTTGCCATAGAAATTACAGGGCCACAAAGACAGCCTATTCCCAGCAGTGACATGCCAGAACAGATTGATATTCAGGAGCTTGAGGCAAAAAGGTCTTGGTACTTGTTTGAGGAGATTGCTCCTCTTTGCAACAACAGCTCAGCATGTGACACACCAACAGTTCCAAAACCATCCAGTGGTGTTAGGCTATAGTGCTGTGATATGTTTATACATTGACTGTAAATGTTGGAATTGAAGTTATGGTGACTATTTTATCTTTATTTTCATCTAAACTTCATAGATATTATGATAGTCGTCAACTAATCATTTTAGTGAAATAAGCATGCTTCGCAATGGAGTGAAAGTTTGCCTTTCACCAAGTTGA
Organism: Mya arenaria; assembly: GCF_026914265.1. NCBI lineage: Eukaryota > Metazoa > Mollusca > Bivalvia > Myida > Myidae > Mya > Mya arenaria. The sequence goes on along the minus strand of NC_069131.1, from coordinate 65,966,800 downwards.
TGCCCTTGTTCCAAACTTGAGAATTGAAATGTTAAATAATAATTTTTATCACAAGTGCAGATTCTGTTTATCTTGTTTGAAATCTCCTTCATTTCTTTATTAACTAGAATATTATTGAGATGCTTGAAACACTTGTTACTTTAGTGACATGCATTTTGCCTTATATATCTTATATAATTAATGACTAGACACTGATTTTTTATAGAAACAAGAGCTGTCACAGAGACAGCGCGCTCGATTATTCTGCCGCTTTTCGGTGTTTGAATATGTTGACTTTGCATCTATTATCCATAGCGACCATCATGATGAAACAATGACCATCAGAAAAACAAACAATTCCAATGTGACTTCAATACAGAAAGCATCTGCTAAACAAATAACCGAAATTGAACAGTGGAATAAGGCTTTTCAAAATTACTTAGACATATACTCAGCAAAATATCCTTCTCACGCACCACAACTTTTCTGAAACATGTCTATCATTCAAAACCTCTCCCATAACTCTGAAGTTTGGATTGCCTATGATGAAAAAAAATTAGGCATCTGCGTGCAGCATCGCCATCCATTCCTTGGAGAAATATACACACCGAAACATACCTATTCTGCTGTATGATGAACAATTCCTTTCAAACCCCTCAAATTTCAATTTTAGGCCACACACAAACAAAAAGAAAAGGTTATACTTATGTTTGAATATGGGAGTGCGACTTTAGGAAAGAAATGGAGAAGAATCCTGACAGGAAACAATAAATTCATAAGTCTGGAGTTTGTTAGCCCATTAGAGCCAAGATATGCTTTCTTCAGTGGAAGGACTGAAGCCTTCAAATTGTATTAAGAGGCATCAGAAAACAATCAGATAAAATACTATGATGTCACATCACTTTACCCTTTGTTAAACAAAACAGTAAAAACCCACTCGGGCATCCAGAAATCATATGGAAAGTTCCAAAAACATTTCCGAGTATGAAAGATTAATAAAATGCAAAATATTACCACCTCGGGGTTTACATATCCCAGTGTTACCTATGAAAAGAAACGGAAAATGTTCAGTTTTTGTCGAACATGTACAGAACACTTCCAGCAAAAGAAATGTCTACATCAGGTCTTCTAAAAGTTTGGAAACGGTCCAGATCCAGCGATAACACCCACTCTTTGTTTAAAGTATTTTTTCAAATAAAAAATATTGCCTTCTGACGTAGCATTTATGACGCAATTTATCACGTGGTACTAAAAGAGTCGTTTAAAAGGTCACAAATGGAGTTTGTGGAATAGAACAACACAATTATAGACTGGTGCTGGAGCGTAAGACAAGATCATGAGACTTGCTCATAAGTGTCGTCAAAAAGTAAAAGGGATAGTTCTATACAGAGAAAACTGTATGAACTTAAATTTTTGCAATCAAAGGAAACACAAAAACTCAAGCTTCAACAAAAAGAGTTTAAATGAAACTAGAAGAGCATGAACTAATCAATGAAACAGAACGTTCAAAACTTGAAGAATCTTTATGTGACGAAGGATATTTGCGCCTTTTGACAGATATTAAACCTGTTTTTATTTGCCTATATTCACGAAGCAACAAGGTCACACCGATGAGAAGAACCCCTCTTTTGCAGCGTTACCTGCCACTGAACAACCATCAAGGGGGATAATGTTTGGTGATGTTGTAAAGCAGATAGCTAGGCGTAAAGTTTAGAGACTGTGTCCTGCCTCACATTCCGTTTAAAAACATCCATTCAAGTGCACTCAAAACAAAATTATTCACAGGAAGTTGTTGGGATTTTAACAGTCTGGGACCTGCAGAAAGCCAAGTTGCACAGTCACCCACCACGGTAGCAACTTTATAGAAATCAATGGTGCTTCACGCTTCTTGAAGCCTTTCAATATACTCAACACGAGGGAAATTCAAGTGACAATATTTTCAAGCTACCTACCCCTTATCAACGCCTTTGCACCTTATTTATAGGGGGTATGACACAGCAAGAACAAATGTGTTGGCCAATGGTTGTAGTCATGGATTCCCAAAAGTAACAACTTATTGCATTACTCAGCGCATACCGCAAAAACTTTCCACAGTTCATAGAAATCCTTGCTGTTGTCAGAAACAAATTAGGCACTTGAGGTTAAACATCGTCCTATATATAAAGGGTCCCTATATTACACCATGTAGTGTTTTGGACGACTGAGTTAACTAGTGCTGATAATCGAGTGATTTACACAAGTGTTTATTATTATGATATGCTACTTCCGAGTTTATAAAATGTTTGTGTTAACTATTTCACGCAGTAATAAAGGCTGTTAATCTCACGTGTTGAGTTATTCCTTTACTACATAAAACTGGCGACGTGGGATGGCGACTCAACTACTGTCGTTTCCACCATTCATTGTTCAAAGTTGACTCAATGATTCAAACACAAATTCTGCCTATGTACGCTGGCAAAAGTGGATTTCCAAGTTTGAGAACATCATTAACAAATACTCTATGTAGTCCGCTAGGAGCGGTACCAAAATAATCCCAAAACAGCTTCAAATTCATTTATGACCGATCATTCTCGTCATCACTTAGTAAACGATCTTATTCCAAAATGGTTACACTGGAAACGTTGGAATATGTACCATCCCTAATCCTTCAATGCGCCGAAACTGTACAACTGAAAAAGCTGATACTGAGGAAGCTTTCCGCATTATCCAATTCACTATCATAAATTAGGATTCAAATTTAAAAAACAAGTACTCTTTTGATATAGTTTTACCAATTAGTGCTTCATCGTCAGCTGCAATTTTTTAAGCTTTCTCCACTCGTTTACAATGGATCATACAACATACAACTCCATATAAACATTAGGAAAAAAATGTGTTTGCTCATAACACATCAAAATTTTCCGATATGACTGAATCTAAGTTGGTCCATTTTGATGCCATTGGTTGTTTATCAGGGGATTGAACAAATCACTGACGAAGTATTTTGTCCAAAATTCCAAAAGATGCAGCAATAAACCAGAGTCCAACCCTTGGTGTATGTTAACCGGGCGAAATATGTCTAAATGTTGACAATGTCGATGGCATTACCAATGGCACACCATGCATAGTGAAGAAATGCGCTTGCAGAGTGCAAAACTCCTGCAGATGTAGCAATGTGTAGGTACAGGGCTCGACATTAACCAAAAATCGGGTCAAACGGAGCTCCTCGGACATTTTTATTCGAAACTACGATGGCGAAGACTGCCAAATATTTTCTGATAGAGCGCAAGTAATTCCGTCTAGATCCGTTGGCCAATCGCGTGAGCTGGACCAAATCCATATAGCTAGCATTCCAGTTGCCCTCACAACGTACACAAATGGCGTTTCGACCGTCGACACTGTCAAGTTTTTTTTAATATTTCAAACGAAAAAAGGCTAAGTCATCCAAGAAAAAGACCAGCTATGAAAATAAACGAAAATGTGGCTGGGTCGAGTTTTAGGGAAACAATTTTTCCTGGACTCAGAGACAGCGAGAATGGTAATTTTGGCTATTTTTCGGACTGTGCCAATTTTCGGATGCTTGGTTTTTGGAACTTTACGATTTCACTTTACATTGCGATAAATTGTAATTTACTTCAAAATAATTGTAAGGTTACAAGGCAAAGATAATAAGAGGTTGACTGTTCGTTCTTATAATTCAATTTTATTTCGTCCTTAATAATTTGAATGTCGAAGACCCTGTTTTAAGTTACAAATTTCATGACAATATTGAATCTTAAATACAGTGTTTTACAGCATAAAAGGTACTTCTTATGGAAGTTTTTTTATTTGAATGTGATTTATTCATTGCAGGTCTGATATGTGGGACTTGTGAAAGGAACAGGAACTTAGCTGGAAGTTGCTCATTTCTGTGTTGAAAACAATACAGGTGGTCCTAAACTCTGCTGGTCCAGACAACATTTCCCACCTCATTGAGGTCATCCTGACATTGCCAATGTCATCTGCTGTTTGTGAAAGGGTTTTTTCCAGATGTTAAGAGAATAACGTCAAACTGGAAAGCATGCCTTAACACAGAAACATTGGACATTTTGCTATGTGTATCTCTTGAAGATCCAAGTTTTGAACGATTGGATGCCACAAGAGCTGCACACCTGTGGTGGACCCAGGGCCAACAGCAGTGTCATCCACAGTTCGGAAATGAGAGCGACTCTGATGATGACGATTTATAATTAGTTATTAACTTTACTTGTTGTTGACAATTATGTCATTGAATGTTAACATGTGCTTTATACTAGTGCTTTAATATGTGCTTATTGCTTATTTTAATTTTTATTTTGCTTTGTGCTAAAGATGTTGAAAGTTCACATAAAAGTTATGTGTTATGTTACTGAATGTTAGGCCGTTTATTTCTGTTGTTTTCATGAAAATATTATACCATTGTATGTTCTAGTCAATTCTTCTTGTTTCATAAAGCCTCTGTCAGGATCTCATTTCCATTTCTTATATGAATTGTGCCTTTGTATGTTGCATTGACCGTTACCTTTTAATTAAAATGTATTTATATACATTTGTTTGTTCATCTTTGTTACAAATATATCAAGCCCTGATGTGCAGGTTGAATCTGAAAACGGGTTTTCATGTGAAGTAAGACAACAAAATGAACTCAAAAAAATTGGGCAAGTAAAAAATCCATTTGGGCAAGTGAAAATGGCTAGGTAGTTGAAAAACATGCAGACATTTTACTATCAAGCATAACAAAACATATGTTGTCACAATATCGTCAGTTTCCAATCCAAATGTCTGCAGGTAAGACCATTCACAAAGCCTGTCTACCACTGAAACTGGTGCTGTCATGCATTTTCGTTTATCCTGTTTATCACATACATTATGTTGGATAAAGCTGTGGCTGTGTTACAAGTTTATGTTCATGTTTTGGAATAGAATGAGGAAATAATCAGTGTTTTTTAAGATGTTGTTGCTGAAATGGAAAGACTTGGATATGATAGGCATTGACAACTATGTTTACCTGATTTGAGTTTGGGTGCACTTGATGATTTGACAGTGTGCTTCCAAATTGCAGGTCATTGAGCAAACACATAGAAAACAAAAGGGATGAACACAACGTGATGAAGGCTGATATTGTTGGATTTGTTGAGACCAGAGTATCTGGGTCATTGAATTGTACTAGCAGGTATGAAATTGATCGTTTTGATATGGTGTGTTCTGAAAGGAAACAGTCTGCTCATAGCATACATCGATCCGAGATGCCAAGATAAGCTCAGCCCCCTTAGATATTGTTACTACACGCCCCAAGCGTAAATTCAAAATGGCGGCTCTTGCTGCTACGAAAGCATGAGAATCCGATTCTCTTGCGAAGATTCCGGACAATATATCAGTTAAATATTTACCAGATCAAGCCAAATTATCGGAAAAGGTGTAAGAAAAGGGATTAAATTACTTTGTACAAGGTAATATTCATGACATAAAATGTTTTGAAGAGGTATCTGCCATGTAACCGCAGGATGCTGGCCTTCAACGAGAAAAAATGACAAGCCTCATATGTTAAGTGTCGATGTGGAGAGGGATTCCATACGATATGCGTATTGCTCATGCAATGCAGGGTATTTCGATTTCCAACTGTATTTAACAAATTGTATTATACTAGTAGCTTTTAATATTCTTAAATATGCATTGTGTAATATAAGCAGTTTTGGATCGCCATGTTTTTGACATTTCATGTCATGATAGGGAATGCGAAAGAAGTATTTGCAAGTCGATAGTCGAGTCGAGAAAGAAAGGATATATGTTGTATTTCAATTTATTGGTTTTTGTATTCTAGTTTCTGCCTTGTTTTAGACATTTAACATCTGGAAAGTCAAATGATACTTCACGGGTCAGTGTAGGATAAACACATGCCAATTTCACAGCATGATACCATGCTTTTGTTTTGATAACTTCTGTCAATAATCTCTGTTTTCATTTTTTGGACGGTGCCCCTCAGTATACAAAAATACCCACAGTAGAATTTACAGGGTATTCAAAATACCCACAGTAGAATCAGGATGGCACTCTGAAAAGATGCCTTAGTGTGGCGGTCAGTGATGGCACGACATGCCTGCTGTGCAAAGGTATTTGATGAACTCAAATTCTCAAAGTTCGCATTCGGCACATCAGTTGTCTTGAGAGATGTTATCCAGAAGACAGAGGACAGCCGGCACATAGTGGTGACCAAAAACACAAAGGTTTTTGTTACGTCAAAAGTTGCATGCCCGGATGCACACATAACAGAAGGGCAGGCCATTGTTAACCCGCCACCAGCTGATGTTGTATCATTGCCAGCAGCGCTAGCTTCTCCACCGAAGAAAAAGGAGCTTCTCCACCGAAGAAAAAGGTGTCAGTTCGGGGCCGCCTTATTCAGCTATGAAATCATTTTTTCTACTCTTGCATACTGATAGTCAACAAAAATCACACTTATTGCATAGACAAAATATTGCGATATCAAACACTCTACACTTGAAATTTTCACATGTAAAAAATATTCATGTCATTTGAATACATGGAGCCATGTTGGCCCCAAATCGCTTACCTTAGTAAATTAGCTTGACTTTTGTAATAAATACAGCTTGGTACTTGTTTTGAAGGAATATTGCAAAACATACTGGTCTAACATGGTGCCTGAATCATCACTGACAAAATTGTCACATGTGCCTGCACACTGAGACTTGTCACAGGTGCCTCAACACTGACAAAATTTGGTGATTGCCTGCACACTGACATGAATTGTCAGTTTCCTGCCCTATGACAGGATTTCGTGATTTACTGCACACTGACAGGGCTTTGTTCAGTTGCCTGCACACTGACAGGACTTGATGATTGACTGCACACTGACAGGACTTTGTTCAGTTGCCTGCACACTGACAGGACTTGATGATTGACTGCACAATGACAGGACTTTGTTCAGTTGCATGCACACTGACAGGACTTTGTTCAGTTGCATGCACACTGATAGGACTTTGTTCAGTTGCTTGCACACTGATAGGACTTTGTTCAGTTGCTTGCACACTGATAGGACTTTGTTCAGTTGCATGCACACTGACAGGACTTTGTTCAGTTGCATGCACACTGACAGGACTTTGTTCAGTTGCATGCACACTGACAGGATTTTCATTCTTAATCTCCGCACAAAACAATACTTACATTTACCATTTGTAATCATATTTTTATTTGTCTTTGGCATACAAAACGTTTCTCCATGCTTTATGCAAGAATCTTTTTGTTCCATCCAGGAGGGGGCCAAGCGTACCGTGAAAGTGTGTGGTGAAGATGTAGACATACGGGTGGTTACACTGGAAGAGAACCAGGTGAGAGCGAAAGTCACCCTATGGCGAGATGCAACGGAACTCACAGTGAAGGCAGGTGACTACGTCAGTATAACTGACGTGGTCGTTAACATGTTTAAAGGAGAGGCCTCCCTATCATCGACCAGCCGGTCAAAAGTTGAGGTAAGACTATAACACTAAATTAACAAATTGTTGTAATAGAAGTATTTACTGAACATTTTTTATTATTTAGGAAAATGTGCCCTTACATTTGTCAAATTTGGTTAAATCAAAATAACATGTTTTCTTGACATAAAAAATACATCTTTGCTATAATAATGTTGCAGACTTTGTATAGATGTTGTCCGGGAAATAGCGAAGGTGCATTGAGGGACATAAACTATGGTGAGAATTGCAGTGAATCATACTGACTGATATTTTTCAACAATTTCACTTCAGGAAGAGGAAGAAAGAACTGTAAAAACGCAGGGTCAAGACACGCAAATTAAGGCCCTGATAGTTGAGGATGCATCAGGACGGGCATCAGTCACCATGTGGCGGAACCAAATTAACCGCGATGTCCGGCCTGGTAACTACATTGAAATGACAGATCTAGTTGTGTCTACTTACAAGAACAGCACAACATTCTCCACCACAGCCGGATCCACAGTGACAGTAATTCTTATTAACCTTGTATTGCTTCCATAATTATATAACACAGGACTTCAGTAACTTGAAGGATGTACTGGATTGGACTAAACTCATGACAGAATGAGCAGCAAACTTGGATGTCAGGAAAAAGACATTATCCAACTACAAACATTATGATTCAGCAAAGTTATTAGTAGGCCTCTTACCAAATATAACTTTAAATTTTGTATCCAGAGTCTGGGGTGGGAAAGCATCTGACAAAAAATAAAATAAAATAAAATAGTGAAGAGTTGATGTACAACCTTAAACCTGGTGATGCAGTCATGGTTTACCGTGTTTTCAATGTTGCCATGGAATTAAAGAAGAATAGAGTCAAACTTCTTAATCCCGACTTCAAAGGGCGTGATCGTGATAGATCGTGATAGATCGCAGATCACAGCAGGAGGACAAACGATCTGAATATATTTCAAAGGCAAGGATTCATGTGGAACGACTCATTCAAAGAATTAAGACAGTTCACTTCCTGGAAAGGAGCGTGTGTTTGAATATGCTTAACAATATTACCCAGGTGTTTATTGTATGTGTATACAAACTTTCAAATGCCAATTTTAAGAAACTGAATTAAAAAACAACACTTTATTCATGATGGACTTGATTAATGTGCTAAGGCTAATCTTAATGAATTTTGCTGAAATTAATATTCTTATATGTAAGTATATATCTGCTATTTCGCTGCTTTTTTCATGCCCTTCATGTATTCTTTAGTATGATGTTATTTTATTTATTGAAGTAGTTTATTCCATGAATAAGTCTTGTACATAATGTTAATAAATCTAAGTTATTCACATACTGATATATCCAATAGTATCAGTTTACACACCAACTATTAAATGATACCTGTCACTTTAGGCAAAAAAAATGCACACTGATAGGACTTCACTACATTAATAGAGTGAACACATTTTGCAGGATGCTACAAGAAGATGAATGATGGCGTTTGTTCGACATGTGGCGGATCTTCCAAAAAATGACCTATAGGGCTAAGTTATAGTTGCAAAGGTCCAACTGGAAACTACCCTGTTGGAGTCAGACCCGATTGTTTGGAATACTTGACCTTGAAATGCACAATGAGAATCTAGACTTGATGGTTCACTTGGGTTTCAAGCTGCCAGTGACATTTAAGACTGACATTAAGAAGAACGATTCATGAACATACCCCTCAAAACATACATAAAAGACTAAAATTTAACCCTTTTCCAGTATTTCAGTTAAATAATTTATATTGAGACAGGTACCTCGAGAACCTGGAAAACTTCTCAAAATGTAAAACATCTACCTCACTAGTGGTATTTCATGTCAATACAGAACAGCATTTTAAGAAAAAAATAACTCAATACCTTCTCATTAATAACAACTTCATTTTGAAAAATGGAGAGTAAACGAGTACATGTAGAAAGGAAAATCAGACTTAAGAATATGTAGCATGTAACATGTTTTCAGAAACCGACCATTATTTCATGGGTATGGTCGATGATTGTATATCATTATTTATATGTAAAAGGTCTTCAGGGTATGACTTGTACTCATACAGCACAGTTGTGTGTGTTCCTCATTTTGAGTTATATCTTTCATGTTCATTTAGTTGATAACAAACACCTTTAAAAAAGGCTGCTATAACACTGAGGGTTATGACCTCAAGTAAAAGAACTAAAAATGTTTTAGATGATGGGTGTAGGCGAGACACAGATGATGCTTTCTGGCCAGGGCTATTAAAATTTTATAACCTCAATTGGGCCTGCATGCACAAAGCTAAAGCTGTGCTGTAACAATTGTAGCTGTATCGCATCTAGTTATTTCTGTCGAGATCATGAAATTAAACATGCAGTTGCTTAGAGATGAACGAAGCCCACCTTTGACTTAAGTAGGTGAGAGAAATATTTCTGCGTTAAAGAAGGAAGAACTTATGAACGACTAGGGAAAACATAATTTATTCATGCCGAATCATCAACGTTGACCCGCGTTGTGAGAATTGAGTGCCGTTGACACATTGTTTCGATGTGCTTCTTCGAGAATGAAGAAGTTATTCCAGGAACAGACAGCTGGTTAGCTGGTGTTGGGGCTATCTTGGAAAGAAGTGAAGAGATGTATTACCAGCTTGTGCTGTAAAGCACATAAGACAGTCCTACCCATCAGCACAATTCAGTTGATGCTGTGATGGAAATTAACATTTTTAATTGAAAATGATTTAAGTGCATTTGAAAATTCAAGATAGTACGGTGAATTTCTTTTCCCTTTTAAGTATGTTCTGTTCATATATATTATGTTGTTGCATGAATGAAACTTGAATGTTTGTAAAATGATTTTTTGTTTTATATTATTTGTTGCTTCCATGGGCAATGAAGCAACCCTACTCATTTTAAAATACTGTTTTTGGAGGCGAAAAGATTTTTTACCTATTGCTAAAGTACCTGGTAATCAACTTCCCCTCCGTTAAATAATTGCAATTTTTTAGACCATAATATGATGGTTCCTTGAGGATGTGTTTAAATTCATAACTAGAAATTGCAGATCATACTGAATAAAGAAAAAATGCTCCTGGATTTTTCATTAGTCATCAATTTCCCAATAACAAGTTCTCAATCCCAAAATGCCAATAAAAAACTGCACATTCAAAGCACTGAGATGACCTACCAGGAGTGTTAGTTCTAGTTATTTAACAACTATTGTGCCAACACCCACTTACCATTGCAGATTCCTCACATCAACAAAAGATCTACCTGCGAGATGGTAAGAGAGCGGTTAAAATACCATAAACAGCTTTCTTCAGGCGTATTCATGTGTTCACTGCAAGTTGCCCTGAGGACTTCTGATGTTTGAACCCATCATAATGTTGACATAGGGATGCCCTACAGGCACTGGAAGACATGGAGTAGATCAACCCTGCTCTGATAGACAGATGGAATGGCAGAGTTCTCGATCCTGAAGCAACCTTTTACAATGATGGTCATGTCTGTCCTTCCTCACAAGCAAGATAGCAGGCCCCAAGCATAAAAACTCAGAAAATAAGTCATGATACAAAGTGGTTAATGCCTGGCTTCATGAAATGTCCGATTTTCAACATTTTGGAATATCCAATAACAGGCAAATACTCTGGATACGGTAGTACGCGTTAAGAACAGCAAACATGATGATTCTTGGTTTCATTGGGCGATGTCTTTTTTGCCCTTTATCAAGTGAGGTGTCCCTGTATAGGTCAGAGCGCTTTCTGGAACACCGACCTGCCTTTGGTAACACCATAATGTCGACAAGGTGCCCCTTGGTAGGCCGGCCCCTAAATGGTTAGCCTAGGCCCGTCATTGGTAACAACCTTGATTGTAAATAATACTAATTGTTAAATGTCAAAAAAACATGTGGTAAAGTTTGTTTTTGATGTATTTGCGTCATAAAGGCATACTCCCACATATGGGATTTGCCCAACAAGATCCGGGTTTACACTAATAATTGCCAAATTATCATTGGCTCGTTTCTATTAAAACCTACTCCAATCTTAATGAAAACAATAAATCAAATTATTGTCTAGGCTGTATTGGAGTCCAAAATGTTCTAAAATCAGAATTTAATGAAGCCTCACATTTTTTTTACAATTTGCATAATGACAAATTCAGGGATTCTCATCCTTGATGCATGCATATATGCCTGCCATTAAGGACAGTCATTTTTGCATATCCCTACCCGTGCTTCAAGATGGAGAATTCTGCTTCAGACACTAACTTCTAGGACAAAGTCAAAATTCTCCATGTAACCAAAGTCTGGGACTTGTCAATAGCATGCCGAGTCCAAACATCATCCAACAGCTAATGTCTACTGGCAATGAACTGAAGAATTGTGCCAGAAAGTTGCTTACAATATTTGACTTTTTGTCGGAAAATTGTGGGCGTGTTTGCCAATTATCCCCATCTCATATGTACACCTTTGATTGTCAGGCAACCACAGAGCAAGTGGGTGTTGGCATGGAAGTCCATCTTGAAAAGTGCAAAAATAATAATTTTGTGCGATATTTATTTGGTCTGTTAAGACAGAGGTTGTCCCAGGAGGCAGTTATCTGCACTACACCAGCAGTAGTAATAGTTAGAGCATAATAAGCATATGTTTTGGTTGCCTATCTTTCGGTTGTATCTCTAAGTACGCTTATCTCTAAGTACGCTGAAAGTCAGGTCGGTGACCCCGTCAGGTCGGTAACCCCCTTAGGTTGGTGACCACTAAATCGCGTAAACAAGTACATCGATCAAATTTAATAGTTTTGTTAGGACGGCGAAACGTGTCCTCGAGTAATTAAAATTAGGTAAACGACCCGATCCATCAAATTTAATAGTTTTGTTATGACAGTGTTAACATTCCAACCGCCGTTCGAGGGTGGCCAAGACGCTATTTAACCCGGCCGATTTCGCAGTGTTGATCATTCAAAAAATCTAACTCTTGAATCGGACTTGCAGCATCCGCTTCTTTATCGAAGGTAGGTGTTTATATTATATGTTTAAAATGTTAACAGTATACAACGTAACTAAGTATGGCAATGGTTTAATGTTGTTTTTTTTTTTTATTAAACTGAAAATTACTTATTTATTACTACGTATTTTATTTCTTTACAGAAAATAACGCGAAAAAATGTTTTCTGTCAGGAGTTTGAAGTGTGTAAAAGCGTTTATACATTTAATGAAAATATTTACGAAAAAAAATAATTTGCCTTGCAGATGACAAAACGACCGCTAGAACACATCGACTCGGCTATAAAACTTAAAACATTGAAATTGGACGACAACTATGAGCCTAAAGAGGATTCGATTTTCGTATCGTCCAGCCTCACCGCCGACGTGTCTGCCTCTCTTGTATTCGACTATGTGTTGTCGAAATTCGTTATCGAGCTGAGAAAAAACAAAAACGAAAGAGAAACCAGCGTATGCTTATCAGAACGCAACATACAGGGCTTGATAGATAAACTGCCAATGGCAATAAAAATTGCCGAAAAATATCAACAACGTCAGTCATCGAGGTCGTTGGATATACCCTTCGAAATTCCAGGGGAAGGGACAAACGAAATGACGTTAATGATGAGCGTTAAAGAAAATAATTTCGGAAAGACAAGAAAGTTTCAAATAGATATTCGCAAATGTTCGATGATTGGCGACTCGATCCGTTACACCAAGGATGGTGTAAGAGTGGACCTGGACGAAGCCAATTTAGTTTTTGACGAGCTCAAAAAATATATTGAAAAAATTGGAGGAGCGGTCAAGAATTCCCAACAGCTACTTAATACGGCGTATTGTTTGTTGGCTGTTCAGATGATAGAGGTGATTCACCAGGGGACAGAGTGCAACGGCTGCGCCACCGAACACCCTAGTCAGCGTGAACACATGGGGACTGGGGGCTGTATGCTGGAATGGTCGGATAAAGTCCAGCAATCCTGGTTTACAGTTCAAGCAATGATTGAGGCACCAAGAGTGGTAGCCGTCTGCCAATCCGCCAGTTCTCGCCTCCCATCCGTGAACAGGTTGGTGTCGTCTTCTATATTTTCGATTTCTCTTCTCAGCATTGACGAACTACAGCGTATCGCTCGAGTCTGGAAGTCGACGAAATGTATATTGCCTGCAAAGCCGCGGTGGGCGAAAACACGTTGCTCCCCATCGAAAACGAGTAGAATCTATTTATGTTATGCATGTTTCATAATATGAGTTATATATTCAGTTGTATAATACTATTATGTATGCTTGCTATTGAAATTCAATATAAAATTGAGTATGTATGCTGCCAGGAACTCAAGACCGATTACAACCAAGGTGGATGAAACCAATCAGAGGATGAAGTAGGATGTATAATTGGCCACCTTTGATACTGTGTGCCTTGACCAGTATGTTCTTGAAACAGCATATACCAGAATTGACAATTATATGGCTGGAAACCCGGAAGAAAATGAAGGATTATTCCAGGAACAGACAGCTGGTTATCTGGTGTTGGGGCTATCTTGGAAAGAAGTGAAGAGATGTCTTACCAGCATGTGCTGTAAAGCACATAAGACAGTACTACCCATCAGCACAATTCAGTAGATTTTGTGATGGAAATTTAACATTTTCTAATTGAAAATGATTTTAAGTGTATTTGATAATTCAAGATAATACTGTGAATATCTTTTCCTTTTTAAATATGTTTTCAGAAGCATGAAGAAATCTTGTCAGCAATGGACAAAACGATTCAATATCAAAAGGAACTATCTCAAGCTGCAGTTCAATTCAATTCAAACAACAAAACTAAAGACATCCTAAGTGACTCCTTTTCAGAAATAGCTAAAATCACATTGACTCCTTTTGAGAATTCAAAAGAAAACGATATGAAATAGGAACATTTTAAACATTTATATGTGTTGTTGTTTTTTGCTTTATGTGTGTGTGTTTAATGTTTTGATTTAAAAGTATCTTCCACTAATCTAGCGAATAAAGTTTTAAGTACAACATCTTACTCATAGTACAGAATGCCTAACTTAGTAAAGAAGTGTGTGTCATTTTATTTCAAACTTTTGAAGTAAAAATAAAAAGAAACAAGAGCTGTCACAGTATGTGACGAATGCCCCCGAATGTGACATTGACCTACGAACAAGGTCAGTACATGAAAAGTTGATCTTGCCTTCATGTGTCAAATACATATGGCAAGTTATTTTAAATTTACTCTGAACATAAAAAAATACCACCCATACTTGACAACCTACACTGTTATGTCCTTATATTCAGAATTCCCTTGTGAATAAACACTTAGTGTATCTTTCACCTTAGAGGTAGGGACATGGGTCTTGCACAGGACACGTCGTCTTCGTATGTGGTACACATGTAGCAAGTTATTTTAAAATCTGTCCTTACAAGGGAAAGTTACAGCCCGGACACGACAACCTATACCCTATATCCTTGTATGCAGCACTCCATTGTGAATAAACACTAAGTGTGACCTTGACCTTTGAGGTAGGGACATGGGTCTTGCACGCTACACGTCGTCTTGGTATGTGGAACACATGTGGCAAGTTATTTTAAAATCTGTCCATACAAGGGAAAGTTACAGCCCGGACACGACAACCTATATTCTATGTCCTTATATGCAGCACTCCATTGTGAATAAACACTAAGTGTGACCTTGACCTTTGAGGTAGGGACACGGATCTTGCACGCGACACGTCGTCTTGGTATGTGGAACACATGTGGCAAGTTATTTTAAAATCTGACCATACAAGAGAAAGTTACAGCCCGGACACGACAACCTTTACTCTATGTCCTTATATGCAGCACTCCATTGTGAATAAACACTAAGTGTGACCTTGACCTTTGAGGTAGGGACACGGGTCTTGCACGCGACACGTCGTCTTGGTATGTGGAACACATGTGGCAAGTTATTTTAAAATCTGTCCATACAAGAGAAAGTTACAGCCCGGACACGACAACCTATACGCTATGTCCTTATATGCAGCACTCCATTGTGAATTAACACTAAGTGTGACCTTGACCTTTGAGGTAGAGACACGGGTCTTGCACGCGACACGTCGTCTTGGTATGTGGAACACATGTGGCAAGTTATTTTAAAATCTGTCCATACGAGGGAAAGTTACAGCCCGGACACGACAACCTATACTCTATGCTTATACGCAGCACTCTATTGTGAATAAACACTAAGTGTGACCTTGACCTTTGTGGTAGGGACACGGGTCTTGCACGCGACATGTCGTCTTGGTATGTGGTACACATGTGGCAAGTTATTTTAAAATCTGTCCATACAAGGGAAAGTTACAGCCCGGACACGACAACCTATACTCTATGCTTATATGCAGCACTCTATTGTGAATAAACACTAAGTGTGACCTTGACCTTTGAGGTAGGGACACGGGTCTTGCACGCAACACGTCGTCTTGGTATGTGGTACACATGTGGCAAGTTATTTTAAAATCTGTCCATGCAAGAGAAAGTTACAGCCCGGACATGACAACCTATACTCTATGTCCTTATATGCAGCACTCCATTGTGAATAAACACTAAGTGTGACCTTGACCTTTGAGGTAGGGACACGAGTCTTGCACGCCACACGTCGTCTTGGTATGTGGAACACATGTGGCAAGTTATTTTAAAATCTGTCCATACAAGGGAAAGTTACAGACCCGGACGGATGGACGGGCCAACAAATATGTCCATAAGTGGCTTCGCTTAATGTGACTATTTACTAAAAGACACAGAAATACTGTCCGTCATGCTCTAATTAAAGTTACACATACGGATACGTCATAAACTACGTCATACATTTTCAAAACAAGGCACACAATTATGGACTCATTAAATTATATTTTTATTCGAAAACTAATTCGTCCAAGGACCTGGGTTTTGTTCGACAGGCTCCAAAACTTGACCATTTCAATCTTACCATTAATATAGACTGAACATGTAAAAAATAATTGATAACATAAATATGATTAAATGTGTTTGTACATGGTTGTAGGCGCAATGACGTCATTAACATACGTCATATCCTTAAATAGTCTTTCTCCTTGAATGACACATGTGAACTTTGGTACACACGGATATATAATAATCTTATCAGAAATATGGATAATAATATGGCTTCTAGAAGAACACCACAACCTTCTTCAGCTAAAGATTGGTGCTTCACGCTCAATAATTATACCAAACAGGACTGTAAATTATTGGAAGAATTAGAAGTTAAATACATTTGTTATGGAACAGAGGTTACTGACAGTGGAACTCCATACTTGCAAGGATTTATTCAAATGCAAAAGAGAATTCGTTTCACAGGAATGAAAAAGATTCCACCGTTCCATAAAGCGACACTAGAGAAACGTCAACGTCTTGGTTCAGCACTAGAAGCATATAATTATATTTCCAAGCATGGCAAAGCAAATTGGACAGAAAGAGGTGTTATGACCACGCAAGGTATTAAAAAGTGGGAAACTCCTACAGAAATAGCGTTCCAAACACATGGATGTTCAAGACTTATACCATGGAAATGGCGTTACAAAATCAGAAATGTTCAAGACTTAGACCATGGTCAGACATGGGTGAATATGATTGGACATGATCAAACATGATTATAAACCATCGTGAAAAGACATGATTACACACCAACTGGGCGCAGTGGTTACAGTTCAAGAGGACAGATTCCCAGCAACAAAATTTCTTGTATATATGTTTAATAAATAAGTTAAAAGTTAAACAATTTCTTTCATAATATAGCCTCTCCGGCCACATGCGGCTCCTGGACCGTCCCGCATATGAACTTTTCGCGGGCTAAAGCCCGCGAAAAGTTTCATATGCTTCAAATTGGTAACCATAACAACCTATCTTTAACCCGTTCCATAACATTAAGGCCTTTTTTTTTTTATCTTTCGTTTTACGAACCCGCCGACAGAAAAAATGCCATTTTGAAAAAAAATTTTTTTTGCAAATTTCCGATTTTTTTATTTCCTCCGCTCCCGATTTCTTTCGAAAAAAATAAATAAACTGTCGTATCCAATGCGTCCAAAAAAATTCACGAATCGAAAATGAATTGGTTCCCGTTCCCGAAGTTAAATTTTCAATGGTTATTTAAATGACGCGGGAAACCAAGCGTGCCGTATTTTAAACCAATCAAAATTAAGCACATTATTCAGCCCGGTACGTTTGTCAAAATGTCTGCGCCCGTGTGGGTGCAACTTGAGATCGAAGTGAAGGGGAAAACTTCCAGAACACTTTTGAAACTTGAAGAAGAAGTATGTCTACAGCTTCAAAACCATTTACCCCCCCTAATGAAAATACAAAGTATATTCGGCTACACAAATAATAAGAACGATACCCTCATAGACTTAAAAGAAAACATCGCCCATCTGACCCCTGATGTTGTTCACCAATTTCAAATTAAAACGATTAAGATCATTGCGGTGAAAGAGGATGAATGTGAAAATGAAAAACAACATGGAGACCCAAATGCCTACCTTAGTACTGTATTACAAGCACCATATCACGTACATAGGTAGTTAATGGAATAAAGGCACATACTACTTCAACTCTCTACCACACAAGAAAAAAGCTGTTATTTATGTATAAACCATGTTTATTCTAAGAAGCATGAAACAATACAAATGTGTTTGATTGACTTAAGTTGCTAAAGAATTAACTAATGCATGCAAAACTTCATAAGTTCATACATTATTAAGAACATTTATGTTTTCCGAGAGAAAAAAAAAAATGGAATTTGTTTTTTTAATTTTATTTTTTTTTCCTCCTCCTACGACCATGTGGCATCCTGGCGGTTCGTAAAACAAAGAATAAAAAAAGAAAGGCCTAAGCTGTCCATCATGCTAAGTGGTCCATACTGACGGGTGGTTGTGTTAGTCAGTGCAAATGAAATCCCTAATATACCGGAAGTCGATCTCTATAACTTCCGTACAATCATGGTAAAAAATTACCATGAAAAAAAATCTATTTTTAGAAAATGAAAATACCTAAAATAATCTATTTTTAGAAAGTGAAAATACCTAAAATAATGCATTATGGGAAATAGTTCCGCGGTTTGAAATAGTCCCGCGGGCGTGGGTAATACTAACCACGCCCCGCGGGACTATTCTGACGGACAATTTTAAGTGACTATTTCAACGGACAATTTTAGGTGACTATATAATAAGTCACATATATACCATTTATACGGACATAACTATTCTTTAAGTGACTATTGTACGGACACTTTTAGGTGACTATATAATAAGTCACATAATTATTCACAATACCATCATGACGGACATAACTATACTTAAGTGACTAATATTACAGACCCTTTTAGGTGACTATTGTACGGACAATTTTAGGTGACTAATATTACGGACAATTTTAGGTGACTATTGTACGGACACTTTTAGGTGACTAATATTACGGACACTTTCAGGTGACTATTGTACGGACTCTTTTAGGTGACTAATATTACGGACACTTTCAGGTGACTATAATTTAGGTGACTATTGTACGGACACTTTTAGGTGACTATATAATAAGTCACATATATACCATTTATACGGACAAATTTTAATTACCTTTTTTTTAAAAATTTATCATGGAAACCGGGAAATACAAGTATTAAAAAATAGTCACTTTAAAAATTAGACACTTAATACCCATCCATACACACGGACATTAGGTTTATGTGACTAGTCACTTAAATCGATTTAGTCACATATATACCATTTATACGGACAAATAGTCACATTAGTATCATTTCGTGAGGACGGACGGACGGACGGTGAGATTTTAATATGCCCACCTTCGGGGGCATAAAAAGAACAAATCTGAAATGTAACCTGCGTTATAAATGCTAAGGGACAGGACACGGATAATAGACTGTTGCAATTGCTGATGCTACATCAGTCAAGTGTGTTGTCTATGATGCGACAAAAGGAGCTGCCTATGTTTGTTCCACTTATGTTGTCTTGTTTGTGTTTGTTTACATTGTTTTATTCACAATTTTAGTTCTCATCAGTTAAACCGACAAATCTGCATCGATGCCGTTCAATGGCTGCTTCAAGGATGCCATCACAAGATCTGACGAAAATAAAATTTGGTTTATCAATGCGCCTCTGTCAAGGCAATTTCATGGATTACATTTGCAAAGCAAGCAAAACAACAGGTTGGTACACCGCATACTGTGTAAGGGCCACAGCTATCCAAGCAATGAACAACAGCAGCTTAGAAGCTCGCCATTTATTGTTCATGTCCAGGCACAGAAATGAGGCGTCAATGCAGTGATATTGTAGAGCACCCAGCAACATCCAAAAGAAAAAGCTCAGTTCAACACTAAGTCTTCTCGCATCCTCTGGCACAAACACTAAGTCTTCTCGCATCCTCTGGCACAAAAGCTCCCATTGCTAAACATGTTACCCCACCCACCGCCACATTTGTTTCATCTGATGTTAAGTTTCAAAAGAAATGACAAATGCACCAGCTGATTTGTCCAACACCGTATTTCAACATTGTTCATACACCAACTGCTCCTTCATTGGCTTCAACATAACACTCAACAAGTAAATTGACTGGAATTTATCTTCAATTTGACAACTTGTGACTAACAAACGCTTCTATCGTGATTTATCACGAAATATAATTAGAACTTGTGGCTTGTGGGAAAAAGAAAAAACGAGATGTTTGTCAAACATAATGCCCCCTCTGAGCGCCATGATGTTTGGATTATATGGACAATTGAATGAAATTTGCATGGACCGAAAAGACAGCTGATTTGTCACTGACATTGGATGCCATTAAGGCAGTTTTAAGGTTATGACCATTCATGTGTGAGGATAGAGTGTGTTATGACCATGACCTTTGACTCTTTGACCTCAAAATCCATATGAGTCATCAGCTGGTCCCCAAAAACCTAAATGTCAAGTTTGAGTGCCATGGGTGCAGGCATTGTCAAGTTATCACACAGACAAGCTTTTTTTGTTCAAGGTCACTGTGACCTTGACCTTTGACCTGATGACCCCTAAAATCATAAGGGGTCATCTACAGGTCAGATGCAACTCCAAGTCAAGTTTGAGGATCACAGGTGCAGGCATTGTCGAGTCTCACTCGGACAACCTTTTACCATTCAAGGTCACTGTGACCTTGACCTTTGACCCTATGACTCATAAAATCTGTAAGGGTGATCTACTGGTCTGGCCCAACATCCATGTCAAGTTTGATGATCATAGGTTTAGGCATTGTTGAGATATCACTGGAAGAAGATTTGTTAACTTTTTGCATTTAAGGTTACTTGGACCTTGACCTGATGATCCCCAAAGTTGATGGCTGTCATCTACTGGTCAAGCCCAACCTTCATGTAAAGTTTGATGACCATAGGTCCAGGAATTGCCGAGTTTGCTTTCAAGGTCACTGTGATCTTGACCTTTGACCCCTAAAATCAATAGAGGTCATCTACTGGTTAGGCCCAACCTCCAATTCAAGTTTGAGGGCCATGGGTGCAGCCATTGTTGAGTAATTACTCGGACAACCATTTACCATTCTAGGTCACTGTGACCTTGACCTTTGGCCCGGTGACCCCCCAAAACAATAGGGGTCATCTACTAGTCAGGCCCAACCTCCAAGTCTAGTATGAGGGCCATGGGTGCAGGCATTGTCAAGTTATCACTCGGACAACCTTTTACCATTCAAGGTCACTGTGACCAAAAACAATAGGGGTCATCTACTGGTCAGGCCCAAAGTTCATATCAAGTGTGACTTTGACCCGATGAGCCCTGAAAACAATAGGGGTAATCTACTGGTCAGGCCCAACCTTCATGTCAAGTTTGATGACCATATGTCAAGGAATTGTTGAATTATCACTCGGACAAGCTTTGGTCTACCGACCGACCGACCAACATGTGCAAAGCAATATACCCCTCTTCTTCGAAAGGGGGCATAAATATATTTGTTGTTTTCTTGTTATTATAAATGTTTCATAACTCCAATTGTATTTTTCTAGTTGTAATACAGTTATAGTACATCATTAAAATATACTTGTCCTTGAAAATATAGACTGTCAATATCTCTGTGAGTTCTGGACCAACTATATTATTTAAATTTCATATGGCAGCATTTTTGACATCGTAATTGTCAACCCAAAAGCAGAATGTCACCCGAGGTGTTGACTTTTCTGTGATAATAATACCATCACTAGCAATCTTAATCTTTGAATAATCTCAGTTCAATATACTTGTTTAGTGTCACGTAACATAATTATATACCTAATATTTGTTAAATGAGATTATTATGCTTTACTATTTCTGATAAATCGTGTTGTCATTTGTTAAATGATGATGTTGGCAAAAAGCTATACATAGCTTATGTTTCAAATGTTACGTGGAATAAACAAATATTGACAAGGGAGCAAACTAGAGCTATCAAAAAATGACAAATACATGTACACCAGAACGGCACCTGGCCACATAAATGGCATACTATTTGTTTGAAAAGAGACCATAACTCAAGGGTTATTGTACACTGTATTTCGACTTACCATGCTTAAACAAAATGTTAGCTTAATTAAAATCCATTCCTCTCCTTCCCCTTTATCGAAAAACAAAACTACACTTAATTTACAGTAGTAGTATACAATATTTGTAAGTTTTTAGTTGGTAAGATGTCAGGGAGAAGAGCATGTTTAGCGGGACAGGTCATGTTAACTCTATTGTTATAATTTAGTTATTTCCAGATGCTGTCAACGTTAAGAGATTCAAGTCCAATTTCACTAAAGAAATTAAGCTGTGAAGGTGGTATAAGGATCTTCTTTGAA
This sequence comes from Mya arenaria, assembly GCF_026914265.1. Classification (NCBI taxonomy): domain Eukaryota; kingdom Metazoa; phylum Mollusca; class Bivalvia; order Myida; family Myidae; genus Mya; species Mya arenaria. The sequence continues at coordinate 65,944,541 of NC_069131.1, read as the reverse complement.
AAAAGTATTATTTAATTCAGGGATGTGATTGACCTGGCAGCTGGACGGCTGAAACATTTTCAGCCATGGGTTTATGGGCGCTCTTTGGGTCAAAAGCACACTGCTGTAGAAGAAAAACTGGCTTTTCAGAAGCTCTTTTGAGGGCTCTCCTGACATAAAATTTGAAGAAAACTTAAATATATACTGAAACAACTGAAAGCAACCAAATATTTTTTTCAGGTAAAAAAGTTATTTTTTTCATTTTCATTTTTTTTTTTTTTTTTTTTGGGGGGGGGGGGGGGGGGGTGTGTGTCTCTGGGGCCATTTAATCCGCGGAATTCCATAAATCCGCGGACAAATCACATCCCTGTAATTGTTTAAGAAGAAGGCACAGAGTGCTTAGAATGTTATTTACCATGTAACCAGTATAAACCACTTCAGAATCCCCAGAAGGGTTCATGCAAGAATTATTCTATGCAAAATAAATAGATTTTGGATTTCTGGGGCATGCATCAATTAAAGTCAAATTAGTTCAACTGCCTTAGGTTAAAATATTGACCAGAACATGAACCAAAGCATACACTTTCATGATTTTGTATTGGACTAGACAATTACCTATTTTTCCTGTTTATGAATTTCCTGGAACTTGACGTCAATCTCCTCAAAACCCTCAAATTCTTCCTCATCATCATCGCTCTCAAAGAATCTGTCAATCTCCTCTTTGGTCATTTCTCTTGTTGTACGGTCAGTGTAGTAGTCACAGTCCTCTTCATCTTCGTCATCTTCTTTCGGTTGATGGTCAGAGGTCTTGACAAACTCCTCCCATATGATGTCGTCTTCAGTTCCGTCCATGGCGTTGGATATGCAGCACTTCTTGAAGGCATATACAATTAAGTTTGGGTCCAATTGTTCCCACGCCTCGACAATCCAGGAGCAGATCTCCTCCAGTTCTGGTTCCTTTATTCTTTCCAAGTCAGTATGTGAGTGGTTTCTGCCGGCCATCCAGTCATTCCATTTGGCGCCAAGTGCAGCCTTCAATGGTTTGTTGATGGAAACATCTAGGGGTTGCAGGATGGAAGTCATCCCGGCTGGAATCACAGCTGTTGTTGTGCAAGACTCCTTCATGCGCTGCTTCATGCCTGGAGTTGTGTGAGCCCTGAAGGCATCCAACACAAGTAAGGAGTGGTGCAGGCCGGCTCCCGATCTATTGTTCCAGACAGTTGCCAACCAGTCGTAACAAAGTGCTTGGTCCATCCTGCCTCTCTCTTGGACACGGACATGAATCCCAGCTGGCCACTTGACACCCATCGGCATGGTATTCCTCTTGAAGACAACAAAAGGAGGAAGTTTGCCACCATCGGCTGTGCATGCCAACATGATTGTAAATGGATTCATTTCATTGCCAACAAACGTCAAAGGAATCTGGTCAGCATTGCCAATTTGGCTAAGCGGGTACCCATTAGCTTGCCTTTGTCGGATGATGAATCGCTGAAATTCTGTGACATTATACTCAAAATCTTCTGGGAGCTTCTGGCTGATGTGCTTACGGCGGCGGATAGACAGCTTATGACGTTTCATGAAGGCATGGACCCATGTTTGTGATGCCTTGAATGTTGAAGGGATTTTCTGCTTTTCAGCCAACTTCAGTGCCTCTTGGTGAATATCAAAAGTTGATAATGTCATGCCTCTCTCTCGTCTCTCCTTGACGTATTCTAGAATGGCAACCTCTATAGCAGGATAGAGCGCTCCTGCACCACGGTTTGCCTTTTTCGTCTTTGTCATTCCCATTAATTCAGACTTTTGTTTACGCCATTTCCGTATGTTGACCTCATTGATTGTGTACTTGCGGCCAGCTGCCCGATTGCCATGCTTTTCAGCATAGCTTAGGACATTAATTTTTTCTTGTACCGTATATGCTGTACGTACTTTACCCATTGTGGAAAGCAGAGAGGCAGTCAAAAGTACCTTATTTGACAATTTTCAACCGGGTCTAACCGTTACTAAAAGACTGTACTTACAAATCAACGGTTGTTATGTATGGAGTTTCGTCAAACCTCTCAACTCTCAGGACTCCTTACACACACTGCAAGTGCTGGACTGTGAATTAAAAATGCATTTCATTTTAATTTAATAACATTTGAACCAGACATGTGAACTCCACTAGAGTAGGTAAAATCCTCCCGATGAAACCCCCCTTCCAGTCTACCTCTTACCCTACAAAAACTACCGCTCTTGAAAAAAACAATATTGGTGTTAAAATTTCATTTGAAAATCTTTAAAACTTCTATCAACCAGTCCTCCCGAAATGTGCCTGTCCGCCGGACATGTCCGGCAAATTTTGTACAGGTCCGGCAGATCTTCTGAAAATGACCGGTCCGGATGACCGACATATTTTGAGATGACTAAATAGCGAAAAGGTATTTGGCGGTGTTTAAATATTTTTTTGCGAGACCAAGTGTTGTTGTTTTTTTACTAAACGACATGTCAATGTAAAGAAAATATGTTGTTGTTTTTTTTGTGAACTAAATCAGGAAAGCATTAAAATATTTGTTCGGACAGGCAAATATTTTTTCGGACAGCAAAAACTTCCAAAGTGCCTGTTTTACAATTTCGGGAAGACTGTATCAACCACTATGAAATACCCTATAATCTGTCACTTTAATAAAGGAAATGGTGCAATAAACAACCTGTCTAATAACTTGACACCTCGGCCAAGATTGTTGCTAAGTTATGGCACTTTAGACCCCTGCATCCTACTATTAAGTATTCTTTGTTAATTGTCATCCAATACTAATCAATATTCTTCGTTAATCTTAGACATATTTTTTTTTTTTTTATTTATATTTTTTAGTTTTATTTCATTTTCAATGTATAAAATTTTATTATATTTTGGCACGGAAATTAACATACACAATTTTGCAATTGTCTGCTCTAGACCAGTTTGGCAGTCTGATTGAATTATCAGCAGCTCTACTAAATTCAAACATGATTGATGAACCATTGATTTTTTTTAAATATTTATAAGATGCCCTCTTACTGCAAAATAGATGTAGATGGCGGTTTTATGACCCTTAAAAGAGCAACACGGTTCTTTAAAGATGTTAATGTACATTTGTATGGAAACAGTCATCGAAATTAGACTTTTGGATGAACAAGCCAAATATGTGCAGTAGATTGAAGGTTTACAAAACAAAAGACCAACAAGTAATCAAGACTTGAAGTGTCATATTTATTTACAAAGAGTGAATTTAAACTAAACAACTGAAATAAAGGATACAAACCATGACCAGTGCTTTCACATGTCAGCTTATCACAAAACATTAAATGGTGGTAATGTCAACTCATGTTTCTAATCACAGTTCATATTCACCTGATCTAATGATCATAGTTTTACTTAACCAATCCCTTTAATATAAATTTGTTTTAATTGGTACAAATTTATTTATTAAATAAAACATTATCAATATTCTTCCAATGAAATCCAAACAAAATGGCTACCACTAGCTTTGATTTGAAATTGGCTTCCTTAATCCTGAGATTTGATTGGTCCTTGTACAATCAGATAAGAACAGGCTTATCATGCATGTTGTAAAATAGGAAAGGAATTGACAAAGAATTTTGTTGTCATGACAAGAAATTAAAGGAATAATAATTCTGTAAAATATGTTATAACATAATATGTCTTTTTATTTAATTATTTTCTTTTCTTATTTTTTTTATTTTAAAGGTCTATTAATCAATAATTAATTGTTCATTGATTGATTGATGGATTCATTTACTTTAATTATATTCTTGTATTTCATAAATATTAATTTTATTACTGGATGCTGTTTTTTTACCTAAATAAAAGATGCACTTCTAAATAAAAAGATACACTTAAAATGCACTCTCTAATGACTAGATTATCAATACAATTAAAGATACACTTTTTAGACAAAAGATACTCTTTTAATGCAGTTTATGATGTAAAAAAATCACTTCAGTGAAAAAGATGCACTTCTTGCGCAAAAAATACTCTTATATTTAACATACAAAAATACACTTTCATAGCAAAAATGCACAAAAAATGCACTTCATTTTTTAAAGATTCAGACAAAATACACTTGATTAGTAAAAGATACAGAAAAAGGACACTTATTTATAAAGAATGCAGAAAAAAATGCACTTGTTTATAAAAGATCATGCAGTTAAAATGCACTTTCAGCTGCATTTTAAGTGTACTTTTGTAAAAGGCGTATTATTTTTGGAGAAATGTACCGTTTGTGATAATTTGTAAATGGACAGCACTGAAAAGTATCTTTTATGACAATTTGTAAGTTTTCTTTCTGACAGTGTATCGTAAACGATAACCTGTCAAGAATGAAGAAAATTTGTAAAGCAAAAACCTTATATTGTACTTGTTTGTTCTTGACATGTCAACACCTTTAGCAAAGAATAAAGAACAAAAAAACAAGACTATTATCACAACTGTTTGTACTATTGGTAATTTAAACTGCTTAAAGGCACTGCAAGTTTTTCACACAAGAGACAAAAATATTTCCAGTCTTCCCGAAATGTGCCGGTCCGCCGGCATGTCCGGCAAATTTTGTACGGGTCCGGCAGGTTTTCCTAAGATGAAGATCCGGATGACTGACATATTTTGAGACTACTGAATAACGAAAAGGTACCTGAAAGCGAAATGTCTCTAAAAACTTTTGCTTATTATTTGCCTTTGCGGTAGTTAGTCGATCCCATACTGATATTGACATCACATTACATAGCCAAAAGTCGGCCATTTCCGATATGCAATTATGATGTTGATTGCCAGGGATAAACAAGTAAATACAATTCATCAGTAACGGCATTTTATTACAACTGTTTTGATTGATTCTTGGTTAGCAATAAGGTACAATCTAAATTGTCGGCACTCAATATACTTAGTTTGCAGTCAAAATGGTGGCAGTTGGTGGAATTACCAAAAGACCGAAAAACTAGAAACCATCTTAATGACGGCGGTGTTTAAATATTTCTTGCGATACCAAGTGTGTTTATTTTTACTAAACGACATGTCCATGTAGTGTAGTTGTTTATATGTTTTTTTTTTTTTGTGAATTAAATCAGGAAAGCATTAAAAACAGTTGACATTCATATTTTTACTCTTTTTGTATACTATGAAATGACATATTTATTGGGACAGGCAAAAACTTCCAAAGTTAAAATTTTGGGAAGACTGTCTTACGACAGTTACAATTTTGGGAAGACTGTATTACGACAGTGCACAGCTATGCTTCTTTACATGCATGTTTAATAATTGTTTTATACAAAATAATATTGAATAATTTAAACGTTCAATAATGAAACTTTAAAAAAAAGGTACTTTTTCGACACACAGTATTCCGATCTTCAATTGTCGTTTTACTCAATTGTGTTGATGTGAGTTACATCCCTTTCTAAATAAACATAAACAAACTAGTTTTTCCCCATTTATTTCTATGAATAGTCAAATTCCGCATGGAAGCAATATCTGAAAAAAATGTCAAAAGCTTAATACTGTTTCAACATTTTCAGAAAATGATCAAATTCAATAGACGCTTTCTTTCAATAAAGTATATTTCACCGCTTCCATTTCTTTTTTAATTTGAAAACAGTTTTGCCAGTCAAAAACTTCTTTAATTTTTAATTATATTGATTTGTAGTTATTGCAATGAATAACACTTGAATTGTTTGTTATTTAACTAAAATATATAGTGCAATTATGAGACAAGACAACTGTCAAAGCAGTCTACAAAGGTATCAGGATCAGCATATTTTACGAATACAGTAACAGGACCAAGATATGACACCATTGCATGTCTGTGAAAAGATGCTTGCTTGTAAGGTAAGTAACTGTTTTGTTTATGCACTAGTCAACTGTAACCACGGCCCCTCCAGGTCCCGGGACTAGCGGGGACTTTGACTTTCGGTTCAGCCAAGCCCGGGTAAATCCCCTGCCCTGCAAAGATGAACTGATGGTTAAATCCCCACCAAATGCCTCAGCACCCAAAGGGGACCCTAAGTAAGACGCATTCCCCGCTATATCCCGGAACAACCTATTTTCGACCACAACCTATTTTCGACCGCCTCCTGAAAATGGGTAGAACACTTCTATTTTGCGTCACTTAAAAATAAGCTCCAATTGTTAACCATAACAGTAGAACTGTCAGAAAACTTCATTTGAAAAAGAATGGGAATGGTAGTGTTAAAAAACTTAAGTTATACTTGAAACAACACCAATTTGTCATTTATAATTAATGCCAATTTAGACCATTCGTTTAAAATGATTTCACATGTAAAATACTTCTTTAAAATCGTGTTGTTTTTGTTTGCCAGATCTTGCATATCTACCAAAGCCTAAAACCTATGCCCTATTGTTTTCTAAGTATAGTGCACAACATTAAAAGCGCATCAAAAAATGGTATGTTGCTTATTCTAAAATTAATGAAATTTATCTACAGGTAACTATATTGAATTGCATTTGGGCGCTCAGTTACCATAAAAATATACATATTGCAGCCTAGGCAGGTCATATGAGGCTCATTCAGAGTTGGACCAGTGGTAACAGGGTTCATGATGGGTGAATTTATCATTTTGTACCCATGTGAAAGCCATTAGAAGGGATGATACATTCCTTTGCCTCTCTTGTGGTGATAAGTAACTAAAAAGTGACTGTATGGCAAATATGCAAATATTTAATTACTTTTTTTAAAAAAAAATAAAATACATTAAACAGTTTAAACAAGTTATACAAATTAAAATAAAAAAATATTGTGCACAAACTTTTGTTGCGAAGTATAGTTAAAGGTCATGGTCGAAAGCATGTTGTATCTAGGTCAAATACAACATGTGACAGCCGCCATTTTGGATTCAAAATGTAAACAACAGACATTTGAAACAGATTTTATTTTTTTGTTTTTTGAAGGATGAATGATTGCTTTAAATGGTACACACAAACATTTATTTTTTATTATCACTTATTTATGATTAAAATGTAAATAATCCTTAGGCAGTCGAAAACCCGTTGTTCCGGGATATTTGACACGAATACAAAACCACCACATTCACCTGGCACTGCGGGGCCACCAGGAAGGTAAAAACACGGCCCATTTCCCCGGTATATCCGCGGACCTTAGGGGCCATGGTTACAATTGACTGGTGCATTATATTTTCATCATCGCTTCTTTTTCACTTTTCTTTCAAAATTTTCGCAACTTTTAATTGCAAAGTTGGGAAAAATAGATACCTTTTGCCATTGGGAACATGACCAAATAAAATTTGTGAATTTTTTTGTGCATTTCTTGAAAGAATGGGTATGAAACTATACTTTTATTACATTTTTGCAACTGTGACGTGTGTAGAATCTTTAACCTGTTTTTAAAAAGCTTATTTTGCCAGATATTCTTTCATTTTTATATTTGATAGTATACTCAATGTTTCATCTATCGGTGTATACCGTCTATCGATGTAATCCGAAACATGCCGAATATCGATCACGTGAACGGGTACCTGCACTTCGGATTGTTTATATTCATTCGAGAGAACTCAGTGTCAGCTGCAAACATTTAAAGATCATGTCGTTTCTACGCGTAAGTATTCCCCAAAAATTAAAATGTATACGTAATTACATTTTTTTTTCTATATTCTAATTCAGCTTTTTAAGTGTAAGTCATTGCTATTGCTAGAATCTCGCAAAACCCAGATCGGATTTTCCGATTTCATCTATTTATATAAGCTGATGACGTCACTGACAGGTGCTTCTTAACAACGTGCATATTCGGCTATTCGCGGTCACTTTACCTCCATGTTTGGTATTGTTATCTACTAAACTAAACTTCTGATGTTTTTTAATATTTTTTTATTCATAGGTAAGTTTTTTAAATTTGAAATGAATTGTTAATTTCAGTTTCCAACTATTTACAAAGTAAAGAGGCGACAGTATGATGTTACACTACTTAACAGAGCTTTCAGTGATGTTAAAGAAAAGGGAATGTCAGTGTACAAGGCCAGTAGGGTGTATGGGGTTCCAGAATCTACACTAAGAGACAGGACACTTGGACTGAAGCCTACTGGGAACTTGCCATATGCTGGTCCTTGGCCGTTGTTTTCTAAGAATGAAGAAAGCCAGCTTGTGGAACATGTAGCATATATGGCTAGGATTGAATACGCCATCATACGGCTATTCACGGCAAGAATTCATGAGTCTGGCAACAGATTATGCCATCAGTTTAAAAAAAAAGATGGAGATGGACTCACCACTTGCTCCTTCATGGTTTAATGGTTTCAAAAAAAGAAATCCTGAAGTGAGAATGACAAGACCACAAAAACTGTCAGTAATTCGGGCAAAGTGTACATCGGAAGAAGTTCTTAATAACTATTTCAAAGAGCTGGACAAGGTGTTGAAAGCCCACAACCTTCGTGAAAGCCCTGAATCTATTTGGAATATTGATGAAACTGGGTTGCAGACTGAGCATTCCCCAAGGAAGATCCTCTGCATGCAGGGAGAAAAGGCAAATGCAGTTACTTCCAACAGAGGCCAGACAGTTACCTTAATAGGATGTGGAAGTGCTGCAGGTGTGCATGTCCCCCCATACTATGTCTTCCCTGGCAAAAGATGGAACAAAAACCTGATGGATGGGGCCACCCCAGGATCTGCTGGCACAATGTACGATTCTGGATGGTCAAACTCTTCAGTCTTCCTCATGTACCTTGAGAATCACTTCCTTCACCATGTCAACACCAGAGATCGTCCAGTGCTTGTTTTATTTGATGGTCATAAATCACACGTCAATTTAACACTTGCAAATTGGGGAAAGCAGCACAATGTTGTATTTTTTGTACTGCCTCCCCACACGTCACATGTAACACAACCCCTGGATGTTGGCTGTTTTGGCCCTCTGAAAAGCTTTTACTATTCGGAATGCCAAATTTTCATGAGGAAGAATCCTGGGATGCAGCTAAACCGGTACAATGTTGCAGCCATTTCGGGGAAGGCGTACAACAAGGGTGTTGCAGCACAGAATCTAATATCTTCATTCAAAAGGGCTGGAATTTATCCCATGAATCGGTCTCAGATACCCGTAACAGCAACAGCACCATCAGAAATTTACCAAGAAAACACACCTCCCAAATCAGAAAGTTTCTTGGATAAAAGAAAGATAACATCCATTAGTCAAGCTTCAACAAAAAAAAGAAAATCTCCTCCTACAATTCAAGGAAACCTTTTGTCTCCCACAAAACAGGCACTGCTGTCAGAGGCCACACATTTGAAAACTGATGCCCAAGCACCAAAAAAAGCAAAGAGGATTATCTTTGAACCTGTCCCTAGTACGTCTGGTCTAAACTGTCAGTGTCCACAATCATCATCTGATTCTGAAGATTCAGAGGAGGTGCCTGCAGAGGACCTTTGCTGCATTTGTAAACGGTTCAGCCCTGCCACCAGTGCCTATCAGCTGGACATTGTTAACTGGGGCCAATGTGACAAATGTAGCCATTGGACACATTTAAAGTACTGCACGCCAGTAAGGTGTTTGAGAAGGGATAGTGAGTTCCTGTGCCCTCATTGCTCATAAACATATGATTACCATTGTTATTGTGATAGAAATGTTTATTTGTTCCATATTTAACCACATGTTGAACAGTTTTGGTGTTTGCAGTTGTTATCTTGTTATACTGTCGTTATATTTTAATATATTTTACTGCATGCTTTATTAAGTTGCAAATAAAAAAAAAAACTCACTCAAATATACACCCACACCTTATAAAGTAGTTGTTATTTATTTGTTTGTGTCAGAGTTTAGCAAGAAGTTTGGTTCAGTACCTGATCATGTGACATGGGTCAAAATGTCATATACACCGGTTGATTGTACATACTGAGATAAAAACCCGGAAGTGGAGACAGTTTACTGAAGAAGATGCAAGGGTATCTATTTAGCCTTTGGGGCTATAAAATTGCCCTTACAGACCAAGTAAGACCAAGTAAAAATATGTCACCCCTATGTCAACAAATAGGTCATGTGTCTGATATATACTATAGAAATACTTTTATGGCCACATAATTTTAAAGGTAATTAAATTCTCAACATATATGTATTAAAACTTATACATTTATATCAACTTCGTTTTTACAATAAGCAAAGGAAGTCTTAGTACACCGATAGATGAAACACACAGGTTACTATGCACTCATATTCTCGAGATCGAAGTATCAACTTTAACCATCAGTCATTTGATTTACTTTGAACTTATATTTTAACACCTTAAAATGGCGTAAATGCAACCCCCTAAAATTTCTCCATTTTATATTCAGTTTTGTTTTTTATTTGAGTTGTTCCCCTTTTTGTTCATGCTTTTCAAAAGCAAATGATAACAAATTCAATTTCGTTAATGCGTAGTACCTGGTTGTAGTTTTATTCGTACAAAGTTTATAATAATGAGTAATTATCTATACTTACACTTGCTACCCTAACTACCGTGGTTATCGTATCTTATCTATGCTGCTGTGCTTGGAAACTACAAGACTTTTCTTTTGAACTCAAAATGCATTCGGAACATCAATGGAAATGGCCGAGAAGTTCCGAATGCTCAAATCGAGTTCCAACACCGAACAGTCAACGGCTACATACCACTGATTCGTTGATTTTTAAAACCAATCCTGAACGAGCGCATGCCTATGATCTTGGACCCATAATTATTCTACGCCCAGCTCTGATGAATGAGAATGAAGAGCGGGGTGCATACATGAATGTTACATAAGAAGTTGTTCACAACTTCACACTTTAAGAACAGCGTTGACAGTGCACAATTATGCCACTTCACAGTTTGCGACTTCTCATTACTTTCCAATCAAGGCGATGTGAAAGGTTTTCAGTCATTTCGTACCCTCCGATTTTCGACCCTTTAAATAATCGTTACATACCCGACCTAAAATACTTGAATATGAGTGCTCAGTATGACGTTATATCTTCCATAAAACTGTGAAAAATCGCGTGAAGTTCGAATAGATCGGCAGTTAAATCAGTTAAAAGCAACAGAAGATATATGTTCCAAAACAGTTTATTTACCAAAATAAATCGAGCACATATAAGAACACGTGGGTGATACTGGCGGCTGCGGACATCTGGCTACCCTCAAGAACACTGTCTGTTGTTGGCAGTCGCATGATGTGGTCGGGTGGTCGGACGTCGCTGTGGTTGATCGTCTCGTCCTATAATGTTAAAATGTTTTAAACACAAGCTATTGGTTCATCAGTTTTAACCATTTCTGAAACTAAAATTTGTCGAAATTTGAAATCTATGTTAGTTATATGTTTACCAAGTTCATCATCCTATCTCATAAGAAAACTGTAACATACCTGGACTTCCATAGACTCTTCTGGTCGAGTTTCATCATTACACGTGATGCACGTGAACTCTAACTCGGTCCCATCCACGTTCGCAGCATCATACTGGGCAATGGATATACCGGTACCACAGCGTAGATGTTGCCAACGTTCACATATGTCGCATTCCACGGCGCGGTGGTTTGCATAAACACCTCTAGACCAGTGGATACAACGAGCGCAAGGCATACTTATAGATCTTTTCAGTTTTATGGCAGAGGAAATTTTGAGGATGTAAGGGGGGGGGGGTGAGCTTATTAACCCTCGCCATCGGGTTATACCCATTCGGTGAGCACGCTACGTTTTACAGTATTTCTACAGATTTAATAACATTTAAAACATATCGTCTTTAATCGTAGCGTGGGTGCTTTGGACTGTATATATATAAATACTCCTACACAGTATGTATAAATCTCTGGTTAAAAATTCAATATTTAAATAATATCTTAAGAATCTATCACATACGCATTAAAATCAAACACTTCAAATACATCATATACAAACATTTTAGGCTCAGCCTACATTTTAAAAAAGATGTCTAAATTTTAAAATTCTTTACAATAGTAAGTGTTTATATATACAACGTATCCTTGGCATTATAACAACTAGCTAGTGAGAATTTTTTTTTTTTTTAAATGACAGATTTCTCACTAGTTAGTTTCCTAGTATGTAAACCTCAACTCTTGCTTTATATTTAATAAACGATGTGTGTTTGTTGCAATTCTTGCAAACTGATTTTTACAACTGGCAATTTCTGTTGCCTTAATTAGTTATGATTGTACCCGTAATTATCGGCGGTATATTACAAAAGAAACAAACATTACAATGACAACCTTTAATTGGCAATCATAAAAGTGTGAAAACCCATTGTAACGGCGCACTTTCAATTAAATCAGATGAAACGGAAAACAAACAAATATGACTATTCAAAGTTTATTTCAGAAAGCAATCGATCACATATGAAAACATTAATATTCACATTTACAATTAGAAGATAAACACATTACGTTCATTATTATTCATTATTATTCGAATTATCATTATACTTTATTAAAAATATATTGATGTTTAACATTGGAATTTCATGGGATTTTTCAGTTACATTAAAGATAATTGTCATACTGAGCACTAATATTCAAGTATTTATTAACAAATTTCAGACCAATGAGTGAATAATTAAAAAAAACAAATGTTTAAAAACAATATAAATCATGGTCCGTAAATTTCTAAATCTGGTCCGTAATGTCCCTAAATCTGGTCCGTAATGTCCCTAAATCTGGTCCGTAGTGTCTGGTCCGTAATGTCCATGGTCCGTAGTGTCCGTGACCCCCACATACTACATTTACCTTCTTTAACTAGCCCTGATGTGGAGGTGTCCCCGGACATACAGGCATCCCGCACACTAAATAGCCTCGACTGCATTGACCGAGTCGGTTTCCTCTGAATCCTCAGGAGGCTCAGTTCCCATTCTAGATGTACCTGTTCTTCAACATCCTTTGCCTAAAATGCCATGCAGGACCTGGAGAAGGATGTAGATTTGTGGCGCCACTCCCGTCTTCATGTTCAGCCGACGATGCTAGCCTGGTGGAGAGAAAATAATAATTATACAATACATATATAATTAAATGAATCAATAAAAGTGATAAAACTTTTGTGAATGGAGGTACTGTCAAGTAGTTTGTTATTATGCAGACTATGCATAAACATAATTTTAAGTCACTTTTATTCCTTTGCAATTACGAGCTAAAAAGTTTACCCTCTACATCATTGTTAGCTCGGACAGCTTGTGTGAAGATACACCACTCCTCCTTTGTTCAACACTGGGACCACTGCTGGTCCAAATACTTAAGCAAAGGGAGCACTACCTCTGAACAAGTGTAATCTTCTGCAGTGGAAGGTTTGCCAGATATGTTCTTGGTGTAGCTATGGTAGACTTCGAACCTTTCAGAACTATGCATCACAAGTCCCTCAGTTCTTACTGTACTGCGTTGCAAGTCCAAGTCTCTGTGTATATGATATATATTATGTTTTCCATCCTTCGACCAATATCTTAATGTTCTTTTTATAATTTGTCTGTATTAGTATACAATATCTAAAACATCTCCAAAGATTTGTTTTTTACTTGCCACATTATAATCTGGCTGTATGAATAACACGATTTTTTTTATTTTTTTTATTTCAGTTTAGACAATGTTTTTTTTTCTATTAGTATGTATCTGCACTGTCATCAAAATAGCCTGACCCCAATGTAACCAGATTTCAAAACACTTCCTTCACTGCTTTCCATAATCCTTTCCCATCATCTAGCACCATGCTTGCTACGGCGCTCTGCCCAACGATAGTGTTCTTGATTGACCTATGTCAAGTGTCTCGAGTTATGTAAATTAATTGTACGATGTAGTAATTTGTGAAAATCCTAACCTTTAAAGCTGCACTCTCACCGATTGAACATTTTGACCACTTTTTTTTATTTTTTGTCTTGGTGTGAGCCAATTTTTGCGAAAATTCATGGAAGGCAGTTATTTAAGACTACTGACAAAAAATTAGAATGCAGATTTTCATAAACAAGTTCAAAAATTGATGTTTTATGCCTATTTCTTAAACCGTAAGTAACGATTTAACATTATTTTTTAAACAGAAATATGAAAATCTGTGATTTGATCTTTTGTCAGCAATATTATATCATTAGTTTGCAGATATTTATGCAAAAATTTGCTCTTTCCAAGACAAAAAATAAAAAAGTTGTAAAAATGGTAAATCTTTGAGAGTGCAACTTAAACCAAACTTGACGTTAAGTTGATCAAGGGACATAACTTATATTAACAATTGAATGAATGGTAAAGGAGTTATTAGTGAGACTCCCAACTTGCCCTAAAACTTTTAACTGGACACAATGTGCCCTAAAACTTAAACCAAAGTCCCTAGTCATTCAGGGGCCATAATTTGTATTTAGGATGATACGGAGTGATGCAACCTTATTATGAGTTGGTCCTCAACAACTGTGTGAGGTATGAGGTGAATTGAAAAAAAAGGTATTGTAGTTATAATTGGAAATGCCAACTTGCCCTAAATTTTATTTGGATGCCGACACTGGGGCTAGTAGTGTCGCCCACCATATTTGTCGTAAAGTCAAGCTAAAAATATACATTTTGGTTTAACTAAACATATTTTATTTTCTAAGAACAAACATATGCAATAGTATACAAAGTAATAACTATAAGGATTGGGCTGGAAGAAGATAAACAACTTCTGAGAGCTCTTTCATACCGTTGATGAATTGCAAAATGTGAGCATATCATGGCTTTTTGGATAATACAATTTAACACATGTCAGTTTTTATATGTGGTTACGTACATGTAAAACTAAAATAAGTTAAATCATAGAATATAATGTTTTAGAGGAAACACAATTAAAGTGCAACGTCAAAGACGCAACAGATCCCTTCAGAGAAAACATGCTTGACCCTGGAGGGTCCACTGGTCTTTATATACAGTAAATTCTCAATCCCCACTGAGCCCGGGGTTTGCTTATTTGCATATTACCAACCAAGTAAACATACCTATTATGAAAGTACTTTCATCTGTAACGGAATGTTATACTATGATCGCACATCCGCCGCCTACAGCGGACCGTTACATTAGAAGTATAAAAAGGAAATCTTTTGATGATCTTTCTTATGTAAAAGAATGGATAACTGCATGAAGTATAGTGTATGAGAATAGAGTGAGAGGTTGGAAAGCAAAAGAGAGCATGAGAGTAGGAGGATTGGGCGGCTAGAACCTTTTTGTTTTCGTTATAAATGTGTGAACAGAATTGAATATATATATAGACTTATTGGATTCAGGACGAAGTGATACATTTCCAAACAAGATAGTAAATAAAGATGGGGTGCAGAACTTCGAAATTCCAGCCAGTAGCTGCATCCGTATAATGGAAAAACATGTACAAATGAGGAAATAGTGGCGACAGTTTTCTACAACGCCACAGCTGATACAGTCTGAATTTTCAACAATGTTTTTTGGAAAGAGATAAGCAGCTAAAGCACTGCAGTTAGTACAAAGGGGCATATGCATTTCTTGAAGTGATCTATTGCCGTGATAAAGTAAGCTGGAAGGTACTTTCGGGATGTTGCTATTTAACATATTTTTGAATGATGAAATAGAGGCTGCACTTTGAAAACTGATCGGAAGGGCATTAAAGCTTCGGATTACAGACGGTAGAAATGAATTATAATGGTAGGATGTTCAGGCTGGAATTTCCTGATAATGATCTGCGTTGCGCGACCATTAGTTATAAGAGATGCCGACAGTTTGAGGGACTAGGTCACAGAGATACTCTGGTGTGAGATGATTTTTCATTTTGAAGAAGATCATTAGTTTGTACTTGTTACGTAGCTGTTCTAGAGTTTCCCATCTTACTTCCTTCATTAATTTTGCTATAGATATAAGTTTTGTTGCACCAGTAGTGATTCTTGCGGCTTCTTGTTGGATTTTCTCAAACTCTTCTTTTTTTGTTGTGTACAATTGTCAAAGAGGATATCGCCATATTCCAAAATACTTTTTTAAGGTCAAATGAAAGAGGTATACATAGTTTCAAGAGATGTACAATCCAGCACATATTTTAATTTACGCATAATATTCATTCTCTTCCAACATTTTGTTTTAATGTAATCAATTTGGGCACTCCAACGAAGGTCGCTTGAAATAAAAAAAATCCCAAATGTTAATGATGACCTACTTTAGTGACCTGTTAGTCACGCATATGTATTTTAAAAAAAAACAACATAATTTGAAAATATTTTTTTTTTCTGTCATATTTGATTAATTTTTTTTATCATATTAGGTTAATGGACCAACACCACAGACAACTAACAATCAAAGCAACTAAATAGTTCACATGTTACCTAAGAAAAACCTTTAACTTGCCTTGGTAAACCTGTCTTTCATTTCTGGCCATTGCCTCGGAAATGTATTACAAACTTAGTGTTTATTTGAGAAAACCTTTTATAATATCATATTTTAAATCATATTAAAATATCAAATATGTGGACTATATATGTGAACAAATAACAATATGTGATGGTACATTAGCATACAGTTTTATTGAAAGAATGTTTTAAAAAATCAACAAATTATTTATTATAAAAAAATTCAAACTACAATTTATGAAAATGAAAAAACTGCTCATAATGCTCATTATATAGTAATAGTGTGCATATTTTTAGAGCTCTGCTGTGTTTATCAATATATCACAGCCTACCCGGTATTTACCTTATAAATGATGTGTATAATCAAGCAAGAAAAAATGAATGCACATCTAAAAGAATAAGGATAATAAAGTACTTTGTAAGGATGTGCTTTACTCTTTATTTCGAATTTGTGGCCCAATCCCCTTGCATGTTTGATTTAAAGCTGCACTCTCACAGATTGCCAGTTGATTTTATTTTATTTTTTGTCTCAGAATCAGTTGATTTTTGCCTTCAAATCAGTCATATAAGATACCCCACTAAGAGCTGATTTCAATTGCTTGGAAAACTACCTATAAACTCATTTTTCTTAAAGCGCTAGTAATGCTTTAACCATAAAACATCAATTTTTGAAGGTAAATATGAAAAACTGCGATCTGATATTTTGTCAGCAGTCTTCTATCCAAAGTTTCTAGACATTAACACAAAAACTGGCTCATTCCAAGACAAAAAAATAAAAATATTTCATTACAGTCCAAATAAAAAAAATTCATAACGGTCCATCTGTACATTTAGAATGCTTGTTTTCTTTTGTCAAAAACTTCAAGTTGTTGCATAACAGATTTAAGTCCCAAAGACAAATGCCTCAGTTATTTAAACAAGAGCTCCGTGTTGCTAACACCAATGCTCCTCTCGTATTTTGCTGTCAAAAAAGGGGCATAACTCTTTAATATCATTGAACAGTTATTAAAACTAGAGTGTACATTTGTACGGGTTTCATTTCAATATCTTGAAAGGTTAAAGTATTGCATAACACTGCCAACTCTAACAACACCAAGGCTATGTCAGTACCCTGACTTTATTTCATTGAAAGACCTGACCTATGTTACCTAAAATAATCACCGTTGTATTCAATATCAAGTGTACTACATGTACATTATGATTATATATCTATAAAGAAATGTGTCAATAACTCACTGAAATCATATGCCAAAACATATTGTGATGCAACATTAATTTAATACTTAACATTGTGTTACTCAAAAACTTTACTTCCTGAAACTTTATTAACCAATTGACATAATGTCTGCCACTCTTTTTCCTTATGCACGTTGAACATATGCAGATCATTATGGTTTCTACACCACTTGACCTTCCTGTTCGGGCTGGTTATCTTCTTCTGCAGTTGGATTATCTTCCTGTCCAGTCAGGTTATCCGGCTGGCCAGTAGATGTACTGTCGGCCCCTTCTTTGTCCCTATGCATGGTGTACACGTGCAATCGAATATGGTCACTCCTTGAGCTGCGATACTCACAGTGCGGACATTGATGGGCTCGCTGTTTTTCGTGCAAGCGTTTGTGTCGATAAAGGTTGCTTGCAAAGGTGAAATGTTTATCGCACAGATCACATGCCAAGGAGCTTGGCACGCTAGACCCAGCTACCGGGGTCATCTTCATGAGGATCTGGAATTCATCGTTACCAGACGAGTCAGATGACTGGTCGTTGTTGCACGCTGGGTTGGGCCTTTTCTTCCCTATAAAAAAAGAAGATAATACTTGATGCCTCGTTGTCACTTATAATTATTAAGCATTATTCAACAAAAGGCAAACATTAACTGAGATTGGACAAAAAAATATGTTTCGGACGAGGCTAGGTGTGCAGATCCATGTTGTGGGAAGTTTAAATGCAAGGATGTAGCAACAGGATTTTGTGTGAAATATTTGTAGCACTCAATTCGATTTAATCAAGCTGAATGCATACAACAATCTAGAAGTACAAACAACTTTTTTTGCCAATTTCAAGATTGCTACAATGAATGGTGTCATGATAAAATACAATGGTCATAAAAACCAGTTGACAAATCCAGTGTAGTACTTTCAACACTTTAGGAATGAGGCCAGGGCCTAGCTGATTGAGAAAAACTTTTATTTTGATTAAAATTTGGAATTCCAATTTTGTTGAGAAATGAACATTAATGCCCTTAAAAATGTACAGATATTATTAAGATTGTTTCTTTAAGAAACAACAAGTCTAAATTATAAATATAGTTTGGGTGAACCAGAGTATTTTCTCTTTTTTTATTTAAACTTTTGGACACACATAATATTTGAAATTTCATTTCTACAATTAGGAAAAAAAAATCATATGACGGTGCAAAATTTCACTTCCAAACTGACAGAAAAAAACACTGGGCTAGCACCAGAAAACTCACCAGTCAGGTAATCTGTACCATCCAGTCTGTCAATTGATACAGGAACATTTAGTCCATGTTGTACACTAGTATCTGCAGCTGTGTAACTATCAGGTTCCACATCTTCATCATTCCCATAGTTTTCTTCAGTCACATGTACATCGTTTGTTTCAAACATACTTGTACATTTCTCCTTGGTCAAACTAGGACTGTTATATTCGTTATTTTTCATAGCAACCATTTTATCACCAATTCTGTAAACACCTGACCACGAGTTATCATAACTGCGCACAGTTTCATTAGTCATTGTTTCCACACGTTCAACTGTTTTTCTATCATAACATCCATCTTGAGTCGATCTATCTGAACCATCAACGTTTTGTGTTTGACACTCAGACATAATAAGTTTTGATTGGACGTTAGGGTCATCTGCTTTCTTCCCTTGCTTTGATGTATAGGGCTGATGTCGAGGTGTGCCTCTATTTGAGCGATTTGCTCTTCTTGTTCCTGATTGGTTGGACCTGTTGGCAGAGCTTCTGTCAGTTTTGTTATGGTTGCCTAAAAGGTACAAAAGAGATATCATTAGCCTGAAACTATATCATTAGTTTTAAAATATTTCAATAGACTAGCCTGAAAATATTTCATTAGCCTGAAAATTATTTCATTCGCCAAAATATTTCATTTCATAAGCAAAAGAATCTTTCAGTAGATTAGCCCTAAAATATTTCATAAGACTGAAAATATTTAAAAAGACAAGCCTTCAAATCTTTCATTAGCCTCAAAATATTTAAACAGATAAGCCTAAAAATCTTTCATAGATTAACCTGAAAATCACAAGAGATCAAACAAGTCTTTAATCCCAAAAAGTACAGCAAGTAGTCGTTTTGAAAAGGTTTTCATCTGTGTTTCAACTTTAATTTTGCTAAAATGCATTACTCCTTGAATTTAAATTTATGTGTCCAAACTATGAATTTTCATAATGCAAAGGACCCTGGCTCCACTCGGAATAAAGTGAGAAAAACACTGAGATACGTAAACATTATCCCTTGGTGCAACCCTCCATAATTTCCAATGCCAGAGATTCCTACCTTAATATTCATGTTAATAACGTCTCTGGGAAAATGTATAGTTTCATTGCAATATCTGAAAAGGTTTTATGTGATAGCCAAAATTAAAACTTTTGCACAACGACAACAGTGCTGACACCACTACCAACAACAACAAGGCTGACACCACAAACAATGACAACAATGCTGACAACACTAACAACAACAACAACAACAAGGCTGCCACCACCACCAACAACAACAACAAGGCTGACACCACCAACAACGACAACAATGCTGACACCACCACCAACAACAACAATGCTGACACCACCACCAACAACAACAAGGCTGACACCACCACCAACAACAACAAGGCTGACACCACCACCAACAACAACAAGGCTGACAACACCAACAACGACATCAAGGCTGACACCACCACCACCAACAACAACAAGGCTGACACCACCACCAACAACAACAACAAGGCTGACACCAACAACAACGAGGCTGACACCACCAACAACAACAACAATGCTGACACCACCACCAACAACAACAAGGCTGACACCATCACCAACAATAACAACGAGGCTGATACCACCAACAACGACAACAAGGCTGACACCTCCACCAACAACAACAATGCTGACACCACCAACAACAACAACGAGGCTGACACCACCAACAACAACAACGAGGCTGACACCACCAACAACGACAACAAGGCTGACAACACCACCAACAACAACAAGGCTGACACTACCACCAACAACAATGAGGCTTACACCACCAACAACAACAAGGCTGACACCACCACCAACAACAACAAGGCTGACACCACCACCAACAACAACAATGCTGACACCACCAACAACAACAACGAGGCTTACACCACCAACAACAGCAACAAGGTTGACACCACCAACACCAACAACAATGCTGACACCACCAACAACAACGAGGCTGACACCACCAACAACAACGACAAGGCTGACACCACCACCAACAACAACAAGGCGGACACCACCAACAACAATAACAATGCTGACACCACCAACAACGACATCAAGGCTATGTAAATACCAAGACCTTTTTCCTTTCGGGCCTAGAGACTAATAGATAATGTCTTGATAGTTTCACCAACAACAACAAGGCTGACACCACCAACAACAACAACAAGGCTGACACCACCACCAACAACAAAAAGGCTGACAACACTAACAACGACATCAAGGCTGACACCACCACCACCAACAACAACAAGGCTGACACCACCACCAACAACAACAGGCTGACACCACCAACAACAACAACAATGCTGACACCACCACCAACAACAACAAGGCTGACACCATCACCAACAATAACAACGAGGCTGATACCACCAACAACGACAACAAGGCTGACACCACCACCAACAACAACAATGCTGACACCACCAACAACAACAACGAGGCTGACACCACCACCAACAACAACAAGGCTGACACCACCACCAACAACAACAAGGCTGACAACACTAACAACGACATCAAGGCTGACACCACCACCACCAACAACAACAAGGCTGACACCACCACCAACAACAACGAGGCTGACACCACCACCAACAACAACAAGGCTGACACCACCACCAACAACAACAATGCTGACACCACCACCAACAACAACGAGGCTTACACCACCAACAACAGCAACAAGGTTGACACCACCAACACCAACAACAATGCTGACACCACCAACAACAACGAGGCTGACACCACCAACAACAACGACAAGGCTGACACCACCACCAACAACAACAAGGCGGACACCACCAACAACAACAACAATGCTGACACCACCAACAACGACATCAAGGCTCTGTAAATACCAATACCTTTTTCCTTTCGGGCCTAGAGACTAATAGATAATGTCTTGATAGTTTCACCAAACAAAAACAAGTTTTTTTATATAAGGATAATCAAACAAGTAGCAGTAACGAATGCTTACTCTGTAGACAGAAGGAGAGGAATTTTGACCTCAAGTTGTAGTTCTTCTGGATGAAGCTGTTTCCGCAGGCAGAGCCCATCTGGGTAAGACTCCCGTCATGAATGCTCGCGGTCAACACAACCACTTCCTCATCGGTGTTGCTACACAGCTGCTCTACCTGAAGTGGATGTGGAAAAAGTTAATGCATGTGAAATGGAAACTATAGGGACGACTTCTTTATGCCTAAACATTAGTTCAGTACAATACATTGTATAATATATATGTGGTCAGTCTTCTCAGGACCACAAATATTATAACGAATATATACATGTACATGCAACACATTTACTTATGCTGCTCTACAATAAATATTGATTTGACTACCGAGCTTATATCAAATAACAACCATTTTCAGTATTTACAGAAATATTTGAGTTACCAGAGTTACCATTAAACTAGTTTATCTCTCCATTAGTTTAACACTAACTGTTATGAGTATTTTTATCAGTTTGGTTCGTCATCATATCAGTCCTGTAAAATTTGATGAAAATCTTGTCAATGGTAAGGAAGTTACAGCTGAGACACAATGATGAAAGAAGGACTGTCAGATGGACACACAGATCAATGGACAATGTGGGCATAATAAAAACATTCATTACCCCAGTAAAATCCTAACTCTATACAAAAGTCAGTACTTCACATAATAATCAGTGCAGTGCTTATATGGTAGTCAATGCTCTAAAGTGTAGACGGTGCTCTACAAGGTGTAATAACTTAAGATTTCATAAGCTTTACACACATTTATTCTCGAGTCATCTATTCTCGAGTCAGTGCTCAATAGGGTAATCATTTCTCCTGAGGGCAATCAGTCCTCCATAATTATATAAGTCAGTGCTCTACAGGGAAGTCCTAACTCCTCACCAGCTGTTGTATCTGTGCTCTGAGAACGGCCTTCAGGATGACCTTGTAGCCGGGCACCTCCTTAATCACATCCATATCTGGACCGGGACTATTCATCTCTTAAATTGTCTTTAAAACAGAATATCTTTTTCTGTTCGATCTGTGTCCTGGAAAACAATAATTTGATTAATGTTTTTATATATGATTGGTGAAAATATGAACTATGTTGCTTTGGTTATTGCTTTAGTAGTGGAAAAAATGATACAATGACCTTATATTGGTAAATCTACATTGTCGGATACCCCTGATACACTATTGCTATATTTTTGTTGTGAACTGTTGGAGATTAGACAAAGAAAATCTTGTAATCATGAACAATTAATATAGCAGTTTCAATGGTTCCTCTGAAACTTCTCCACAAATCATGACAACTGACAGTAGGACTGGGAGATCTAATATTTAACTTTTTTTACGCTTGCAAGCACCAAACAAGAGGCCCAAAAGGGCCTATGCTCTACTGGCATGGCTTTTGTGGTCATATCAATCTACAGCATGTATGTATGGGTAAAAGGCAACAGACATATATAGTTTATGTTTTGTGTTTAGGTTACCTGAAAACGTAGCACGTTCAACATCTGAGCCCAGAAAGTATTGTGAGCAGATTAGTTGCATGAACTATTTTAATATGTGCCAAGTAAAAGTCATCTGACAAAAAAAAAAATGCTTTCAAAACTGTACTCGTAGTAAAAATTTCTGTAGTTTTAAAAGTTAAAAAAAGTTGGTCAAAAGGTCAAAGTCAAGGGCATCCTAGGACAACATTGATCAATTTGAACAAACATTCACAATCAATTGTGCTGAGATGGATGCAAGAACACACAAAAAGATTTTCAAACCTTTCCAGATTTATGTTTACCAAACCTGTGAACCCTGGGTGTGGCCAGTAATGACACCAGGTGCATAACTTAAACATTCACAACCAATTTTGTTAAGATGAATGCGCAAACTACAGAACTTAAAGCTAAAAAATGGCCTTTGGGCTTTCAATAAGAACAAGGCAGAGTAATTCACAAAATCAACTGCAGAAGCAAAAAGCAAATTGTCCCTCAAAATCCTAGACTTGCAAATTGTCTCCCTTAACTCTAGACTTGAATTTACATGTACATGTAAACTTGGCTAAAAATAGAATTCGCTCATGCAGACCTGGCTAAAAACAGAAAGCAATTCTTTAAAACTTTCATGGCCCATAATCTAGGCATTTATGGGCGGATCTGGCTGGTTTTCGAAAGGAACCGAGCTCTAATGGATATCTAGATACTGTACAAGTTTCATCGAGATACAATCAAAACTGAAGACTGTACCGTGTTCACAACCAATTGTTTACAGACGCACGAACGCACGGACGCACATACTACTTACACATTACCATCGCATAAGCTCTTCTGGCCTTTGGCCAGTAGAGCTAAAAATCACAACAGGCTGCAAAGAGAAAATTCAGTAACAGCTATTTTCACATTCTATAGCTGAAATAAAGACAAGGAGGTGATCGATGCATTGGGCCAAAGCGATCTAATAACCCAATCACCTTAATACTATGCCTTTACCTATGATGTTTAACATTTAGAATCAGACACCTATAGGTTTTGTTTTTCAGCAGTATGACTCTAAAAAGCAAAAATCCCTGGTTACACCAATGTTTTCACTGAAAAAGTCAAGATTAGATATGAATATTGGGGTTAAAATAATGGAAAACTTTTCATTGCACTGAGGACCATGGTCAAGGACAAGCAGCTGTAGGAAACAGTGACATTAAGGGCCGGTAGGAATTCAAAAGTGGGTGGGGCAGGTCAAAAACTTAAACATTTAAAAATGCTTGTTTTATTTAGATTTGAGAAACGATCTTTTTTGGGGTTGAGACATTTATTCTTGGCGAGTTATTTAGGAGTTTTACAAATTTTACAAAAAAAAAGATTTTAACAGATTTTGGATCAAAAAGCATTCACATTATTACGGAAAAGTCTGTCGACATATTAATTTTTTTTTATAAGTACTTCATTATTATGTCAAAATGCCCCCAGAATACTTATCCAACAATGTCTTGAGAGATCTTGATAATATTTTGTCAAATAAGAATGTTATTCAGAAAAATAATGAATTTTCGCGGATGAAATTCATTTCCGGGTTACAAAAATGCGTATATCTTTTTAAAATAGCTGCAATCAACACAAAGCCACAAGACATTGTTGATTGGGAAGTCCCGATAAATTTGACTTACAAACACAGGGATGTGATTGACCTGGCAGTCCTAGGGCTGAAACTTTTTCGGCCATGGGTTTATGGGGTGCTCTTGGGGTCAAAAGCGCACTGCTGTAGAAAAAAATTTGGCTTTTTAGAAGCACTTTTGAGGGCTCTCATGACTTTAAATTTGAAGCAAACTGGAATATAAACTTAAACAACTGAAAGCAACCAAATAAAAAAAATTCAAGTAAAAAAAATCCCATATTTTGGGGGGGGGAGGGGGGGTCTCTGGGACCATTGGACAAATCACATCCCTGAAACATATTCTTTTTGCTTTACGACATTTCCGGGAAAGCGTAAATGATTTTTTAATGAAAATCTAATAAAATATTCTTTTGTAAAAAATGTTCAGCTCCTAATTACAGCTTTTCATGTTGCATCGATATGAGTCAATTTTTGCTAGTTAAATATTGAACCTCAAAACTACATAGAAGTTGATTTTTTCAATCTTTTAGATTTTTGGTCCTTCAATCGACTTTCTCATCGCTGCAGACCCTTAAGATCAGTCATAAGCCTGTGTCAGGAGATGATCCCATTGTGACTGTCACTGATCAGGCAAGAAGTGACACTGATGAGTCTAAGCCCCCCCCAAAAAAAACCTGTGTTTCCAGTGACATGGCGGGAAAAAAAAGGGTCAGTAGGTCAGGATTTTTTTTTTTTTTTTTACACTTTCCATATCATGCAATTTTCTGTTGCATCAGATCAATTATCTTATCTTATATCTACGCGTTTCCTTATTTACAAAAAGTCTGATAAAACAGCATTGTTTAATGTCTGAAATCATTTCCTTACCTTCAACTACCGTAATTTCCTGCCAATTTTGCCCATGAAATCTGGTACTTTTTTGTATACAATACTCGTTTTTTTAGGGAAAATCCAGCACTTCAATTTCAACAAATCTTTGATAATGTTTCAGCCAAACAGTCAATTATCAACTTAATTTTTAATTTGCTTGAGGAAAATCGCCGATTTTCTTGTCAACTGTGAGCCCCTGAAACTAGGCATTCAAGTGGAGGTAGGTTAATAAAAGAACAAGTAAACGCGGATGTGGATTTATCTTATTTTCGTACATTACTACAATCAAAGTTTCATTCACACTTATAGTGAATTCAAACATTTCCGTCATTGTTTTAAGATTCCCAGACAACGATTATTACTTTTTCGATCGTTTGGTATTTTCGTACCAGTCTAGGCGAAATCATGGCAATCAAATGGGATCATACAGTATCCGACTGACCGAATTAGATACAAACCATAGCCACGCGCTTTTGATTTTACGCCCCTCCTGCTCTGATGTCACAAATTGTACCGTCTGATCTGCAGCCGACACATTCCCAATAAATGTGTTAACTTTCACAGGTTTTTGTTTGGATTTCAGGTGATCGGACTTAAATAAGGCGAAATAAATAACCATTGATAATTGCGGATAAATTAATATAAAGATAAATGAAATGTGTAATGGAACCTAGCAGTAAGCCTGCATGAATTCGCAAAGCCTAATCGTAAGAAGCCTGCATGATATACGCAAAGCCTTATCGTAAAAATTAAGTTTTATTTTGGACATGTATATGGATAAATAACACTGCGAACTATAATTCAGAATATTTTCATTAAAAAGACAGCAAAATATGTCTCCGGTGATCAACTACGTGTTTTGACCATAAACATGCGTTTGCCAATTTTAAGATATCTGACAGGGTTTGCCGCCCTTCGCCATTTTGTATTTCCATCTCGGTAATACATAATCAGGAATTAAAGTGTATTCTCTGGGGACATTGAAAGACAAACAATGAAAATAATAACTATATATTTAAAGAAATATATATTTTAACAATAGAATTTATTTGTTTTACTTTTATGTCTAAAAAAAGATTAGGGTCGGCAAGGAAAAAATAGGGTCGTTCGGGTTACCAGAAACACAGGTATATTTTTTTTTGCCTAATATTTGTGACGCCCGCAATAAGGGCAATCGCAACCCATCTTTCTTAGCACTTAGTCACGTGATAATGAACCAACGACAGAACCTTCCACTGCTGAACTATCTCACGGTGATGAACCTCCATAGGACACCACTGACAATCTAAATATTTGTTTCATTTAATCTCTGTTTGTTTCTTAATTTGCTAAATATATTGCTAGAATTTTTGATAGTGAAATTGAAACAGAACTATTAATGAAGACATGTGTGTGAGAGGAGATTGGGCGGAGTAACCTCATTACCTCAGGGCGTGGCTAAGCCTAAAGGGGCGTGGCTTAATCTAAAGGGGTCTGGCGTAACCACCACTGCCTCTGCGTCCATACCCGGTTTTCGGACAATACTAACCTCGGACATGAACAATATCAATACTATCTGACAACAGTAATTCTTTTTAAAATTAAATGAATAAATAATACTAACCTGAAAAAGTCGAGAATTTCCTAGAACTTTACGAGAACCAATCAGAATACAGAGAATCTTTAGAAAAGACCAATCAAATATCGGAGAAAAGGCTAGCAAAAATAATATTAGACAAAACGGCATTATGCAGACAACAAACGGTTAGACGTCCCTTGTATAGTGCCTTTGTCACACGGGGTCACACACTTAAACACCACAAGCGTCTGAATTGTTTGTCACTAAAATGTTGATTTAAATCATTTTGGGTACAACTGGAATAAAATAGAGAAAGAGTTAAAGTTGATTTAACTCTTATATCACGTTAAACATAGTCATGCAGTATATCAGACAGGGGCGTAGCTAGGATGTCCATATTGTGTACGCGAGCACAAGTCCGATGGCATGCTTCTTGAAGCAATAAAATGTGACTGCATCTATTGACGTAAAATTTGCGTTCTTCTACCTGTGATATAAACAATCAATAGCAAAGAGGTATCCCGTGCCGCTGCAAAACCGAAAGTAGGGTGTTTATATGAATTTACCATATATTTTAGACTGTTAATTGCCATTTGTATGAATATGATATATAATTGAATACATGTAATATGTATGGGGTGTACATAATCAAACCAGTGGTTCATTTAAGCCCGCAGAACATGCAGAGGCGGTGGGCGAGGCAAGACATATCAATATTGTGTAGCTTATTGTGGAGTTGCAGTAATTGAAAAATGGGCACATTACTAAAACAGACATAGCTATAACATTCTTGTGTTCCGTGGTATACTTCTTTTACACATGACATACTTCCTTTCATAAGTTTAATGCGCATTTACTGGCTTGTTGTCCATCACCAATTTGTTTTCAGCAGAGAATGATCGGGGCATGTGCAATGAGGGTACCGTTTCAGTAGATTTCAGTAGATTTCGCAAAGAGGGTACCGATATGGATATGCACCGTGTTTATCGTCGACTGTAAAATGCTTCACCGTAGATAGATAATTCTGTATTTGTTCCGTTCAAGAAGATAATATATGAAGTTAACTTCCTATTGTTTAGTATATTTAAGTCTTGCGTTTGAATTGTTTTGAATCGAGCCGGGTAAAAATTTAGACGATTTTTCGGCATACGTTGAATCAACCGCGGTTGGCGTCTGTTTAGAATTTACCAATCCGTGTCCATAATGTATATGTTAGGTTCAAAACTTAAGTTGATATTTACATACCAAACAACGGGGTCTACTCTGACTTAAAAAGGTCGCGGTTAAGACCGCCGCCCCGCCGCCCCCCCCCCACCATCACCAGAGCCGTTGTTTTGGCCTCTCCTTTTGCCATTATATCGGTGCAAAAATAAAAATTAGTTATGAAAACGGAATGCAAATATATTTATTTTCAAAGAGTTAAATTACGAAACATGTTCAAACATTTGCTACATTAATCAGTGTGTAATATTAGACTCGAATATAACGGAGTATTTATGGAGATTATTATTGATAAGTAGAGATCGATTTAAATAAATTTGAGTTATGAAAATATTTCCTTGTTGGTAGCAGTCTATGCACCACAATGCACTTAATTAAAATCGAATGCTATACTAACTGATACATTATAGCATATGT
Organism: Mya arenaria; assembly: GCF_026914265.1. Lineage (NCBI taxonomy): Eukaryota > Metazoa > Mollusca > Bivalvia > Myida > Myidae > Mya > Mya arenaria. The sequence continues at coordinate 65,915,585 of NC_069131.1, read as the reverse complement.
ACAAAACGCGACACGCGAATGTAACGCAGCATTTATTGAGATCCGAAATGAAGTTAGATTAGTTTTGTAAACAAGTTTAAGTTATAAACACATTTCCTTGTTTGTCGCAATCCATGACCCTAGATGCAATAAAGATCGAACGTTATACCAACTGTCAGACTGATTATTACAAACCAGAGATAAAGGGAGCCTCGGACAAAAATCGAAAATCAATGACAGTACCGCACTGACAGTATACAATATACCGAACATTTATGTTTACCGTCAGTAGTTAAGCGATATATCAAATAAGAGTTCTTTTAAGCATACAAGAATAAGAGTATTACTAATAGAAGATCAATTTCCGATATTGCGATATGTTATACGAGAAAAGGTGACAGAAGTTACCTTCATTAAGTTTTAATTGAGCAGTAATTTTGTAATTAAATTTTTAAAGTTGCTTACGGAATACATCGTTTACTTTTAATTTGAAATAATGTGCAGGTGGGGATGTACGACAACTAATACGGTAAATATCTTTAATACGTTCTCCTTATTTTAACGTATTACTTAAACGATCTTTCATTGTATAAAGGTATTGGACAACTTGTTATGAACATACACAAGTGTACACTTTGATAAAAATAGACATAGAGAGGCTTTAAACAGTATGTGTACTTTTTGTATAAACTTCATAATTAAATTGGCTGTCAAACATATTATGAGGTACAAAAGTGTGGTATAGCGTTACCTTAGCTAACTCGCAGTTTTATTATTAATGTCTTTTATCTATCAGTATAGGAGATTAAATAAAATGGACATTAATGCGACAAACCCGGTAGTCAAAAATAAACTCGTCAACTCTTCCTATTCTTATCTGATTAACTATCATAATCCAAGTTGTCTGTATTAGGAATGTTATGACATACTTATTTTTGAAATGCATAGAGGCTTCCAATGACAACTACGGGGAAAATAAAATATGCAGGTCTTAAGACATGATTGTTCAATGCGTTCGTGAAAGTAATAAAGATCAAAGCGCAATGAATACTCAAGGAAACAAACAAGACAACATAGTCAGGATGCCACATAATCCTATTATAGTCTTTGCATAATTTTAAAGCAATGTGCTTTCCAGAAGGTCTTTAGCAAGTAAGACTAAAATATTCCCTAAATTAACTTGGTAAAAATTGATTTACTTTACCTACTTTCATTGACAAACATCAAACAGCTCAGGCTAGTGGTTACTCATTAAATCCTAAATTTGTTATTTAAGCCTGAAATCAATCAATTTTCAATAGCTTTTCTGCAAAATAGGGCATTTCATGTCGCATTTTTCCCAATATATGTTAACAACAGAGCTATTGTTAGAACTTGTGATGGTGTTTGTAATTCATTGTTAATTCGTTAAATGTCTTGAAAATCCTATTGTATAGTGGTAAAACACTTGACTGTCAACATGGGGGTCACAGGATCGATACCCCGCCTCAGGACTCATCTTCAAGGAAGGGCGCCAAACGGGAGTCTCGTGTGACAGTGCACTTTATATCCGTTCAATTCCCCGTCTGGGCAAAGCAATATGTGTATATTGTCGGTTTTTTTTAAAAGCTGTGCAAATAAACAAAACAGTATGAACACACATATAGCTAAATTACGTATGATTGGATCATAATTCAACGGAAACTGCAGGGACAAGCCCAGAAGCCAACGTTTTAACGATGATCCTTGTTAGAGGCATATAGTTATATGACCTAACAGACACGGAAAGAGAAAAAACTTAACGTAACAATATAACACTTTATTATGTCAATGAAATAATGCTAGCCATGGGTTACTGTCTTTCAAGACACCAATAACTAAACATAGGATAGGCGTCGGGAATTGTGTAATGTCTGCTCATTATCATTAGCACTGGTTCAAGTTATTTACCTTACCATACCATATACAATATGAGACAGCGATTAAATGACTGTTATAAATCTGCCCATAGAATGCGCAGACATAGTAAATAAACATTACGATATACTCGAAAACGCCTACCTCATACAGATAAACCATTTTAACCCGTATCATTGTTTATCAACCTACCACTTCAAGCACTCGTTTTGATTTCTTAACTTGACTCTGATGATAATGTTTGTGTCATCAACGAATTTGGCACATTGTAAACACATCAATCTTCTTCTTCTTCTTCTTCTTCTTCTTCTTCTTCTTCTTCTTCTTCTTCTTCTTCTTCTTCTTCTTCTTCTTCTTCTTCTTCCTCTTCTTCTGCTCCGGTATGTTATAACTTCAAGACGTGAACAAAAGCACATAGCATATTATTGTTCATGCAACATAGCATATTATTGTTCATGCAACGCCTAAAAGCTCCCATGAGGACATTGTGTACATGTCTTTTGGCCACATGGTGATCCTGCAACAACAAACAAAACACCTTTATTACTAACTTGTATTCTTTTTAAAAAATATATCTAAAGTTCAACGAGTTCCATTATGTCTTTATAAACGTGTACAATGTTATCATTGGTTTCATGTTTACAACGTCAATTACATTATGCTGTAAGTATGAAATAAATAGCATAAGTAGCGTTTTCACAGAGATATAGGTAAAGCCAAAGTCATAGAGAGCTAAATTCGGCCTCTAGCAATAACGTATTTTCCAAAGATCTCATACCCACACTTCAATAGCTGACTGGATTACAAATAAAAAGGCATTTTTAAAGTGACTTACTTAATTGTTCATAATTTGCAACGACTCTTATACATTCCTCAGACACAAAATCGCATGCATGTTGATGATGCAATTAGGTCCAATGCATTCTTCAAAAACAAAATCCCATTCGTGCCAAGTTGTTAATGCGAAGACGTCATAAGTGAACAAAATTATATTTATTTTGATGATGCAAAACCTTAGAGGCTAATGTGTATCGAATCTTCCAAACTGAACAAAATCACGCCGTGGTTTATAAGAGCGTCGAAAAACCATACTCATTTGTTTCCCTTAATAAGTATCTAGCTGAGATCTCTGATATTTTGATGGGTTAGGAAAATAGACGCATTACAATGTTTTTAGTAGAAGATTGATATAATTACTATATGTCATTGCTTCTTGCAGACCTATATGTGTAAATGGTGCGGTACTCGGTATTGCCGGGAATGTCTGAGAGGGGATTTCCTGGGATTGATGCCTGAGCCCACACACTGTCGAATATGCAATCAGGTATTATTTACGCAGATCTGCAAAAAAAAACTCAAAGAGATAAATACACAATTATCACAATTACCATTACGTGGTTATTGTTATATTTTAGGTTTTCCATCTTAAACAATTACTTTCTTTTTTAAAATTTAACGGCTTATAATATACTCTTCATAATTGATGTATGTTTAAACATTGCAGAAAAGATGTCAGGGAAACAGAATAGAATATGTTCCGAGATCAAAGGACGAAGTTGATCCGAAGGCCCAAAAGTCCAAGAGTGCTACAGGCATGCGCACAAGAAGCGCTGCAGCTTCCGCTAAATCCTCGAGGTCGGTGAAAAGTGCACGAGGAAAGTCGGGAAAGAAATCTGGCAAGAAGAAGAAAAAGTGAAAAAATAAGATTAATATGACAAACGATCAATGTGATTGTTTTAAGTAAAACTATATGTCTGTGTGCGTGTGTGTACGTTGTAGTTACTTAGCCTGAAATGTTCGGTAGCGATGCCTTTAAATAGGCCAAAGACCATAAAGGCATATATGGCATAAACACTGTTAATAACACCAATTTGAAAACATACTGATTTGAATTAAATGTTAATAGTGATTGTTTAGTTAAACTGCATGCACTGCAAACGGAGAGTCAAATCGCAAACGTAATCTGCAAACACCTTTACTGAGCATGCGTCCATTTAACGCCTACGGTCGTTCACGTTAACATACTGTTTCGCTTTGTATCCCTGCTGCATCGCAGCGCATACACTGTTATTAGGCGCATGCGTAGTGGACTTTCTCGACTCTTTTTGGCTTTGAAATAGTTACTTAGTAACCCGAAGAACACGATCGAGTTGGTAAGCCGAAAATGTCGCTTTAGTTATCCGTACCTGAACTTGGTTTCACTCGTGGGTGTATAGAACTAAATTATTTTTTCTGTTGTTTGATTTGTTAGTTGAGAAACATGTGCCATTGAGAAATAAATCAAATGAACCCGAAGCACGAGAAATCTTTAATTTGTTACGTACGTCTGAATGGCATCCACTATACATTATATCCATGTTACAGTCAGAGATATGGCGTATTCTCCTGCGTATCTCTAAAACTAACTACTGAAGAGGCGGGCTCGTTAATCTGTAAAGCATCCATGCATGTACAGTTTGCATTGGTTTCACTTCAACCGACCAATGGAATCGTAACTTACAATTAAGACGCACGAACGAAACGCATTTGAAAAGAGATGTCCGAAGACGCTGTTCAAGCGGTACAAATTGACTGTTTCTTCGGTGCAAAATGGCATCAATTTATTTTGACGAGCAAGTTTCTATGCAACAGCAGCTATATCTTCATTTGAGAAGATATTTTGCTCTAAGCTTGACCCCGTGGATGTACTGATTTAAGAACACTAATAAACGCCGCTCAGGACATACTATCATATGTCTGCAACTCCTCTATCCCTCGCATGAACATGTACATGTACCATCATTTCGCCGCTATTCCCGAGGTCTGCCCTAGCTACGGTTTAAAAGATTATCACTAACTTGTCCAACCAAGTAAACATATATGTAACATAATTGTGCTGGAAGAGAGTTCTTCTGGAGTTAAAAAATCAAAACAATATGAAAGCAACAAAATAGCACACAGTTTCGGTGTAATTGCAACTGTTTTTGATAAGTGCAGAACTGTACCGAGTGTACAGAACTTTGTTCAAAATCGAATGATTCGTTGTTAACTATTACATTTAAACTATTTTAGAATTTGCTCATATCTAAAACTAAAAACAAATTAACAGTGCTGCAATTGTTTAAATTTGTAAAAAATACTGCATATCACAAGTGTATACTTGAAACTTCCATAGTAGTAAACGAATTAACAAAGATGATATTGAACAACGTTGTTAATTTGAACAAAGTTCGGAACAATCGACCCAGTTGTAAACGTCAATTAATATGCAGAACGCAGTCGGTAGCAATTGAAGCAGGTTGCTTACTAGGTATTTTCGACGTAACTGTTAATGTAAATTAGGTTGTTGACCAACGCAGTTCTAACTGCGCTGGGGTTGATACGCCCGTGCGCGCATTTATTCGCCAAAAGTTAAAAATGTTATGTCGATCTGCCGATGCGATTTCCGAGATACGGTTATAAAAGTCTGCAGGCCTAGCGGCCTACAGCCTAAAGCGATTTCCGAGATACGGTTATAAAAGTCTGCCTAGCGGCCTACAGCCTAAAAACTAGCTAGTACATTTCTTCATTTCTTCTTATTTAATTCGTGTTACTTAAACAAAATTTTAACTTTTGAACTTTGAACATTTTCAGTAACTTTTATTAAAATAGTCATGTCCTATTTATAGGCATACAGAGTTAACACACATAAAGCAATAATAAAATGGAATGACGAACAATGCCGGATACACATAACATACAAAGAATGACATGAACACTACTTTAGAACTACATCACTATAACAAAATATATGTACAATGAACACTGACAAAATATTTTGCATAAAAAAAGGAAGGTGAAATTGGATCTTAAATATAATTTATCTCTTAAATTTGAACAAAATATATTTTTATGAATTTAGCTAATCTAATTATAGTAGAGGTGTCGGTGCTACACATTAATTTCTGGAACTTTAGTGTATTTGGATACGGATAGTAATATTTATTAATAAACTTTTTCCTATTTACATCAACAAAAAAACAACTCAAAAAATTATGAAACTCATCACCAAGGTCATTTATATTACATAATGTTAACTTTCGTAATGCCCTATCAACATTCATATAACGACCACTCACAGTTAATAGGAATAAAATTGTTTAACATCTAAATTTACATATCATATACCGAAAGCAAAATTCCATGAATTATTTGTAAGATAGTTTTCCAACTTAAATTCTGTTTTGAATAATCTGTAGCTTATACATTTAGAAAAAGTGTTAATGTCACTTGACCAGGTTTGCTTATAAATACTGATCTTGCAGAGTGAAGTTTACTTTACTTTTAAACATATTTACATTTATAACCGATTAAGAGAGCCAATACTCAGACAACCCTAGATTATTTAATACACTTTCCACCTTAACAATGCATGGGCAACTGTAGACATTATTGATATGCAAATTATATATAGGACAGCACAATATTTATCTGCTTTGCCAGATAATAACGAACTCTATAAGTTGAAATAGTGGTGTTTAACCTAAACAAATGTTAAACCGGTTAAACATTTCAAACAAACATTCCTTAGCATTCATGTACAAACATGGCGGACACTAGCTCACTGTTAACTGTTGGTGGCGACCGAACAACGGGCCAGTCTGTGAGAACACAGAATGGTAAGTACTAGAAATTGTTAAAATATTGAAAAACGTCCCATTCTTTATTTAAAACGGTCCTTCTTTCTGAAATTGGATGCGTTCTAGTGTAAAAATTAGGAGTTGGAAATATTGGCATGGAAATCACATGGTCTGGAATCTTCCATTGGGAAAGCAGTGGGTGGGGTATTGTAAAAATCATAATCGTTTGTGACATTTAAGTTTATACTATGCTATTATTGTCCCAGAAAAAATGTATTTTGTAAGGAAGACAACTTTGTACAGAGAGTTGATTGATTTTTCCAATTTTGGGACTTCTCACGCTCATTTTCCCAAATGAAAAGGCACACAGTATGATCATTTAAAAATGTAAATGTAAGAGCTTAAAAGTTCTTGAGGTAAAAAAGGACTTGTGCAAGACACAAAACGTCTATGTAGATTCCATTGATCTGTCATAGCTGCTATGAGGCTGGGTCAGATTTATAATGTGATATTTTGCTTTTCTAGCTTTTTAAGTTAAAACTGTTAACTTTCTTTAAAAAATGAGAATCTTTTTTTGTCATTGCATCAAATAATTACACTTAAGTTCTAGTTGTTCTGAACACACTTAGTTCAATACATTTCTTCTGTCTGCAGTTATGGCCGCAGCGACAATTGCCAACATAGTGAAAAGCAGCCTTGGACCCGTGGGCCTTGATAAAATGTTGGTCGACGATGTTGGGGTAAGATACAACATGTAATCTGAAACAATGACTTTAAAGGGCTCTCTCAGATAGATTGATAAGGCCTTGAAAAATACATTCCGCTTGGATTACCCGACCCTACCATTTTTATAATCAGTTGGTAGAGAGAAAAAAAAAAATGTTTTTATCTTTTCGTGTCTTAAAGTCTTAAAAATCTTAAAATCTTAATGCAGAAGATAAGTTTAACACCATTCTCCAATGATGACATAATCATTCTTACATAAAGTAATGAATTCATTAATGAGTGTTATTGACTTGATTTTCAATCAAAATATATATGGTTTAAATAAAATATTTCAGGTTGTTATTGTAAAATTCCTTCATGTGCTTTTTAAACCAGGATATTACAATCACAAACGACGGTGCGACCATTCTCAAGCTACTAGACGTTGAGCACCCAGCTGCCAAGGTTCTCGTGGAGTTGGCTGATCTACAGGATCAGGAAGTCGGAGATGGCACAACCTCTGTGGTATGTTTGCGGTACATTTAGTTGTCTAAATTACCACACGGTTTCAAGGCTTTGTTTAAATGATTGTTTTGTTAACCCTTTACTTCATAGATACGCAATTTTACTTATCTATCCATAGCTTCATAGATACGGATCTTAACGTTTTATCCATAGCTTCATAGATACGTAATCCTACGTATTCGTAATGTAGGTGCATTTATTTTCATACCTGATGCTTGTTTATGCGCTATAAATTCATATTCATGAAGTATAAACATCGATAAATACAATGCACTAAAAAAAACACTATGTTACTATTTAAAGACAGGGCTCGACATTAACCACTGCCCGATTGCCCGGGGCAAGTAATTTTTGCAGGCGGGCAGTAGTTTTTAGAATCTACCTGCCCGATCGGGCAGTAACAAAAAAACTCGTCATAGTGGCGACTTTTCTGGTAAAAAAAGTAGTCCGTAATCTCCTTCTTGGAGAGTATTTATCAAACCGAAACTAATGCACTCATTGGTTGTTGACTCGAAAAATCGGGTCAAACGGAGCTCCTCTGACATTTTCATTCGAAACTACGATGGCTAAGACTGCCGAATATTTTCCGATAGAGCTCGAGTAATTCCGTCTAGATCCGTTGGCCAATCGCGTGAGCTGCACCAAATCCATATAGCTAGCATTCCAGTTAATGCCCTCACAATGTACACAAATCGTCAAATGATGTTTTGACAGTCGACGCTGTCAAGTTTTTTTAATGTTTCAAACGAAAAAAGGCTTAGTCATCCGAGAAAAAGACCAGCTATGAAAAGAAACGAAAACGACGCTGGGTCGAGTCTTGGGGAAACAGTTTTCCTGGACACAGCGAGAATGGTCATTTTGGCTATTTTTCGGACTGCTCCAATTTTCGGATGTTCGGTTTTTGGAACTGTACGATTTCACTTTACATTGCAATAAATTATAATTTACTTCAAAATAAATGGAAGATTACAAGGCTAAGATAATAAGAGGTTGACTGTTCGTTCTTATAATTCAATTTTATTTCATCCTTAATAATTTGAATTTATGTGCTATTAGTTACAAATTTCATGACAACTGATTTATTTCAAATACAGCAAGCCCTGATGTGCAGGTTGAATCTGGAAATGGGTTTTGATGTGAAGTATAACAACAAAATGAGCCCCCAAAAATTGGGCAAGTAAAAAATCCATTCGGGCAAGTGAATATGGCTAGGTGGTTGCCCGAAGGGCAACCAAGTATTAGAATAAGCGTCAAGCCCTGAAAGAATTTCGGAAAATCGCGAAATAAGGTCACTGGTATCAAAGATGCGTAAAACGTTGACTGCGCAGGTTTGTGGGCATTTCTGTCTCGTTTTCCTCGTGGAAATTTACACAATACTGCAAGTTATAATTAACTACCAATAATACAACTATATTTTATTGATCACGCGCCTGACGTCACAGGTCATGGTTCGAAAACGTGTCAAAATGTCGGCCATGTTGGATAAACAAAAAATCATCTGGCTTGTATAAACAAAGGCCATAAATCATTATATGGGACATATGTGTCACTTCTGTTTCGCTAATCCGGTCATAAAAATGCGCATCTGCTTCTACAAATTGAAAGTAAGTACAAATGTGTTATAAAATAATGACTATCCCTATTGTTAAACTTTGACATGACCCAATTTAACATCGATCAGCTGTTGAAACACGTGTTTGCGAATACACAAGAATGCAATGTAGAGCTAATTTCTGCCCTTGTTAACTTCAGTTTAAAACAACATTCCTGAATAATGTCATTTATATTTCAGTGTTTGTCTGACGAATCGGAACATTCTGGCTTCAATTAAAATGAGTTTGAGACATTGAGTACGACGTCGAGAATTCAGACCTCGGCGTCACGCACACAAGGATACGAGAAATGAGGATTTTTAAAATCAAACCCAAATGACAATACATGGACATGCAATAAACGATATAAATTTAGTAAACAATAACATGCAGGCCTCATTTAGTAGTTGAATAATAACTTTATTTGTTCATTGTAGTGTTAAATAACCGAAAGTTATACGTACTGTGACTGTTGATCAACTTTTTTTTTCTTCTGTATCATATATATAAATATACCGTGCTTCTTTGTTGTGAACTATTTTTTAATTCTGTCCATCTTTGTTTCAATTCAGGTTGCATTAAATGAATTATAAAAATATGTTGTTTATATAATATTTCGTGTTGTGTTTGATAAATAAAAGTGTAATAAAAATTAATTTTCATCAAATTTGACATATTTTTCTGTTTGTTTATGAATATCATGCGGAAATAATTTAGATAACAAAATAAAATTTATATGACTGGATTGGAAATTTAATTCTCTATAAACTTTACATTGATGACTTATTGATTAAACCAAAAGAAATACTAAGAAAATAGGTTTGTAATACATTAGGGTTAAAATTCCAATAATATCAATAATCTATGAAGTAGGGGTACTGATATGAACTGATAAGCCATGAACTGGCAGCCTGAAATGGATTAGGTTTACATGAAGTAAAGGGTTAAAATGATTGCTTGGCTGTTATCTTAATGGTATATAGCAACACTTGTTCCATTATCTTTTTAGCATGTCTGTTTTTTTTTTAAGAAAAATGGCATTGACTTGCGCTCTGACCATAGTTCACTTGATTCACTCGCACCATGACCATAATTCAAACCATTCAAGATATTGAAATGGTAGTGCTATCAAGACACTTAACTGTGGCTTTAATAATTGTTGATTTATGCCCCTTGTTTGGCTGAGAAAAAAAACAAGACAACAGCAACAGCTGAGCATGCGCATTTGCTCTGCAGCACTCTTGTTAGTTTTGGTTTTACAGAATTTTGGGAGCACTTTTTTTATGGCTGATATTTGGTTATGTTCTCAATGTCAGATAGTTTTTCCAAATTGTCTGAAAAGAAATTCTTTATCAGGATTCTAAAAAATGTTTTTTTGTTTAATTTTTAAATGCCCACATATAGATGGTTTAAAAGATTATTTGAGTCAAGTTTCATAATTTATTGCAAAAAATCCCAATTTGTGAAAAACGATGCGAAAATTCCCAATTCCAAGTACTATAGGTCATTTGCTCCAAATACCAGAAAAAGGCCTGTTCTATGAAGCCTTTTCCCACAACCTTCAAGCAGTTGATATGTTTTTTATTTAATACATGATTTGTTATATATTACAGGTCATAATTGCTGCTGAGCTGTTGAAGAACGCTGACGAACTTGTTAAACAGAAAATCCACCCCACATCAATCATCAGTGGTTACAGACTGGCCTGCAAGTAAGTTATTAGTCCATGCTTCTGTGCTTATGTTGAGTCTTACACTGATGCTCTTTGCAACTCAACACATTCATTTCCAAATTTTAGACATGCTCGTAATCTTCATGGCACAATGGGAATTAATGGTCAGATTTAGGAGGTGGTCAATTATCTATTATTAATTGATGAAATATTATCCCATCATTGGTGAATTTGAATGACAACCAGCATTGTGTGAATTCAATGTATATCATCTTGAATGGCTTTTAATGATTTTGAAAGCTTTATCATTACTGACATTTGTTGTTTTGTTGCATAGGGAGGCTTGTCGCTACATTCAGGAACACCTGACCTGCAGCGTCGAGGAGCTAGGGAAGGAATGTATCATCAACGCCGCCAAAACCAGCATGTCCAGCAAGATCATTGGACCGTATCCTTTACTAAAAATAAATGGTTTGAACTGTTTGGGATTTCCTGATGCTGAAATATGAAGTCTCTGACTCAATTTTCTAGCCAGGGACTCACATTTTGAACTTGATTTGCTTCCCTAGGACCCCAAAAGTAACCTTACATCAAATGCATACAATGAACTGAGATCCTATATTATTACAAGAGTATTGTTTTAGCTATAGCGGAATGGAAGGGCGTCAGATCGTTGTAAATCAGAAAGTTACTCACTAAAAGTATTTTATTGGTCAATGTCGCGGTCTCCTAATCTGTCACACATCAGCACGTGATAAGGCACACGACCGTCATCACCGTGGGTCGGATTAACAGTAATTCATGCTTATCAGGGTGCTAATTGTTGTTCATTATGACACATCAAAACATCGCAATTTGCCATTTATAATCGGTAATCTACTACTGATAGTTGGGGTGTGTATCATCCAATTATAGAAACGTCACAAGTAGGGGGAGTTATTGAACGTCAATCAGAATGTACATAGAGAAGAAACTGGTCAAATGATTAAGGTACATTAAAATTCTATAGAAGGAATGATATAAAATGTTGTCAAGCATAAGTTAACTTGAAAAAAACAAACACAATTGATACTTGCATTGTACAAACAAGGCACACCTTTTTTAACATTGTTTCCTTTGAAGCAGACGATCGTATAGGCAAGTTGGCGCTAAGAAAATCAAATACATGACTTATTGACAAATATTTGATTGTTTTTTGTGGAATGTTAGTGAAAAACAGTTGTTTAGTTACCACAAAACTTCTTTTTGCTGTATGGAGTGTTTACTCACAGCATTTAACCCCATTTGTACGATGTCCAAAAGTTAAAGATTCGCGAGACTGTCATTTTGTGAGAACAATTTTCAGAGTTTATTTCTCAATGTTCACAAGTATTAGTAAGTTTTTTCATGAAGGAATGGACTTTGATTATGTACATGGTCGTTTTTCAACATTACAAAGCAAATTATATTGTGCGCATTTTTTCCCTTTAAAGAAAGCACCCTGCCCCTTTTTGGGCCTACCCTGCCCTTTTTCATTTCTGGCTAAAACACTAGACGATGACTTAAATGTGTTCAGTGATATAGGTCTGAGATTATGAGAAGATAAACATATTAAGATGTTTAGCTAGAAGTTGTAATGTTAAGACATATAAGACAATTGATTATAAATAAATCGCTAAACATAATTTCCTTAATCAAAATATCTCAGTCAGTCAGACTTTTTTTCCAACATGGTGGTTGACGCAGCTATGGCCATTAGGCAGTCTGACGGTAAAGGTGGTTACCGCTACCCAATCAAGGCTGTCAATATCCTGAAGGCTCATGGGAAAAGCTCAAGTGAAAGCACCTTGGTGCCAGGCTACGCTCTCAACTGCACAGTGGCTTCACAAGGTGGGTGGGGAAATGATTTTGAAGTTTGAACGATAATTACATGTAAAAAAAGAAGGTTTCAATATTAGTCAGATAATGATTGCCCTCGATTGTTGTCTTCCTTGTTTAACGAAAGAATATATTAAATCTATGTCCATGTTTATTTGTATGTCGAGGGTTATCATGTGATTTGTAATGTGACAGTAATGATTATATTCATATATCAGGGTAGTTTTAATACATGTAATTCCTTGTGGCCAATGCACATACCTTTTGCTTGCTGTTAACTATCTTGACCATGATTGTATCAGTATGTCTAGAATTAAACCTGCAAAAAGATTGAAGAAGTTATATAAACAACATCATGTACACTTAATCCTATAGTAGGAAGGAAGATCTCTTTCTAGACTTCAGTATGCAGAAACAATAAGAATACATTATAAATAAATTATATACATGTAAAAATGTACATTTCAGCTCTACCAAAGCGTATAGTAGGAGCCAAGATCGCGTGTTTGGACTTCAGCCTGCAGAAGACGAAGATGAAAATGGGGGTTCAGATTCTCATTCAAGAAGCAGGCGAGCTAGAAAAAATGCGACAGAGGTATGGCCCCTCTCTGTATATATTAGAATATGTTAAGATAATATATGACTTTCATATGTTTGTGTATCCACAAGTTATATTAATCATATCTCTGTCCAGAGACGCATTTATGCAAGCTGCTTTATTGTAAAAGACAAAAAATAATTTTTGGTAGGAGCGTTCCTACTTTTTCCTACTTTTTTAACAGCTTCCTACTTTTTCCTACTTTTTTAACAGCTTCCTACTCTTTTCTAAAAAACTCCTACTATTCCTACTTTTTTGAAAATAAAGTCTGCAAAAATATTAAAGTTTGATCTTTGTGCTAGTTTTATTTGCAGAAAATGAACAAAAGATGTCAAACTGGCTGGTTTCTGTTGTTGAAAGGTGTGGCAACATGTTCCACTTTGATGAGCATCATCTTTTCACCCACACAGTTCAGCAACAGAAACCGACCAAGCATCACTCACTAAAAAATTCAATGTGGCATATAGAATGGTATGACTTTGCATTGAAAACATCTCCTCCAGCTAAGTTAATAGCTATTATTAATAACATATTTAACCAAAAATATTCCTACTTTTCCTACTTTTTTGTAAAAAATATTCCTACTATTTCCTTTTCTGTCCGAAACCCTCCTCCTTTTTTCCTACTTTTTTGTTAGTGGCTGCTGGAGGGGTTGTTCTATTTCTGTAAGTTAAAGTTCCCATGTTAAAACTGGTGGTAATTGAATCTTAAAAATAATTTTTACTACAATAGGGAAATGAGTGAAAACTCTAGACTTTTCTTCGAAGTTACAAAAAAATGATCTAGATTCATATTGGCCACAGGTTATAAAATATTCTCATCAGGCCAAATTAATAGATTATTTGTTTAGCATTTCCATGTCCACATTTTAAGCTGTGTAAAGTGTGCGTAAATTTAAAAAAATAAATATTCCTAACCCAACTTCATAATTAGGAATGAAAGTAAAAGTTATGACCACTAGAGTCTTAAAAAACCTCTTTGGTCGCAGATGTTTTCAAAATTAAACTTTTAACTTTTAGGGAGTCTGACATCACAAAAGAGCGTATTGAGAAGATAATGGCTACAGGAGCCAACGTTGTCCTGACCACCGGCGGTATTGATGACCTCTGTCTCAAATATTTTGTGGAGGCCGGCGCTATGGCTGTACGCAGATGCAAGAAAATAGATCTGAAGAGAATCGCCAAGGCTACAGGAGGTGAGACCAGTGTTTAAAGGTTACTCAAGAGCAAATGTGTTAAAAATAAATCAAAACACTGCAACTTGGGGTATTGCAATATTAAAAGCCCGTAGACCGCAATTCTATTTCAGCCAATTACAGAGCTATTGCCCTTTGTTACTTTTTTCTTGTCCGGAGCATAACTTGAAAACTACCGAATGGAATGTTATAAAACTTTATACAATGGTACAGCACAATGAGAAGGAGTTCAGTGTACATGAATCATAACACTATTTTAGCAAATTGCAGAGTAATTGCCTTTTTCTGTGTTTTTTTTTTTTGTCAAACTTTTGTCCGTACAATAACTTGAAAACTACTAGATGGAATTTCATATAAATCATAATGAGAGGAAGTGCAGTGTACAGGAACCACAACTACATTTTAGCTAATCACAGAGTTATTGCCCTTTGTTACTTTTTCTTGTCCGGTGCAACACTTGAAAACTACCAATAATAAAACATAATCAAAAAATGAATAACTGACGACAGTCCAAAAAATAAAGTTGTCATTTATAGGTTGGTTTTCCAAATAGTTGACTGCAGTTTCATATCAGGGCGGCGTTCGGGGACATATTCACCTTCAGTGATAGCTCTAGTTTATCTTGTTCATTTTAAAAAAAAAAAATAGACAAGCAT
This sequence comes from Mya arenaria, assembly GCF_026914265.1. Classification (NCBI taxonomy): domain Eukaryota; kingdom Metazoa; phylum Mollusca; class Bivalvia; order Myida; family Myidae; genus Mya; species Mya arenaria. Next base: position 65,900,312 of record NC_069131.1, on the reverse strand, counting down.
AGCGGTAGTAATTCACCTGTTGGGGTGGTTATGAGTGTGCACTAGTATGTTCTTGTAATAATTCTGTCTTAAAGATATGCAGAGGAAATAATGTGATTGATAAACTTTAAAATAAGTTGCTTTCTTTAATAACAATCTTGCAATAAATATATGTATTGATTATAATTGAGAGTGTCCACCTCTCGCCCAATATGTTGTGGTTTCAAGACCCACCAGGGTGAGAGTGGTCTCATGGTTTAGGTGTCAGACAAGGTGAACTTGATCTTGACCCCTCAAAAAGGACACCAGAACTGATTTCTACCCAGGAAAAAGACTGGATTGTGAATTGTGTATCAGATGATAGCTGTTGTAACAATTAAGCTAAAATAAATATGTGTTAACCAAAAAATACATTTTTCTTTTCAGCTGTGTTTGTAACAACGCTGGCTAACCTGGAAGGGGAGGAGACCTATGAGCAGTCATACCTCGGTCACGCTGAGGAGGTCGTACAGGAGCGCATCTGTGATGACGAACTTATCCTCATTAAGGGGTAGGGAGAGTTTAACATTTCCACTCATTAAGGGTTGGATAGTAGTACCTAGATCATGTAAGTAAGGCTCACCTCGGCCAGACTGTGGAGGTCATAAAGGAGCACATTAGTGATGATGGACTCATCCTTGTTAGAATAGAGCTAATAAAAGGTTTCTCTTTATTAAGGGATAAGTAGGTGATTCTGTCTCTGTCTGTCAGTAAATTGTACCAAGGCCAGACTGAGAAGGTCGTACTGAAGCTCATTCTCTAAGTGGTAGGTAAAGTTTAAGCTTGATTTGCCCACACATTTTCCTCTCATTAAGCCCAGCCCCTCACCAGTCCAATACTGGTTACATTCGGGAACTGTATGTCAAGCTCCATTCTCGTATTTAAGGTGTACCTCGGTAAGGCTGAAGAAGTCATAGAGGAATAAGATGAAAAGTCCATGATGGTAAACTCAACCAATTAAGGGGTTAGAACCTTTCATGCTTTTGCCTCATTAAGGGAGTAGTAGTAATAGTATGTGTCCACCCGTAATGCATAGAAAAAGTCTGTTATGACATAATATCATAGAGTACCAGTTCTGTTTATACATTTTTCACATAATTATACCCCCCAAAACAAAGTTTGGGGGGGGGGTATACTGGAATCGGGTTGTCCGTCTGTCTGTCTGTCCGTCTGTCCGTCCGTTTTTTTTTTTGTCCGGGATTCATCTTTGTCGTTATTGAACAAATCTTTTTCAAACTTTCAGATATTAATGGCCATGATGTAAACTTGCGCCTCTGTGAAATTGGTACGGGTCACATGACCCTGACCAGAGTTATCTCCCCTTGATGTGTTAAAGTAGGCAAAATAAGCCCTGTCCGGGATTCATCTTTGTTATTATTCAACAAATCTTTATCAAACTTTCAGAAATTAATGGCCATGTTGTAAACTTTCGCCTCTGTGAATTTGGTACAGGTCACATGACCCTGACTGGAGTTATCTCCCCTTGATGTGTTAAAGTAGGCAAAATAAGCCCTGTCCGGGATTCATCTTTGTTATTATTCAACAAATCTTTATCAAACTTTCAGAAATTAATGGCCATGTTGTAAACTTTCGCCTCTGTGAATTTGGTACAGGTCACATGACCCTGACTGGAGTTATCTCCCCTTGTAGGCAAAATTAGCTTTGTCCGGCCTAACTCCAGGGCAAACAACCTAGACATGGAGGGGTGGGGGGTATTCGTTAGCCTATGGCTTACAGTTCTAGTTATTCAAAGGTTATATGATGATTTTAGCACCAAGGCCAGATCAGCTGCTAGCATAATCCTACGTGGAGCCAACGACTTCTACTGTGATGAGATGGAACGATCTGTCCACGACTCCCTGTGCGTGGTTCGTCGTGTTCTCGAGTCAAAATCTGTAGTGCCCGGCGGAGGGGCTGTGGAGGCTGCATTGTCCATATACCTGGAGAACTACGCCACTTCTCTCGTAAGTTTGTCCTGCCAAAAACATCAAGAATTGTTTGACTAGAAAAAAATGACAGACAAGCGTCAAATGACATTGCAGTGCTGTTGTTTGGTAACATGATAAAAAAATAAATTGTGTTCGATATGAGTTCTTTATAAAACAAAAACAAATCACTATCATTGTTTTACAATATGACTATCTAGTTTTGAATATCCTTCTAAGTAGATAACCATTTAAGCATTTACCTCCATCTGGTCCAATTTCATCTGTAAATTGATGACCATTCATTTAATTATTTGATCATATCACACTGTCCTGTATTCTTATATTCAGTATTTCTCAAAGACGAGCATTTATACGTTTAGCTCTGTCTGGTCCGATTGCATCCGTTAACTAAATTCATTGATGCCCATGCTTTTAACTTTTTGGTGGCAGCATTCCTGTATTAATACATTCAATATTGTCCTATGACAGGGATCAAGAGAGCAGTTGGCCATTGCCGAGTTTGCCCGATCTCTGTTGGTGATCCCCAAGCAGCTCGCCGTGAATGCTGCCCAGGACTCCACCGATCTTGTAGCGAAACTGCGCGCCTACCATAACTTGTCTCAGGTTAAAGAGGACCAGAGAGACCTTCGATGGTAAGAGATGGTGTTATATCACTTTTGGGTTGAATTATAGTAGTTGCAAGGCACGTTATCGTTATTCATGATCTTTAGCTTGTCTCTTGTGGGGTTTTTTAAGAAGAACAGTTGAGGTACTGTCAAAGCATTGGTGTTTCTCAGAGTGGCATTGACTTTTTTAAAAATCTTGAATTTGACAATAAACCGTCGGAAAGTATTTAAATTAAACTTATTATTCATATTTCTAAAGTCAAAACACGCATGTGTCAAGTTTAAAAAATTTTGACTAAAAAAACAGACAAGTGTTTATATTTACTGCGCAGCGATATTGTTAAATGTTTATTTGAGTAGTAAAACCGCACCGAAACAATATGATTTTCAATTACTAGACCATGCTTACAATTTATTTACATGATGAATAAGGAAAATTAAATCTCTTCATGCAACTGATTCTTTATATTTTTTCTATACAATGTCCTAATGATATTTATCTTAATTGAAAAAGTAAAATCAGTGTTTTAATTAAACAATGCAATAAATAAAAAAATTGCCAATACAATTTGTATACTGAATAAATTCACTGAGGCCTGTCTAATAAAAGATCAAATATTACTTATATATTTAAATTGATACTACAAACAACTATTGTCTGTTGGCAGGGTTGGGTTGGACCTCCACAAGGGGGTTGTACGTGACAACAGACGCGCAGGTGTCCTTGAGCCGGCCATCTCCAAGATAAAGTCCCTCAAGTTTGCCACAGAGGCGGCCATTACCATTCTTCGTATTGACGACATGATCAAGCTGGTACAGGAACAGAAGGGGGGAAGTGCGTACGAGCAGGCACTCAGATCGGGCCAGCTTTAAATGACTTTTATACAGAAAAATATAGTGAATTCTTTGAATTACTTAAGGTCCATGTTGTAAGCTATTGTCTGCCTTCGTAGCTGTTCACAATTTGCCATTAACCTATTGGAATACTCACACAATGTGGCTTGTTTTAACAGATTTAAAATTGTGAACTTTAAAGAAAGAACTTTCACAGCATTTGTGTAATAAGACTTGTAGTTTTGATAACAACAACTTTTTTCAACTCAACATTGATTATAATTATGCAACATCTGTGATGAAAAAAAAATGTTTAGTTACAAGAGATATAGTAGTTATGCTTGTTAATAATGGTTCCTATGGTTATTAAGAACTTTCAGAGGAATGAGTTATGTTTGAAATGAACAAAGAATAATAAGTATGTGTTCTAAATAAGAGCTTGTGCTTTTCTATTTTATGAACATATTTTCTTTACATTTTGTGTGCTATTTATTTCATGAAGTCTATCCATACATTTGTAACATTGTGATGTTTTCTAGCAAATAAATTTAATAAGAAAATACTCTATCTTTTCAATTTTTACTATTGTCTCATAACATGAATGGTACGGGTCTGTTTCGTTGTGGTACAACTGTGCATAGGTTATACCCTCGAGACATTAAACAGGTGTTCTAAAGTTCAGAATTAAATCCCAATGGTCAAAAATCATGATGCTATGGTCAGGGGCGATCAGAAGTTTGATCTGCTCCCTTTGTATGAAAAGGGGGAGGGGGAGATAACATAAAATCATCTTTCTGATTGATTTTGCATTTAATCCGCATAGATCATTCGCTATACAACGGAAACACACCTAGCTCACTGTATGAAGACAATGTATTTGTAGATTTTTTTTCACTTTAAGGATCCATGTACAAAATCTATTTTGCACTCTTTCCAAACACTCATTTACTCAATCCCCATACCTCCGATCCATAATTAAGTATACATTTAGATATGATATATGCATCAAACAGATTAAACATGATTTACGGGAGCAATTGTATCTTTCATCGAAGAAAACCAGCTAAATTTTAGCTCCATGAGCAAAATAACCACCAGACGATAGAACAACACCAAGGTTATTAAAAACAAGGTAAAAATCGTGAAGGATATTAAATTGAACACAAAATGTGACACGCTATAAAATAAAAAACAAACTATTAATTAAGCATGAAAACTGGCTAATATGGCCAGACTAAAAGCAAATGAAACAATACAATATTGATATAAAAAACTACAGAAACAAGCTCAGTAGCTGAAAAACCGTATACACCAGTTTGTGTGCACAACCTCATTCTTATCCAAACAATCCCGAATATAGTAAAAACGTAAACGGTAAATCTTATCAAAGTTTGCATTAACTTGAGGAAACTTAATAATAAAACAAATAATAATAAACTAATATGTACACTCCAAGTACTTCTATGATTAGAGATCCCGACTCTATCTGCAGACGAAGGAATACAGTTCCGAGTCCCTAATTCAAAAGCTTTTCAAAGATACGATGCAGTTAATTGTTGAAACTATGAACAACAGACACAATCTGCTTTAGCAAATGAAAGGTTTAAAGCCGTGTGAGCATAGAGTTTTATATTACAAAGCATCACTGTACTGAAACTCGGCCAAAAAAACCCACAAAATATTATTGAAAATAAAAAACAACATATATTTGCTAAACTTTTCTTCCAAAAAAATGAAATGTGCAACAAAGCAAGGATGGCAATATTCTGCTAAAAATAACGCACAAAACAAACTTTAAAGAATTTTGGGACTGTACGAAAAGGAAAGGGAACTCCATTATCCGATGATCCACCATTTAAGATAGGCGATAAAGTAATTCACAATTCCAAAGATAAAGCAGATATAATAGTAAAACATCAGTATGAAAATATCAGTAGCAATAATAATATACACAACATTATTGAGACAAAAAAGGACCAATACAATTCTAAGTGATTGTAGCACAGAAACATTCAGGAAAGATATTGAACATAACGCAGATTTCAGTATGGTTGAACTCGACAGGGCACTAACCAATTGTTAAGGTGGCGCACCTGGTGAAGATGGCTTACTATGCAATTCTTCAAAAAAAATTACCAACATCTGCAATGCCTCTCTAAACCAATTCTTAATCATGCTCAACATCAGACACATGGAGACTGTAATAATTTCTCTCCTGAAACTTTATTAACCTAATGGGGGCGGGATAGTAGAGCTGGGACCAATAACACTAATAATACTACGCTGCTCGTTAGTCTAGGAGGGCCAATAACGTTTAACTGGATTGCTGGTCAGATAAAACATATTTTTTTAAGTTAAATGGCAAATGCAGGTACAGGATATGTTTGTTTGATTACTGGGAACGTTACTGCAAGTTTTATTAGGAAATGGGTAAAGGCCGTTTTGGAGACCTTCTTATAATGTAAAATGAACACATTTATACTTCCAACATTTTTCGATCACGATGTCTAACGCACACTGCAACGAATGATTTTTTTGGGTCCTTAATTAGAATGTACGTCGTTGAATTTCATAATCTGACTGTAAGTGAAAATAAATGCATAGTCATGTATGTCACATAAATAAATATATTGAGATTGTTGTGTAAATGATGTGTCAAATATTGTGTTTATTAAAGTTGCATAAATAACAGTTTAATAACTTTTGAGATTGTTGAGTTAAAAATATATATGCTATCCTGTTTATATTTATTAAATAGTTTTAAACACCAAGATTTCTTCATTTATTAACAATGCTATTTTAAATAAAAAATATGCAAAAACACGGTTTTGAGTAATAAACGATTTCACACACTACGCATATCAACATACACATCAGAAGGTGTTACTGAATAAGAATGGTCTAGTCTACTAAATTATTCCTTTCTTCCTAAATTGGTGTTTGTAACTCACACCTAATAAATTGGACATAATAGTTGCATTAATTGCTACTTATAATAAGGTTGACGAACTGTAAAAATATGTTGACGAAACAACTAGTAGACGAAGGTAGACAAGGTAGACGAAATGATAAGGTGACGAAACATCCGGTACCCGTTGTAAGATATAGTCTTCTGTAGCCTTGATAGATGCGGTGTAGTTTTGAGATAAAGAAAAAATGGCGGTTGTGAAAATGTGCATAAATTGCAAAATAATTTGATAAATAATTCAAGAAGTTCTGCAAACCAACACACAGGTACCAGCGTAAGCCAGCTAATGTACTCATTATTTTTTTATTACAGGAGTTAAGTTTGACTAGATAGCGTCATAATGTCTAAATAGAGGATTGTGTAGATCGCCTTTGTCACGCTTAAATTTGTAATGCGCGGCTAGTGCGTATTTCAGACAATGATTGGATTATTAGTCAATCTTTCCTTTGCACCAGGCCTTTTTCAGCAAAGTTGGGTTGCTTCATAAATATCAATATTAGATTTAACCTAAATGTAAGTCTAGAAACGAGTGTTTTGAGTTCGCTGTGAAATTGATTGACCATTTAATAAAACGATTGGAATGGGTAAGGCAGGTCTAAAGATTAGTCCATATAAACACAGGCTTCAGTGTTTTTTTTAGCATTCATATTTAAATGTGTGTTCTTAGTCAAGATCAGAGCGCTATGTTTATATAGCAGAAAGATAATATCGTGTTTATCTGCTGGGAAAGAGGTAGTCCATATAAACAGACACTTCAGAGTCTTTGACAATTTTTGATTTGGCGACTATGCGTCCATATCCCACTTGTTATTTTCCTAGCCAAGAATGACAGATCCCAGCGCTAAGTATATTGAGTGGAAAGATAACGGGCACCTGCTAGATGTAGTCCACCTATGGTTGAAATTGATCATAAAGAGTTATATTCATATTTTACTATGTAAGTGAAATGTTATTTTGCACTAAACAAGCATTTAATGCATTAAAACAAGTTGTTTACCTTTCCAATAAAACGAAAGTTGACTGACACAGACAACAATTATGTGAAGGGGAACAACTCGATACAATCGTAATAACTCGGCCTCCTCCGTCAAAGCTTCGAGATAGACCTCGTTTTACAATCGTAACAACTCGGCCATGGCCGAAATGTTCCGAGCGATTTAAAACTGTGCCCTAAAGCCTTGCAGGTGCCCTTCATGTATATATCGTTATGTTTTGACAGAATGAAATGAAAAAAAGCCGTCAAACTCATAATTATAAGTTGGGTATTTATTTTTTTTGTGTACAGAACTAATATAAAATAACATTATCTGGTAATATTTCTTGTTTTTATGATATTTTATAGACACTATATGCTTTAACCCGGAATCCTGATCGGAACAACTACCCACTTTTGATACTAAACAATTTGTACGTGAAGGATTTGCCATATCTAAAATCTAAAAAAAATCCGTCAACGTACAATTATTTGGACTATAGTCCACCTAAATGGCCGTGATTTTTTTACTATGGCAGACTCGTGACCAGCAAAAAGTAGCGAACAGTCCATGCAGAGAGAATCCTTGCGGCCACAATTTTGAAATAATCTCCGTTATAAATTCAAATTTCTATAAAAAATATTATTGCCTACTATTAAACACATTTATTTATGTCATTTTGCCAAAAAAGATGCTCAGATATCATAAAACATATACATGTGTCGATTGTTTATCAAGTATTCCGATATCTGTAAATTTGGGACAAATCTGACAGGTTGTGTATATGTACAACGGTATTCGTGACCAAGAATATATTTATGTGAAAATAGCGACTCTAATGACAAATTAAATCCAGTTTAGATCACTGTCGGGTATATATTTAACAACTTTATCGTTATTATTCAACATCAATGCATAATATTACTTTATATTCTTTCGCCCAGTGTTAAATGGTAGAGAGTTGTAGCGGGATACATAAGAAATGTCAAAATAATAAAAAAAGTATCCCTGATTGCTCATTATTGTAGAGACTGGGAAAGAGGGAGCCAGACAGAGTATTGCCGGGACCCAAGTTTCAATATTGGTTTTATCTAAGATTTGTTGTCCAAGTTGATTCAAATGAAAATAGAAAATTCCCTTTTTATACATATTATGCACCAGTCAATTGTAACCAAGGCCCCTCCAGGGAAATGGGCTGTGTTTTTACCTTTCAGGTGGCACTGCAGTGCCGGGTGAATGCGGTGGTTTTGTCTTCCCGCAAAATATAGCGAGAAATGGGCCTAACCTAAGGCCCCTTGGGTGCGGGGTCATTTGGCGGGGATTTTACCATCAGTTCATCACCGCAGGCCGGGGGATTTTAGCCGGGGTTGGCTGGACAGAAAGTCAAAGTCCCCGCTATTACCCGGACCTTGGGGGACTGTGGTTACTATTGACTGGTGCATTACTTACCTACAAATGGATCATCTGCAAATGATATAATCACATGTGAAAAAAATGCATTTTTAAGTGTTTCTGAATTCAAATTATTTTTGATGAGAATTTGATTTTAATTATTCCCCCCTTCGTAGAAGAGTGGTATATTGCTTTGCACAGGCATGTCGGTATGTCGGTCGGTCGGTCTGTCAGTAGACCAAAGCTTGTCCGAGTGATAACTCAACAATTCCTGGACGTATGGTCATCAAACTTGACATGAAGGTTTGGCCTGACAAGTAGATGACCCCTATTGATTTTAGGGCTCATCTGGTCAAAGGTCAAGGCCACAGTGACCTTTAATGGTAAAATAAATTTAAAGCTTGTCCGAGTGATAACTCAACATTGCCTAGACCTATGGTCATCAAACTTGATATGGAAGTTTGGCCTGACCAGTAGATGACCCCTATTGTTTTTGGGGGTCATCAGGCCAAAGGTCAAGGTCACAGTGACCTTGAATGGTAAAAGGATGTCCAAGTGATAACTCGACAATGCCTGCACCCATGGCCCTCATAATTGACTTGGAGGTTGGGCCTGACCAGTAGATGACCCCTATTGTTTTTGGGGGTCATCGGGCCAAAGGTCAAGGTCACAGTGACCTTGAATGGTAAAAGGTTGTCCATGTGATAACTCAACAATGCCTGCACCCATGGCCCTCAAACTTGACTTTCAGGTTGGGCCTTACCAGTAGATGACCCCTATTGTTTTTGGGGGTCATCGGGCCAAAGGTCAAGGTCACAGTGACCTTGAATGGTAAAAGGTTGTCCGTGTGATTACTCGACAATGCCTGCACCTATGGCCCTCAAACTAGACTTGGAGGTTGGGCCTGACCAGTAGATGGCCCCTATTGATTTTACGGGTCATTGGGCCAAAGGTCAAGGTAACCGTGACTTTGAACGATTAAAGGTTGCCCGAGTGATAACTCAACAATGCCTGCGCCCATGGCCCTCAAACTTGACTTGGAGGTTGGGCCTGACCAGTAGATGACCCCTATTGATTTAAGGGGTCAAAGGTCAAGGTCACAGTGATCTTGAAAGCAAACTAGACAATTCCTGGACGTATGGTCATCAAACTTGACATGAAGGTTGGGCCTGACCAGTAGATGACCCCTCTTGAATTTGGGGGTCATCAGGCCAAGGTCAAGGTCACAGTAACCTTTAACGCAAAAAAAAGTTAACAAATCTTTTCCCAGTGATATCTCAACAATGCCTAAATCTATGATCATTAAACTTGACATGTAAGTTGGGCCTGACCAGGAGATGACCCTTATTGATTTCAGGAGTCATTGGGTCAAAGGTCAGGTTCACAGTGACCTTGAATGCGAAAATGTTTCAAGTGATAATTGGACAATGCCTGCACCCATGGCCCTCAAACTTGACTTGGAGTTGTGTCTGACCTGTAGATGACCCCTTATGATTTAAGGGGTCAAAGGTCAAGGTTACAGTGACCTTGAATGAAAAATGCTTGTCTGTGTGATAACTTGTCAATGCCTGCACCCATGGCCCTCAAACTTAATATTTAGATTTTTGGTGACCAGCTGATGACTACTATGGATTTTGAGGTCAAAGGTCATGGTCATAACACACTCAATCCTCAAACTTTGAATGGTCATAATCTTAAAACTGCCTCAACGGCATACAATGTCAGCGACAAATCAGCTGTCATTTCGGTCCATGCATATTTCATTCAATTGTCCATATAATCCCGACAACATGGCGCTCAGGGGGGGCATAATGTTTGACAAACATCTCTTGTTATCTTTGAATTGAAACATGTTCAGTTATTATATATGTAATTAAATAAGAAATTAAATAAAGTCAACGACCCTATCTCCTTTATATATTGGAGGGGTCATGGATTTTAAAGTACAGATAATATTGCATTTGTGTTCAGCGTTACGTGGCACATCTGCATAAGATTAATTGTACCAGGACAACATATGAATTTGCCGTCACTTAAAACTCAACTGAGGGTATAACTTGAAAATTAAAGTCAAGACTGCCATGGACGGAACCTTCTCTAATTAACTGCCAAGATTGATAATTGAGAAAAGGTGGTACTGTTATCATGACTGCTTATGTTGTTGTTGTTTACGTTCTGGCCAAAATCTTAGCTTATTCACAGACATAGTCTGCCGGTACCACATAGTCTGCCGGTACCACATAGTCTGCCGGTACCACATAGTCTGCCGGTACCACATAGTCTGCCGGTACCGCTTGGACCGCTTTGGTCAGGGTCTTTATTATAAAGGTTTAGAAAAATAAACAACTCATTAAGCCAATTTCTTAATTATGTCTCCCCCTCTCTGGGGGAGACATATTGTTTTTGCCCTGTCCGTCAGTCCGGTAGTCCGTCAGTCCGTCCGTACGTCACACTTCGTTTCCGATCGATAACTGGAAAACCGCATGACCTAGGATCACCAAACTTGGTAGGGAGGTTGGTCATGAGGTGTAGAAGATCCCTATTGTTTTTGGGGTCACTAGGTCAAAGGTCAAGGTCGCGGCGACCCCCAATGTAAAAAACATTTCCGCTCAATATCTTGACAATGGTTTGACCTAGGTTCACCAAACTTGGTAGGGAGGTTGGTCATGAGGTGTAGAAGATCCCTATTGTTTTTGGGGTCACTAGGTCAAAGGTCAAGGTCGCGGCGACCCCCAATGTAAAAAACATTTCCGCTCAATATCTTGACAATGGTTTGACCTAGGTTCACCAAACTTGGTAGGGAGGTTGGTCATGAGGTGTAGAAGATCCCTATTGTTTTTGGGGTCACTAGGTCAAAGGTCAAGGTCGCGGCGACCCCCAATGTAAACAAACATTTCCGCTCAATATCTTGAGAATGGTTTGACCTAGGTTCACCAAACTTGGTAGGGAGGTTGGTCATGAGGTGTAGAAGATCCCTATTGTTTTTGGGGTCACTAGGTCAAAGGTCAAGGTCGCGGCGACCCCCAATGTAAAAAACATTTCCGCTCAATATCTTGAGAATGGTTTGACCTAGGTTCACCAAACTTGGTAGGGAGGTTGGTCGTGAGGTGTAGAGGATCCCTATTGTTTTTGGGGTCACTAGGTCAAAGGTCAAGGTCGCGGCGACCCCCAATGTAAAAAACATTTCCGCTCAATATCTTGAGAATGGTTTGACCTAGGTTCACCAAACTTGGTAGGGAGGTTGGTCGTGAGGTGTAGAGGATCCCTATTGTTTTTGGGGTCACTAGGTCAAAGGTCAAGGTCGCGGCGACCCCCAATGTAAAAAACATTTCCGCTCAATATCTTGAGAATGGTTTGACCTAGGTTCACCAAACTTGGTAGGGAGGTTGGTCGTGAGGTGTAGAGGATCCCTATTGTTTTTGGGGTCACTAGGTCAAAGGTCAAGGTCGCGGCGACCCCCAATATAAAAAACATTTCTGCGCAAAATCTTGAGAACGGTTTGACCTAGGTTCACCAAACTTGGTAGGGAGGTTGGTCATGAGGTGTAGAAGATCCCTATTGTTTTTGGGGTCACTAGGTCAAAGGTCAAGGTCGCGGCGACCCCCAATGTAAAAAACATTTCCGCTCAATATCTTGAGAATGGTTTGACCTAGGTTCACCAAACTTGGTAGGGAGGTTGATCATGAGGTTTAGAAAACTCCTATATTTTGGGGGGTCACAAGGTCAAAGGTCAACGTCGCTGTGACCTCTAATGTAAAAAAATATTTCCGTGCAATATCAGGAGAATGCTTTGATCTAGGTTCACCAAACTTTGAAGTGAGGTTGGTCATGATGTCTAGTTGATTTTGCAATCAGTTGGTCAAAGGTCAAGGTCACTGACCTTGAGGTGAAGAACCGGTTTCTGCTCAATAACTCAAGAACGTTTACACCCAGGAACTTCATACTTGGTATGCCAGTTAGTCATGACTAGTTGATGGCCCCTATTGATTTTGGGATCCATCATTGATTATTTCTCACCTACGACCACACAATGGGGGAGACATGCGCTTTTTCAAAAAAGCAATCTCTAGTTTTAATAGCACTTATTAATGAAACAGAAACGACAACCACAATTTAATACACATATAGATATAAAAGAACAATTATCAATTGTTTGATTAAATAACTTGATTTTGTGTTTATTATTTTCAGCAATATTGAAGTAGCTGAACAATACAATAAACTATTGGGACAATGGTTACCCCAGATATGGATGTGATTAAGGAGGTGCCTGGCTACAAGGTCATCCTGAAAGCCGTTCTAAGAGCACAGATACAACAGCTGGTGAGCACTGACTTTTCTGTAGTGTAGAGCACTGATTTTAATACCATGTAGAGGATAGACAGTGCTGTAGAGTTTCGACTTCGTGGTCTGTAGAGCACTGATTGCCATCAGTTCTGTAGAGTTCTAGAGTTCCCACTTGTAAAATATTACATAAATCACACACACAAAAAAATAATCACCCATACATTTTTCACCCGGTACAAGGTTGTGTGCGTCCAAAAATCATGGGGGCGATTATTAATTTCGTTTGAATCCCACACCGCGTTCTAAATATAGGCAAGACAAATACTATCTAGTCCCATCGACTGGCTAAACTGCAGATTCTGCTCGGTGACGTCATTGCAATGTAGACGGGTTATAACTTTTTACGCCTGTCGAAATGAATGGTAAGCAGCGAAACATGGTAACAGATCTACACACGGGAATTCTGTCTGCACCCAAAATGTTGATGCAATCCAAGCTGACAGCGTTTGACTTTAGAGAAAACAAATCCAAATCATCAAGTAATCGGAACAGTGAACCTGTGCAAACTTCCGGCGCTGAAACGAGTGCAAAAAATAAGAAAAAGGATCCAAAAAGATTTCAGAATAAGTGGTTTGCTGAATTTTCGTGGCTCAAATTTGGCTCGGAAAAAAGTCTGACATGCTTAAAACAGAATACGAAAAGTATGTAACCTGTTGACAATAGACTTTGATGACAGGGATTGAAATAGTTGTTATGTTGTAACTTTATTACAAAACTAACAATTTGTTATAATGTAACTTTTCAATAATAAAAATAAATTATATTTATTTCATACCCCCCATAATTGCATTTTACCCCCAATTTTTGTACCCAGGGTGTAAGTTTAACCTTGAAAAAAATAGTAAGTGGGAACTCTTGAGTTCAGACATTGTGGTCTGTTGGTACAACTACCTTGTAGAGTACAGACAGTTCTGTAGAGTTCAGACTTCACTGATGTAGAGTACAGACAGTTCTGTAGAGTTCAGACTTCACTGATGTAGAGTACAGACAGTTCTGTAGAGTTCAGACTTCACTGATGTAGAGTACAGACAGTTCTGTAGAGTTCAGACTTCACTGATGTAGAGTACAGACAGTTCTGTAGAGTTCAGACTTCACTGATGTAGAGTACAGACAGTTCTGTGGAGTTCGGACTTCACTGATTACAACTGTCATGCTGAGTACAGGCTAACCAGTATCCTGGTATAGAATACTGACTGCCCTAAATTTATTGACAAACATTAAGATTACTTGCTATTCTGTTGAGCAATGATTAACACAACAGAATAGGTCCACCACACTATCTATATTTCCCAGGGATCTCGAAGGAACACCACCAGTTGAAATCAAGTGTCCCTTTCTGCAGACAGAAGTCTCTTCAGAAATTTTTCTTTGTTCTATGTGTTACCGGTAGTTGTGGCTCTCATATGCTGAAATGCAAAGTATTTCACATGATGGAACATGTAGAAGGGCTTTTGATTCTTCAGTTTATTTTTTAAAAGTCTAAATATATATAAAGGTGCTTCAAGCATTAAAAACTAAAAAATGCTTCCAATCCTTTATATTTGAATGAAACATGTTTGATCTTTTTGCTACTGAGCTTGTTTCTGTAGTTTTTCGCATAAATATGAGTATGAATCATTTGTATGAAACACATTGGTATGCAACAGGGTTGTATTCTTTGCATATTTTGGTAATTTCATCATTATTTGGCGGGCTTGAGAGGAAAAAAATCCTAGTTTATGTAGATCTGTTTTCATCCAAAATAATTAATTACAAACATTGAATAGAATGCAGATCAATTTCGTCTACGATTTTTTTTTAAACTGAAAGTTAACTAGCAAAACCAAAATGGTGAGCACTTTTATTACCTCCTGCAGTAAATAATATGCAAATGAAATCATTTTACCGATTTCTTAATTTAGTAATGCTTGAACTTACCATGTATTTTGTGTTTCTATCTTAACTTTCTGCCAAAAAAAACAGGTTTAGAGGTTTAAGAGTCCCCCCATGAAATTTGGTGTCACCATTAATTTAAATCACTGACCACCCAGTAGAGTGTTACCATGTAAAACAATGACTTTGTTGTGAACTGCTGACTATCTTTTAGAATACTGAATACCCTGTAGTGTACATGTACATACATTGTACTTCACTCTAGAGCATGATATCCATGCAGCAATGAATACCCTTAAACTGAGTACCCTTTAGAGCATTGACTACTCTGAAAGTTATTGATAATCATATTATGCATTAACTACACTGTAGAGATCTGACTATCATGTAAAGGAGTGATTACAATGTAAAACCCTGACTACCCTGTAGAGGACTGACTACCCTGTAAAGCCCTGTCTACCCTGTAGTGGACTGATACCCTGTAGAGGACTGACTACCATGTAGAGGACTGAATGCCCTGTAAAGCAATGACTACCCTGTAGTGGACTGATTACCCTCTAGATTCCTCACTACCTTGTAGAAGACTGACTACCATTTAGAAGACTGACCACCCTGTAGATGATTGACTACCTTGTAGAAGACTGACTACTCTGTATAGGACTGACTACCCAGTAGAGGACTTAGTAGAGGACTGACTTTATGTAAAGGACTGACTACCCTGTAGAGGACTGATTACCCTATAGAGGACTGACATCCCTGTAGAGTACTGATAACCCTGTAGAGATCATACTGTCATGTAGGGTTAGGTTTTTTTTCCAGAATTGACGAAGGGCATGGTGTATTTTTTTGTAAGATGCAAGATTTAAACATGAAACTCTTTAATATGTCATCTTAGTAGACTTCAACGAGCCTAACCTGACATCTGGAAGAAATGCATAGGACTTCTTAAGTGGGTGTGGACATTTTTCTGAAATTCTTATTTGAAGCCTTAGATTAGGTACCATGCCAAATTTCAGGCAATGTAAAGGACCTCACAGGGCAACGCCTTGTTAAAATGCCTGGGGGAAACTCAATGAGTACTGTCTGATTTCCCTGTACTGTCTCTAAAACAATTAACAGACAAGCATTGACATCAGCTTTAGGTGCTCTTGTTAATTTTTGCAATTGATGTATGTCTCTGTTTGGAAACACTTTAAGTACAAAGACCAAGTGGTGATATGGATCTGGGCTGGTATTCATAAAAGATTTTTAGTCATTTCCTAACTTAAGTTTGTATCCTGATGTCTCCATAGTCATATCTTTAATCAAAATTAGTACTGTCTATTATGTAAAAAACAGTTACAAATATATTTTAATATGACAATAAAAATTATAGGAAGTGAACTTAAGTTGGTAAAAGTTGTTTATGAATACTAGCCCTATGAAAGAGCATGTAGTGTAAAACAGTTGAATGGACCTGTGATTCTTTATTTCAGATTGAACAGCTGGCCGTTACAACTGATGAAGAGTCGATCATCTTAACAGCGAGCGTCGCTGACGGCACCCTGAGTCATCTTGGTTCTGACTCAGCAAAAGGCTTTCTCGAGGAAAATGAGGAAGTTAAATCGCAGTTCCTCGGCTTTTGTTTAAAAAGTAAGTTTCTAGCTGTAGGGTACTTGTTATATGTTTTACGGGAAGGCTTTTGTTCAAGCTGAACATCCATCACAGGTAATGCCATGCACCAACAGCTCACATGGTAAAAACAGTCTTAAAATAGATAATTTTAATCAGTGCCAGAAATTCAAAACCCCACTACATTCTCAACAGACAATTCAGCTTTTTTTCAGATTGACAATTATCAGCTGTTAGTGTTAGAACCCCTGAAATTAGTACAGCAAAGTTAATTTTCGCTAAGGCCAAAAAAAAAAATACATTTGGTTCGGGATACCCGACCCTACCTACGGAATAGGCACCGACCCTACCGTTTTTATAGTCAGTTTGAAAAAAAAAATGAAAAACTAAATTTTTTTTTATTTTTTTTGCTTTTTTTTGTGCTTTTCAATTTGAAGTTTAAAACCTTCAATGCTTATAGAAGATAACTTTAACACCATTCTCCAATGATGAAAATGACATTCTTATATAAAGCCTAATAAAAAAATAAAAAGCCTACCTACTCTACCTATTTTTGAAAAGGATGTAACCCTAACCAAACAATTTTTTTTAGGCCTAAAACAATTGTTTATAAATTATGCCTATTCGCTTTTTGCACCTACATTTCCTAGCTCACGATCATTTTGATTCAAGGGTCATTTTAATAATGAATTTTATGGTAAGGCCATTCAAGATTTATTCTGTTTGGTGTCAGGTCTCACTTCTTTGAAAAAAACATTCCCTTTTTTAGCTCGACTATTTGAAGAATAAGGAGAGCTATATCCTAGTCACCCGAGCGTCGGCGTCGTAACCACTTACAGGGCCCTCGCTCTATTTCGGGGGAAGGGGCCCACAGCCTTTTTGAGGGGGAATTTTCGCATCGTTTTCCCAAAATAGGGGAATTTGTATTAATAGTTAACTACAAAGGTTTCAAACAAACATTATACATTTAAAACAATCTTTAATCACTGAGTAACATTGCAAACAACTTCACATCAATTTAATCACTTGAACAGTCAACTTAGAATTTAACCATTCTATGACACGGACACTGGTTCGGACGCAATCTCGGAAGATTTCCTTTCTGAATCCTGCTTGCTAGCATCCTCACGGTCGATCTGCGATCCGGATGATGCGAGAGCGTGCTGCCTCAAAAGAACGTCAATCTTCTTACATGAAAACGCCATTTGTTTCGTTAACTTTTTTCGATATGATTTCGAATTGTGCGACATTTTTCACAAACGGAAGTAAACAACGGAATGAATTAGTGCACATGCGCATTGGCAAGGGAACTAACACCGTTAGATACAACGCTACTTATTATTCGAGTTACTTCCCCTAGCGCACAATGGCGCGTAGTTTAAAAAAATTGACGATCTTTTTGCATTTTTTAAACCAATTTTTTAGGGGGAATTTTCAGCTCTGAAGGGGGAAAAAAAGATACTTTTTCGAGGGGGGACGGCAGCCAAATTTCGGCGGTAATTTTGGACGATCGAGGGCCCTGACTTATGTTAAAGTTTGCGTACCACCTCAAATATTTTCAAAGTCCATTGACATATGCCTTTGAAACTTTGCACACTTGTTCACCATCATGCCCCCAACCTGTACACAGGAGGAGGTAACTTTATCAAGCCTTTTGACAAAATTATGCCCCTTTTTCTACTTGATTTTTTGTTAAAGTTTGCCTACCACCTCAAATATTTTCAAAGTCCATTGACATATGGCTTTTAAACTTTGCACACTTGTTCACCATCATGCCCCCAACCTGTACACAGGAGGAGGTAACTGTATCAAGCATTTTGACAGAATTATGCCCCTTTTTGCGTACTGTACACCTCATATAATTTCTAAGTCCATTGATGTATTGCATTGAGACTTTACTTTATACAATGGTATTCAACCACCCAACCTAATTAATAACCAAGTTAGAAAACTGTATGTTGCAAATAATGGCCCTTTATTATTAGACTTAAAAATTCTGGTTAAAATTTTGCATGTAACCACATTTATGTTAATATCTCAGCACATCATGTATTGCATTGAAATCTAATTTAACAGTGATCCATGCATATTTCGCCAAAACATTTCAATCCTTACACTGAAAAGCGGCGGAATAGTCGAGCGCGCTGTCTCTGTGACAGCTCTTGTTTAGTTAGACAACGAGCGCTAAGCAGATTTTACCATGAAAAGTTAATGGTTTTATCACTTCACATCCTAAACATACCATTTTGAACATTTTTAATTTTTTTATATTAGTAAACTCTAATGTTACTGACTCATTATGCCCCCCTTCGAAGAAGAGGGGTATATTGCTTTGCACAGGCATGTCGGTCGGTCGGTCCGTCGGTAGACCAAAGCTTGTCCGAGTGATAACTCAACTATTCCTGGACGTATGGTCATCAAACTTGACATGAAGGTTGGGCCTGACTAGTAGATGACCCCTATTGATTTTAGGGCTCATCGGGTCAAAGGTCTAGGTCACAGTGACCTTGAATGGTAAAAGGTTGTCCAAGTGATAACTCGACAATGCCTGCACCCTTGGCCCTCATTCTTGACTTGGAGGTTGGGCCTGACCAGTAGCTGACCCCTATTGTTTTTGGGGCTCATCGGGTCAAAGATCAAGGTCATAGTGACATTGAATGGTAAAAGGTTGTCCGAGTGATAACTCAACAATGCCTGCACCCATGGCCCTCATAATTGACTTGCGAGGTTGGGCCTGACCAGTAGATGAACCCTATTGTTTTGGGGGGTCATCGGGCCAAAGGTCAAGGTCACAGTGACCTTGAATGGTAAAAGGTTGTCCATGCGATAACTCGACAATGCCTACACCTATGGCCCTCAAACTTGACTTGGAGGTTGGGCCTGACCAGTAGATGACCCCTATTGATTTTGGGGGTCATCGGGCCAAAGGTCAAGGTCACAGTGACCTTGAATGGTAAAAGGTTGTCCGTGTCATTACTCGACAATGCCTGCACCTATGGCCCGCAAACTTGACTTGGAGGTTGGGCCTGACCAGTAGATGACCCCTATTGTTTTTGGGGGTCATCAGGCCAAAGGTCAAGGTCACAGTGACCTTGAATGGTAAAAGGTTGTCCGTGTCATAACTCGACAATGCCTGCACCTATGGCCCTCAAACTTGACTTGGAGGTTGGGCCTGACCAGTAGATGACCCCTATTGTTTTTGGGGGTCATCGGGCCAACGGTCAAGGTCACAGTGACCTTGAATGGTAAAAGGTTATCTGAGTGATAACTCGACAATGCCTGCACCCACGGCCATCAAACTTGAATTGGAGCTTGGACCTGACCAGTAGATGGCCCCTATTGATTTTAGGGGTCATTGGGCCAAAGGTCAAGGTTACAGTGACTTTGAATGATAAAAGGTTTTCCGAGTGATAACTCAACAATGCCTGCGCCCATGGCCCTCAAACTTGACTTGGAGGTTGGGCCTGACCAGTAGATGACCCCTATTGATTTTAGGGGTCAGAGGTCAAGGTCACAGTAACCTTGAAAGCAAACTCGACAATTCCTGGACCTATGGTCATCAAACTTGACATGAAGGTTGGGCCTGACCAGTAGATGACCCCTCTTGACTTTGGAGGTCATCAGGCCAAGGTCAAGGTCACAGTAACCTTTAACGCAAAAAAGTTAACAAATCTTCTCCCAGTGATATCTCAACAATGCCTGAATCTATGATCATCAAACTTGACATGTAAGTTGGGCCTGACCAGGAGATGACCCTTATTGATTTTAGGAGTCAGTGGGTCAAAGGTCAGGTTCACAGTGACCTTGAATGCGAAAATGTTTCAAGTGATAATTGGACAATGCCTGCACCCATGGCCCTCAAACTTGACTTGGAGTTGTGTCTTACCTGTAGATGACCCCTTATGATTTAAGGGGTCATTGGATCAAAGGTCAAGGTTACAGTGACCTTGAACGAAAAATGCTTGTCTGTGTGATAACTTGTCAATGCCTGCACCCATGGCCCTCAAACTTAACATTTAGATTTTTGGTGACCAGCTGATGACTACTATGGATTTTGAGGTCATAGAGTCAAAGGTCATGGTCATAACACACTCTATCCTCAAACTTTGAATGGTCATAATCTTAAAACTGCCTCAACGGCATACAATGTTAGCGACAAATCAGCTGTCATTTCGGTCCATGCATATTTCATTCAATTGTCCATATAATCCTGACAACATGGCGCTCAGGGGGGGCATAATGTTTGACAAACATCTCTTGTTTTATCATTATTAGCTTGTTAAATCTGAAAACGTTGGCTTGATTTTGACCCCTTTACATTTCAAAACTTACCTGAGGATGCTAAACATAGAATCAGTTTGGCTGCGCCAAATTTATATATCTTTATATAAAACTAAATCATACTTTCTAGGTCACCATAAACGAAAACAAGAAGAAGAGCAGAAAAAGCGTGACGAGGAGATCAGAAAAGCCGAAGCTGAGGCCCTACAACAGCAACAGGCCTACCAACAATCGATCCGGTACATGTCGCCCCAAACTGGCGTGCCCAGAATGCGGCAGCAGTTCCGAACACCGGGAGGTGGGGTCAGACATCAGCCCTACCCCCTCACGCGCCCAATCAGGGCATCTTCATCGCCTATTCATTCACCATTGCAGTCCCCCATTAAATCCGCGGTCAAGCTTGAGCCTCAGGATGAATCATCGAACCTTAGTGGCAGTGACACTGGAATTAGTGGTGCTAGGAATCCTAATGATGACACAACTTCAGAATCTGGTCAGGATGGGCAGGGTGGCTCAGGTGATAATGCACAGGGAGCTGGTGACATGAGTATTAAACTTGAAGACATTGATGAATCAGAGTTAGATGAACTTGAAATTACGGGTGTTGAACCTGGTCAGCCCATGCCCCCGGCGCAAGATTGGAGTTCTAACATGCCCATGGGAATGGGCTTCGATCCGTCAGGCGGGGCGTCCGGTTCTCAGGCAGATATGGCGGCTCAGCAGGGATACAGTAAGTCAAATTATCTTTGTATTCTAGTAAACCATCCACGGTCATTTGAACAATTAAGAAAATTTTAACTATGCCAGAATATTGTGTAGCTTTATGATAATTTTCATTCTTAAATGGCATTAGTGTTGAAATTTTCCTGATTTGCTTCAATGACAGGGATGGTCTGTAGGCAACAAACCGGAATATAGCTTTAGCAGTGAGGTTATGATCCTAGTCATTTAAACAGACAGCACAAAAAGGTGCCATCTTTTACCGTCTAAAAAACTTACTCTGGCTACTTCTTGTTCATGGTATTTTGTGGTTAAGATGGTGAAGTTTTACCAGTCCTAATCAAATTTTACCAGTTCTACTCTAGTGTTACAAGTCCTACTCCAGTTTTTCCAGTCTTGCTTAAATTTCAATAGTCCCTAATTTTACCAGTACTACTCAAATTTAACTTGTCCCGTACGTGAATTTTACCAGAAATGGCTCGAGACTCAGACTGGTATCTTGAACTCTGTCATTACTAATCAACAAACTTGCTTGTTTGTTTTTATATTAAAACAAACTATGAGTTCTCTATAGACATCCTATTCAATTTTCTTGACATTGCAAGTTGTAAAAATATCTAATTGTATCAGACTTTATAAATTAGTGAATCATACTTTCTGAAGGAAGAAGTTGAGGGCAAGAGGCCCTGACCTATTCATGTGATTTCAACATTTTTTCTGAGTGCAAGACGCAGGTATTTTAAATTTAAAGACCACTGTTTCGAAAAGAAAAAAAATCTATTTTTAAGTAGTAAACAAGATGAAGAGTCACTTTAATTTCTTGTTTGTTGCCTAAATTATGCTGTCTGGGTTTGCACAAAAGAATGTACGTACAGACTTGTTGATGTTCGAAGATATTCTATTTTTTGTGTAAATAACATAAATATACATGATTTAGAAATTTGCTTGTGAAAGTAAAAATATAGTGTTCAAACAGATCCTGTAGTTGTTCCTTACTGCAAACCAGATTATTCTTAGGCAGAAGGAATATGTTTGTTTCAGGTTTTGTGACATTATGTTATTCAATAGTTTTAAAAGAAAATAGAGGTAGTACTCTTAGGGTCATGATGTTGCAAAAAACTTGAAACTTGGTCCTGAAAACAAGATTTTTAACTGAAACTTTAAATAGATGGATGTTGGAAATGTAATGCAAGCCCTTTAACTCTTGCTTCAGTAACTGTCCGTTTGTGCCCTTGTATGGCTGAAAAAGTAACAGTTTGCTCTGCATTGCTCTTGTTAGATTTTGCATATTGACGCTAGTTAGGGTTCAGTCATTGAAATTAGACTTTCGGATGAACAAGCCCGAATTCTTATACTATTGCATGGAATCATGTTTTTGAACAAGCCCTGCTATATAAAATTCAGAATTTGAGCAAGCCCGGAAGACATTTTACCAGTGCAGGGCTTGCGGGCTTGTGCTAATTTCGACCACTGAGGGTTAATGATTTCATATACACAAAACTCAATATTTTCTGAAAAACCTGAAACGAACATGTTTTTATGCCTTCTGTATACTTAATTAATTAGTATGATTGTTTTTAAATCATAACTATGTCAGTATACTTTATTGTGTGTAATTAAGTGTATAATGATGCGACTAGTTTCGAGTTATTGATTATAATGTGGTAAATATTTTATCACTACACTAACAAAATCAAATGCAAAATTTAAAAGGTAAATGAAGTTAGAGGGTTGTCCAAAGTTTAACCTCACATTTCCTGCATCAATGTTTGATATTTATTATTATTATGTTACAATGACATAGAACATGTTAAGTTAGCATTGACCAATAGATACACTGGATATGCTATTGGTTGTATGTACTTCAGTTTTATGGTATTGTCATAGTCTTGGTGTTGTTGTCATTGTGCAAAAAAACAATTAATATATTCAAATGGAAATGTTCTGAGAGTTATGCCCCTTTTTTACTGAAGAATAACAGTGGAGCGTTAGCGTTCGACCTGCAGCGCTCTTGTCCTTACTAAGATTAGGATGTGAGAGATGTATAAAAAATTCCCTTATAAGAATATAATAGGGTGCAGTTATTAGTAAGATGACCAAATGATTATTAATCTTATATGTTAAAAATGGATGTGTTGGCAGTTTTCAATTCTGTTAAAAACTGAAGTATACAGACCAATCGTAGGTTTTTTTTAGTAACCATTTCAGGAAACATGCGATAGTGCAGGAAATGCCAATTTTTTTCGAGGCGTATGAAATATAATTGATAAAGATAGCCGTTACTCATTGTGTGTGCTATGATGTATATGCATTTGCATAGTTCTGAAATATGTTTGCGATCACCAAGATATTTTCTGTATTATTTTTTAGACGTATATTTTGTTTTATACATATGAAGTTTGTGAACAATGGTAAGTACTTTTATTTATTATAGTTATCATGATAGTAAAGACTTGAGATCATATTTGATTTACAGTTTCTATATAAAAAATGTCCCTATCTAAATAAACACATGTTAATATGACATCTAGCCAACATTTTAGAAAGTTCAGATGAAACTGTAAAGTTATGTGAGAAAAAACTGCATCAACAGCAACTTCTTACGTTTTCAACCACAATGAAAGCGTGACTTTGAAAAAATTTCTTTGTTGTTTGCTTTCAAACTTGCCTTGAAATTTTCTCTGCACATGAACATTAATCATTTCTCTATGTACATATATATTTTTTTACTGTTTTGACTGTGGAAACAGCTTAAAAAAGAGAGGAATAACATGAAATTATTCTCTTTCAGGACTGTCGAAGTGTTTTGCCACAGTCACTTACAAAACTGGGGCTACGTTCGCTAACCACGTTTCTTTGATTTCAGGTTCAGATGCCTCCAACATGTACGTATGCAGAACGTGTGGCAAAAGATACAAGTATCGCTCGCAAATGGAGATCCACGTCCGCGTTCACACAGGAGAGAAGCCGTTCAAGTGTAAATACTGCAAGAAGCATTTCTCTCAAAGCAGTCACTTGAATTCACACCTCGCAACGCATTTAGGCTCGATGTTGTTCAAGAAGTGATTAGTACACTATGTTACAGACATTAAAATACTGTTATTTTATGTACAGGCCCTGAACAGAAACATTTTCCCCAGGGTGGTTAACTGAAATTTTTCCTTGCCATCAACTTATACAGCAGAAATGGAAAACAAACTGAATTATATGCGTGTGAAAGGCTTCATAGTGCGGTGGATTTCGCATCTCGCCATACAGTTATAGACTTAATTCTGTGCAATGCTTGACTTGAAACAGTCAATAAGGATATAATACCACAGAAGAAATGAATAATACTGTGAAATCATTAATGTTCGTGGGGCATTAATGTTCGTGGTTTTCGTGGGTTGGGTGATCCACGAATTCAAGATCCCACGAAATATAAACCCTTTATTCACTTTTTCAATTGCCTTGTTACGTACATAGTATATTCTTTACAAAGGTCGCAGTATACAGTGTTAAAACCTGTCTCACTGTATAACTTACGATCATTATTCTGTTAATATATTATAACTGCTTTTAACAAATAACGAACCAAATCAATTAAATGTGTTTTATGCAGCAAATGACAGTTATAAGCAGTGTTTAAACGTGTGCTGTTAATGAAAATCTGCAAGTTTACAAGATGTGCGTGATGAGTGTCCATACTCAATTTTTTTATTTAATGAAATAATTAATCGATTACTAGTACATTGAAGGTTACTAAGCACCGAACGTGACAATATACGCACCTTTTCGGCGTTTTCACAGTTTGCAAAATTCTTTATTGGCATTCAATGGCTTCCCCTATCTGTATTTATGATCAGGGTACATCTTCTTTTATTACATTTATTCCCAATTAAGTCGATAAGTGACATGGGTATATGCACTAATTGGCATGTCGTACCACATTAGCGAGTGTCATAAACCGAGTGACGTAGAAGACAGAAATCACGGGCCAGCGCGTGGATATTATGCAAACGATCTAGGACGATCGCATCTTCGATTTTTTTTCAAAAATGAAAATCGACGAATTCAAGTACCCACGAAATTGTCTTTTTTCGGCAAACCACGAAATTTCATGCCCACGAACATTAATGATTTCACAGTAACTGAAAATATTAGCATGGGAAAGTCAAGAAAATGTTATAGTGTGCTCTATTTCCTATCTTGCAATAGGTAGAGGCTTCTTGTTTAAGCCTTGAGGTTTAATACCGAACACAAATATCTCGTATTGAGCAGTTGTAACTGATAACTATGGATACTCTATTATTGTTTTGTTTTTCTTCTAATTAAATTTGTATCATTCTTGCCTCACAAGTTGCTTGATTATATGTTTGATAAATGGGGATTGAATAATCGGACAGCTATATTCAGTTATTAATTAGGAATAATTGGAAAAGGCCTTCCAGTCATTGAAATTAGACTTATGGATGAACAAGCCTGAATTCTTATACTGTTGCTTGGCATCAAATTTTAAACAAGCCCTTCTATATGAAATTCAGAATTTGAGAAGCCTGGAAGACATTTTACCAGTACAGGGCTAGCGGGCTTGTGTTAATTTCGACCACTGCCCTTCCAATTTTATATTCAAATCAAAATGAGAGAACTTCTACAATATATTTAAGAGATTCATTGTGTAATAAAATCACATTCGGATGCATTCATCGACGCTGGTGTTTGCATAGATGAGCAGGGCTCTTGTCAAATTTAACCTAGTGTTTAGGTTATAAAAATAGTTTCTTGTAACCTACCAATTAGTATAAGAGGGTTATATAAAGGTGTCAGAAGGTGTACTTGAAACAAAATAATGGCTGATAATAATAAATATGTTTACAGCAGTTGCAAGACAGAGAGATTGTTTTTAGTCGTGTTAAGCATTTGTTGACTGTTGACGACAATCAGACCAAAAAAACACACAACAAAGTGGGAAGGATTGTGTTCTATGGATTTATTTCATCTTTTAAGCGTGTTTTGTCTGTAATTGCATTTCAGTGGTTATTGTAATTAATTTGCTTTCTGGAAGCATTTATATACATACCGTACATTCTTTTTCTCATTATGACAGAAGAATCTGGAATGGAAATAAACGTAATGTTTTAATATAAAATGGTAAATATTTGTATTATTTTGAATATTAATCGTAAATAAACATTAAATTTTAAATATAAAAAAAAATCTGCACTATGTTTTTTGGGGAGCTTTTGTTCTCTGTATGACATTGGCTTTGCCATTTGCTATGGCATTATATTCTGTTCAATGGGAAGTGAGCTACTGGCTGAAAAGTTAAACTCTTTTCCCAATTGTTGAAATGTAACAGTTATGTTTGATTTTGTTTTTTAATACATTGGACCTCAAACTTTATCCTATCACTCTTTATCTTAAAGCATTCTTGTTCATTTCCAGACAAAATTGGAGTCCTAAAATATAGTCAAAATGAGACATTTTCCAAATTTGAAAGACCAGGCCCCATTTCTAACATATCACCCCCCCCCCCCCCCCAAAAAAAAAACAAACAAACAACAACAACAAAAAACAACAAAAAAAAAACAAAACAGAGGCATAGATGTAGGCAATAAATGATTGCTGACATCCTGGCACATTGACAGATATGTATCTTTAATTGAATTATATCCACGCTTATTACCCACTTTATCTTACAAAAGAAAACATTGATTGCAATTGAAGTTTACCCCTTTATCTCCTGCTTTCTCTGTAAGTTGCATATGTTTTTTTTATAACTTAGTATGTATGTAATGTATTTCGGTGAGAGGCATGCAGTGTAGGTTTTGATCCTCTCAATAGAGTTATTGAAAGCAAACAGAATGCTTTTTCTGTATTCCCCATTTCAACTTGGTTAATATTTTCAACATTGTGCATACCGTTTTTTCAGCGGGAGGCAAGCAGTGTATGGTATGTGGGAAGCTATTCGGCACGCCGTTTATGCTGAAGACTCACATGCGCATCCACACGGGCGAGAAGCCATTCAAGTGTACATTCTGCGGAAAGGGCTTTACCCAGAAAGTGCACATGCAGTCTCATTCGTTTAGAACACACAGAGAAGAATTCGGCATCTATTTTCCGAAGTGATGACTGTTTGTAAGAGAGAAAAAATACCTTCAAACTCCTTATAATTTAGCTTTAATAAAGGCATAATGGAAAAACATGTGTTTATTTTCCAAGTATTTTTTATTTTACATTATTACATTGAACATGTTCATTTAGCTATATTGGTGGTAGCAATAATGAGAAAGTCCACTGGCATGAAAACATTTCTTGTAGATGTATCTTAGTGTTTTGAGAACACATTTCCATGGAATAGTTTTTCCCTTGTTTTCTGTGTACGCTTGGCTCGATTTTTTTCTGATATAATGTGTGTAGCCAAATTAAATGTAGCAGAGCAATTTAAGTTTTGCATACCAAATCTTGGAACTTTTTAGTGAGATCTTAGTACTTAAGTTTGTTGTCAGAGTCCTTGGGAACATTTGTTGCAACACCCATAACTATAACTAGTTGTTGAAGTCTGCCACTCATCAATGACTCCAGGAAACCCATCTATCCCCCAAGCTAAGGCTCCTGAAATTTGAGTGGGGCTAGTTAGTTTAGCTAAATTCACTATAGACGAAGAGCAAAAACTGAAAAAGTGTGGAAAATGAGTTTTAGGGCTGGTTAAAGCAGAAAGTCTTTCATGATGAAAGTCTTTCATGATGACTGATTTTTGAATGAATAAAACAATAACATACAAAACACTTCCATACTGAACTGTATGCTCTTGTTATTGTGTTTATTTGTATCAAGAGAGTATTCCTGAAAAAACCCAAAAAAACTTTGGAATTCTGGAAATCAACTATTAACGTCTGTATAACATTTTTAATTAACCCTTTGCATGCTGGGTAAATTGTCGTCTGCTAAAAAATGTCGTCTGTTTTATTCTAAATTTCTTTCAATTTACTTAAAACTTTGGGGATATATTGACTGAGTGGCAAACAGCTTGGAACCTGACCAGGCGCCGAGTTACTCGGCGTCTGGTCTGGTTTCAAGCTGTTTGCAAAGCCTTTAAAATCGCCATCAGCAGCTTAAGGGTTAAGAGGAAGTCCATGCAAACATCTATAATGACGATTGTTATATTTTCAGAATGTCAATTGTGTGGGAAGGTTTTTCCCTCGTATTCAAAGCTGGAGCGTCACACACGAGTCCACACGGGCGAGAAACCGTTCCCGTGCTCAGTGTGTGGACGAGCCTTTAACGAGAAAAGTAAAGTGAAGAAACACATGATCAACCGACATCCGGAAATGTTCACAAGTGTGTTTGAGACACTGACAAAAATATAGACTTAATGTTCAGAATTCATTTCTGAATAATTTTGCTCGAAATTTTACCCATTACCAAAACAATTCAAATTTGACTTTTTGGATGAAATAAAATTGAAATGATATTTTTGCAAAAAATTGCGCCCCCAAGAAGGGTTAGTGTTGAAGTTTTGTTGGGTTAGAAACAAACCCTCTCACAGTGTTTAAATTTCAATGTGTATTTCTTACAACATGCTATTGTTAAGTTTTCTTATTTCAAAAATTAAATCAAAACAAAGCTTTTTTTCCCCCAATTAAAAAGGCCCTGACCACCTTCCAAAGTGTGTGGGGAAAGCATTGGTGTGATAATGTGACTGTTGCTGTACTTTGCTTGTGTGAAATAGGTCCTATTTATTAATTTGTATTTTGTTTATTGCTTACAATGGGTGCAATAGTTAGTGAGGTGGACCAGGTTGCTAGTAGTTGACAGTTTGTTCATTGAGGCGCAGATTTGGAGGTTGTGAAAATACTTTTTATTGTACACTGTATTATAATCAGATTTTTTCTTCACATTTTTAACCCCTTTTTTATTCTGATTAACTAATTGTTATTTATATTAGTATTATGTAAAGAGAAAAGGTATATATATTATTTCCATAAGTCTTATTTACTAAATAAACTTAAGCCTGCTATGTTGTCAGTAAATTTTATGAACTTGATGAATTTATAAAGTTTATGAATGATATGTAACTTAATTTCACGCTCATATTTTTTTAGTAATGAAATTGACTGGCTTATATTTATAATAAACTTATATTTCATGGCATATGGTTTTAAATAAATATCAGAATTTGTCTTGTAGAACCTTTTTCTTAAAATGTTCCACTGTATAATTATATATTTTATTGAAATCATTTGTGTTGAATGCTATTAAACTTGTATATATATTTTTAAAAACATGTACAAAAAATATTGAAATAATTTCATTGTAAAATTTGCAAATGTCAAGGATGCCCCTGAGTGCTGGTGACATTTTTATTCAGGGGAAATAAAAGGGACTTCACTGAAGCCTCTAAAATAACAAAACAATTCAGGGTGTTGAACTTACAGTATTTCTAATGAATTTGATGTTGTGTACCTTTATGGAATTGATGTTGAATAAGTCAAAAACAATCAAATATAATAAGTTGCATGTATTTTCCTTGTTTCAGGACATAAATGCCCGTTATGTGAAAAAAGGTTCAAAGTTCCTTCAAAGGTGGTACGTCACATGAGAATCCACACTGGAGAGAAGCCGTTCAAGTGTTTCTGCGGGAGGGCCTTCAACCAGAAGCCAGCCTTGAAGAATCACACGTTTACTTATCATCCGGAAATGTTTCCAAGCCTACAAGAGAACTGTCTTGATTTAAGTTAAAAAAATTTTTCTCATGAAAAAGTGCATTTGACAACGTATTAGATTTCAATCAATTTGGACGAAACGTTAGGACAGATGATAGAAGACTGTTTTTAATTGGTTGTCTGGAACAAGTAATGATTACAATAGCCATAAGCTGGATCATGAGGGCTTTGATCTTGGTTTACCTATCATTGCTATCAGTGGACAGTCTCAGTCAAACCAAAGTCTACTGTTTGAAGTGTTTCAATCTTACTTGCTGTTAGTGTACAGTCAAACTGAGACTGCCATTTCAGGTGTTTCACACACTAACCCTGCTGTCAGTGTACAGTCTCAGTCAAACTGAGATTGACTGAGACTACCAGTCTGAAGTGTTTCAATCTTACCTGCTGTCAGTGGACAGTCTCAGTCAAATCGAAAATGCGGTTTGAAGTGTTTCACACACTTACCTTCTGGCAGGTTGGAAGTGATTCAATCTTCCCTGCTGTCAACAGACAGTCTTTGTCAACTTGAGACTACCGTTTGAAGTGTTTCAATCTTAACTGCTGCTGTCAGTGGACAGTCTCAGTCAGACAGAGACTACTGTTTTTATTCTTTGGATGTATAAGGCTGTTTTTATTATGTTGTATATGTTTGGTAAATGAGGTTGCACTTGTCCATTCAAAAGAAAAAATCAATGATGTAATAACTCAGTTTATACAAAATTAATGTCCTTTCACTCATAGATCAACTAGGCAATATTAAAGGAAAATGGTCCTTACCAACCAACTGTCTCAATTAAAATGGTGTTCGTGATGATCTGTGCATTAAAAAAACTGCTGTTTATAATTAGTGCAAGTGATTTGAATTGAACTGTGTAAAAAAATATTTAAATTTCTTATAATATGTGACATTGTTGATGTTATTATGTGATATATATATGTGATTGCTATTTACACAATGCTGGTGTAATTCAACTATTCAACTGACCAATAAAATAATTATATTTCGTCAATGAATTAAAGCACATGATTGAATTATCAAATGGATTACTTTGACCACTTCCAACAAACAACCTCTGAAAAGTGGCCAGGTGGAGCTCGGCTCCTTTTGCGGCTTTGTTTATTTTTGCTTGTCTATAAAATTAAGCGAGATCATTGATGAGATACCTATTCAGTAAAAACAAAGTCATGTGATTCAATTTGCTTTGGCGATTAACAAATTGACACCAGTTCTTACATAGATTATCATTATGACAAAAAATGCAGAAATTCATGTTAATATTGTGGAATAAAAGGCAAAATGTTTATGATATTTTTGTTTAGACCAAATATTTGTAAATACAAATAACAATAGAAACCTTTTGGCTTGATATCCCAGGGACCGGCCAAAATACTTCAAGCCTTGCGAGTATGAAGCCAAGCGGGAATGCTTACATAGAGTAAAACAAAATCGGTCCTTTTCATCAAGTTCAAGCCAATAAGGAAATAGAGCCGTGCGATATCGAGCCAATGGGTTTCCACCGTAAAATTGTAAAAGTACTAAAACACAAGTGATTTTATTTTGTTTGAGGTGTTAGCTTCTTTGTATTGCCAATGCAAAACAGTTTGGTTAAGTTACGACTTCTCCTTTCCATTTGAAACTTAAGGATCTTGTGTGTGTTTTCAGGTAAGAAGCTGTACAGTTGCCAGTTTTGTGGACGGAACTTTCCAGCACCGTCAAAACTGGCTGGGCATATCAGAATTCATACCGGAGAGAAGCCGTATAAATGTTCAACCTGTGGAAGAGATTTTACCCACAAACATTCTATGTTGAACCACATGTATAATGTGCATGGTCAAGTGGTCAAGGTTAACAAAGAATGACTACCACAAACATTCTATGTTGAACCACATGTATAATGTGCATGGTCAAGTGGTCAAGGTTAACAAAGAATGACTACCACATACATTCTATGTTGAACCACATGTATAATGTGCATGGTCAAGTGGTCAAGGTTAACAAAGAATGACTACCACATACATTCTATGATGAACCACATGTATAATGTTCATGGTCAAGTGGTCAAGGTTCACAAAAAATGACTACCACATACATTCTATGATGAACCACATGTATAATGTTCATGGTCAAGTGGTCAAGGTTCACAAAAAATGACTACCACATACATTCTATGATGAACCACATGTATAATGTGCATGGTCAAGTGGTCAAGGTTCACAAAAAATGACTACCACATACATTCTATGATGAACCACATGTATAATGTGCATGGTCAAGTGGTCAAGGTTAACAAAAGAATGACCACCACAAACATTATATGTTGAACCACATGTATAATGTTCATGGTCAAGTGTTCAAGGTTCACAAAGAATGATCACCACAAACATTATATGATGTACCACATGTATAATGTGCATGGTCGAGTGGTCAAGGTTCACAAAGAATGACCGCAATTCTGGCTGCCCTGTTTGTCGCTGATCTTCTCTGATTTGAATTTTCATAACCAATAATTGAAATTCCTTGACTTAAACAAGAGCATGGTTTGAATGATTCTTGTGTTAAACAAACGTGTTAATTAACAAGGGCAGACTTATTCCATTTTTGTTAACCTATTAATTTTTCCAATGCTAATTACTATCTGCAAGTTCTTGTACTTGACGAAAACGTTGAGTTAATAAAACAGTTAAAAACAGGGGCCATATTTATTAATCTTTTGTGTCTGAGTTTAAGACTCGGGCCAGAAAACTGAATACTTTAATGTTTCAAAATATCTATGATATACCTACTTTTGACAAAAGGTGTGTGCCTGATTGTATCTAATAAGTATGTGTAACACATACATCATTTTTTACCATCTTTGCTCCTATTATAGCATTTTTACAACAACATTAATATTTAGCTTTTCTGAGTGAATCTAGTGACAGAACGGGACATATTAAACGTGTTTGTTCATACAAAATATTGAATAAACGCTTTTCTGAGCTCATGTTTTCTTTCTGACTGAACTTTGGAACTGATAGGTTTGGTATACAGGCTCGTAGTCATAGTCACGTACTGCAGATAGACATTTGATTGGTTTATAGTAACTGGTGAAAAAATATTGACCAATCAATCAAGGGTTAGGGTAAATTTATCCAAGCTGAAGAATTAATCAGTTTTCTACCATTAAAAGGCTCTACAAAACAGATAGATAATGATAGACGGTTTTTATATCACAACGTTGCGTAAGTTAGCAATGTTGTTGATGTCATCATTGTTAACTGTTAAATCTTCGCTGCTCTTGAAGTTTAATGGATGGGCTTGTGATCTCAGTTTTTCTAACACAATTGAACTCAAGTGTTTTATCTAGACATGCTTTACTTAAATATATGAGTATATCACAAAATAGTTCATGCTTTTGACGATGTTGTGAACTTAAACAAAGTTCCGATCAATCTACCCGTTATGTTATAATTATGTCTTGTAGAGTTATGATAAATCTTGCATAAATCTGTGGTGTTTAAATACCTTTTCCTTACTAAGATGTTAAAATGTTTCTTAAATTTGTTTTAGATCTCACGCATGTACAACTCTTGCAGACAAGGAGAAATATCAAAACAGATTCTGTTTATTTCTCTTTCAATGGAAGTTATTTCCCTTTGCAAGTGCCATTTAAACATGTAAGATATCAATTATTATTTTGATTGTTTTCAGAGCCGAATTGGAAGGAACACAAGTGTGATTTTTGCGGGAAAATTTTCCCTACACCATCAAAACTGGCCGTTCATGTGCGGGTACATACCGGGGAGAAACCGTTCAAGTGTTCGGCCTGCGGCAAGGAGTTTAACCAGAAAGGGACGCTTAAATCACAC
The DNA here is from genome assembly GCF_026914265.1 of Mya arenaria. Lineage (NCBI taxonomy): Eukaryota > Metazoa > Mollusca > Bivalvia > Myida > Myidae > Mya > Mya arenaria. Next base: position 65,866,208 of record NC_069131.1, on the reverse strand, counting down.
GCTTTCAAGTTTCATTTCGAGCAGTTTGCAGAAGTATTTAAATATTAAACACACTTATGAATATATATATAAATAAGGGATAGAGGAGACCACTGAATCACACACTTTCAAGTTTCATTTTAGACAGTTGTCAGGTGTTACAATCTGATGCATTTTTTTTTTACATATATTTAGATATCAAAACAATTTGGGAATTGTTTTATTTGCATACATTTTCAAATGGTATAATTGATTGATAAGTATACATATTCATATCATAAAATCATTGATAATTGTGTTAATTGCATACATTTGCATATGAAATAATTAATGAATTACTTTCAATGATGTCGACATATAAGTATACAAAAAACGCAAATATTATTCATTATTTCGTAGGTAAATGTCTAATAATGCCCTTTTGTTTGGCTGTTAAAGCAGGTATGTGTAAGATTTTAATTAGAATGGGCTTTTTTTCAAGGAATTAGTATTGTTTTGATAACATTTGAAATTTTGCTGCGATTATTTCAATTTGTTTAACAATTTTGCTGTGTTTTACTTGCATACCAATTTTGCTCCTTTTTATTTATATAACAATTTTGCTACGTTTTATGTGTACAACAATTCGCAACATTGATTTTTTTTACAATTTTGCTATGTTTTATTTGTATAATGTCTTGTAAACAGTATTTTAATATATGGTTGTCTTGTATGTAAATAAATAAATAAACATGTTGAATACACAATGAACTGTGCAGTTTCATTTTTCTATGTAGACTGTCCAAAGTCTCACAAAAGTTACCATGTTGACTGGTCTTATTAAAAGTAAAGGAACTAAGGTGCTCAACCCTCAAGTGCTCTTTCTCTGATAGCTCCATTATCTTTAATGTTTGCATTTTGATGCCTGGTGATGCCATGATGTTGGAATCATTTGAAAGGTATTTGTCGACTGATTACAAATATGTCAAATAAATGACCAATACTGCATTATACATAAAGTTATTATACTTTGTAATTTTGCCTTTAATTTCTACTGAAATCAGTCTAGAAATGACCCATTTTTCAATGCCCTGAATTTTTTTTTTGTATCGGGTTCGGTCTATTTTCATAAATTTTCTTTTTCTGCACATAGAACTCTTTAAAATGATAGCAAAATAATGAGTTGGTCATCAGGCATCAAACTTTCACATAATTTGTTGAACGAATGTGAAATTGGTATAGGTGTCAGCGTTTCATTTTGAACATGATTACACAGGGATAATATGCTCATGTTAACGGTATAGCAAGGCCCATAATTCTGGCTTTAATATTCGTCCAGTTATGCCCCTTGTTTGATTGAAAAAACAACAACAAATAAACAACCGAAAACAAAGAATGAGCTTAATTGTTTGCCCTGGGACACTGTTGTTGTGTTTAAAAAAAGCTGTACTAGATAAGGGTAGTTTAAGGAATGGTCAGTGCTACATGTAACTCTGCTTTATCCAGTCCTTAATATTTCAGCACCTTTTAGACGATGCCAGTTCTGCGGGAAGGCATTTCGTACCCCATCACTGCTCAAGAGACACATACGCATACACACAGGAGAGAAACCGTTCAGTTGTCCCATCTGTGAGCGAGGCTTCACGCAGAAAAGCAGCATGAAAAGTCATCTCTTTCTCTCTCACAAAGAACAGATCGCTCAACTATCTGAGAACCAATAAACCAATAACACACTGATCAGTTCTGTCAAATTATAGACAAAAATAAACATGTGTTTCATTATCCTTTGAAAAATTAATCATAGTGAAGAGCTTAATGACTGATTATGTAGTTTTTTTAAATCTTTTTTCTTTAACCAAAAATGATGTTTTTTCTTTGAGCTGTATTGTGACATTTTTTGTTCTTTTGACGCTTGTTAAATTTATGTGAATAAAAAAAACGTGAAGGTGCAAATGAGTTGGAATTATTATAACTGAGGGAATGAGAAATGTTATGTAGCTGCCATGTTACGGGTAGTCAACAGAATTAGTTACTACTTTTAAAATAGATATTGGCCATTTTTTAATTCCGTTATTATTGTTTCAGCTTCTTCGAGGCAATGCCAATTTTGTGGCAAGGATTTTCGCCACCAGTCAATACTGGAGAGACACATGCGTATACACACAGGAGAGAAGCCGTTCATATGTCCCGTATGTGAGAAAGGCTTCACGCGCAAAAGCAGCATGAGGAGTCATCTCATAATCGCTCACACAGAACACCTCTCCCACATTAATGACAATTAATAAACAGACAGTTCAGGTCTTTCAAATAATATATAAAAGAATGTTTTTTAAAAGAAAAAGACTGCCTTAAAAAAACACCCTGATAACCCATTATGTAACTTTGTATATACTCAAATATACCCAAGAATGGATGAGACAAAATTCTGTCTTTTTATCACACTTGTGAAATAAATTTGATGAAGAAAATGTGAAAGTGCTAATTTAGGAAATGTGTGGTACAGAATATAGCTGAGGGAATAAGCAGTGAAGCTTCCTTAATACGATAGTTTAGGAAATATGTTTCTACTTTTTAAATAGATATAGGTCATTTCTATACTCAATTATTATTATTTCAGCTTCTTCAAAACGATGCCAATTTTGTAACATGGAGTTTCGGCACATGTCTATACTGGAGAGACACCTGCGCATTCACACAGGAGAGAAGCCTTTTAAATGTCCCATATGTGAGCGAGGCTTCACACGGAATAGCAGCATGAAGAGGCATTACTTAACTGGTCACAAACAACATTTCAACATACTGACAATTAATGACTGAATGAGGAGCTAGCCATCTCTTTATTTTCTACAAAGAATGTCTCTCCCACTGTGTTGATAATTAATACAAGAACGAGGATCCAATATTTTATTGTTCTTAAAGAACTTTGCTCCCGCTGTGTTGCCAATTGATAAAAGAAAGAGGATCCATCTTTTTATTGTTCACTTAGAACTTTGATCCAAACGTGTTGACAATTGATAAAAGAAAGAGGATTCATCTTTTTATTGGTCACAAAAAATGATTGCAACATATGGACAATTTATTAAAGAAAAAGGATCAATATATTTCCCACTAAAAAACATCCCTGCTGACTTTTTGACAGAACAGTTAACTTATCAAGTCGCTCATAGAGATGCCAAAAAGTTATATGTTGTATCGTCATTTGCAAAAGTGATTTTTGTGAAAAACTGAAGGACTGATCATGTAACTTCTTAGAAGTAATATTAAACAAGAATATTGTTCTTTCTTTTATGTTTTATGTCAGATTTGTGTATTTCGACACTATTGTGGAATAAATTTTATGAAATAAATGTGAAAATAATAATTCTGGACTTAATCATGTTGTACAAGTCATTGTTGAGAATGTTTGCAGTGTTATATATGTAGGTTCCGATTGTATATAGTTCAGAGATTAAGTTACTTTCAAAATACATATATAAATCCTTACGTAACCCTGTTTTAATTGTTTCAGCTTCCCTAAGACGGTGCCAATTTTGTGAAAAGGAGTTTCGCCACTTGTCCCTTCTCAAGCGACATATGCGCACGCACACAGGAGAGAAGCCGTTCAAATGTCCCGTATGTGAGCGAGGCTTCACTCAGAAAACCAGCATGAGGGTTCATCTCTTTAGTGCCCATCAAAGACATCACTCCCAATTTGATGACGCTTGATTAATGGACAATGGCCTCTGAAATATTAGCAACGAAATTTACTCAAAACTAAATCATTAAAAGGATTGTCTTGGACACATTTACAAGTTAATTGACATTTAAACTATTTTTTCTTAAAGCATTGTTCTTTTTCCATGCTGTATTGTGACAAATATGTGTACATAACCGCTATCGTTGAATAAATCAATACTAAAGTAAGGTATGGTTTGTCATTCATGTACAGTCGAACCCTGTGGATCAAACTCTCTTGGCTCGAATTCCTTGTTGGCTCAAACTGGATGTAAAGGACCATTTTCTTTATACTGTAGGTAAGCATTCCAGTTGGCTGAAGGTATTTTTGCCGGTCCCTGGGAGTTTGAGCCAGCGAGGTTCAACCGTAGTTCAGAGAATGATCGCCACTACATGCTTTCCAGGGGAATGTTGTGCATTACATGTAGTGCAGGGATTATGGGTCACTAGTTCAGCGAATGGCTGATACTACATGCAGCTTAGGGAATTGTTGGTAAGCATTTAGTTTAGGATTAATTGGTATAACATGTAGTTCAGGGAATGGTTGGTACTACATCAGGTTTAGGAATAATTGGTATAACATGTAGTTCAGGAATAATTGGTATAACATGTAGTTTAGGAATAATTGGTATAACATGTAGTTCAGGGAATAATTGGTACAACATGTAGTTTAGGAATAATTGGTATAACATGTAGTTCAGGGAATGGTTGGTACTACATGTAGTTTAGGAATAATTGGTATAACATGTAGTTCAGGAAATAATTGGTACAACATGTAGTTTTAGGAATAATTGGTATAACATGTAGTTCAGTGAATGGTTGGTACTACATGTAGTTTAGGAATAATTAGTACAACATGTAGTTTAGGAATAATTGGTATAACATGTAGTTCAGGGAATAATTGGTACAACATGTAGTTTAGGAATAATTGGTATTATATGCAGTTCAGTGAATGGTTGGTACTACATGTAGTTTAGGAATAATTGGTATTATATGCAGTTCAGGGAATGGCTGGTACTACATGTAGTTTAGGAATAATTGGTATTATATGCAGTTCAGTGAATGGTTGGTACTACATGTAGTTTAGGAATAATTGGTATTATATGCAGTTCAGGGAATGGTTGGTACTATAAATATTTAGTTTGATGGAAATGTTTTATTTAGGGAATGGTTGGTACTTTACACATAGTTTAAGGAATAAGTAACATTTAAAAAAGAGACTTTACCCCATTATCATTATTCCAGCTTCTGCTAGGCAGGGCCAGTCCAGCAGGAAGGCATGTCATACCACGGCATCACTGGAGAAACCAGTGTGCATACGTACAGTAGAGAAACCATTCCAATGTTACGTATGTAAGCAAGGGTTCACTACAAGACGCAGCATGCAGAGGCATCTTTTTACTGCCCACAAACAAGTAGATAAATCTAATTGGTTTTATTTTACTGTGAAATGAATGGGCCTTTACACTTACCGGAATGACTGAAGACTGTCTAAGGACTTGGATATGGGCCCATATCTCAAAAATTGACAATGTATTATACTTTAATAGTCTACAAGTTGTTGTGGAGATAAGTGCCTTGAAAGTGTGGTAGAATTCTATGAATTTGAGTTTATTATGAGTATTATGAGTAATTTTCATTGGACATTAAATTGTTAAATGGTTTAATTTTTGGAGTGTTTTATTTTCACCAAAATTAGATATTTGGCATAATAGCTAAGTTATTATGTTATAAAATTACCATCACTATATTGAAGGAATTCCAATAGATCTTCATTGTGCCACATTGATTAAGCATTATGGATTGGTCCAAAAACTAAAATAATAATTTAAAAAATTATGATTTTTTTTTTACTAAAAGCATTTTTATTACTCCATGCTGTTTTGAGACAATTTTGTGTACATGTAAACTATTGTTGAATAAACTTATGCTTAAATAGGGAATGGTTGATAATATATGTAGTTTAAGGAAAGATTGATACTACTGTAGTTCAGGGGAACGTGATGAATTACTTGAAAATCAGGGAATATGCTGTACTACCTACAGTGAGCTGTTGTGGTACAACATTTAATTCAATGAATGTTTATACTAAATGTAGTTAGGGGAAACTTGTAGTTCAGAGAAAAATGGTACTACATGTAGTTCAGGGAAATATGCTATTTTATGTAGTTCGGGGAAATATGGTACTACATGTAGTTCATGGAAATATGGTCCTACTTGTAGTTCTGGATATGTTTGTTGGTACTACATGTAGTTCTGGGTATGTTTGATGGTACTACATGTAGTTCTGGGTATGTTGGATGGTGCAACATGTAGTTCTGGTGATTTTTTTTATGGTACCACATGTAGTTCTGGGGATGTTTTATGGTAAATACAATTAAAGGAATGTTTGGTACTACATGAAATTCAGGGATTGATGGTACAACATTAGGTACAGTGATGGTAACGGCACTTCCTCTACTAAAGAAAATAAGTAGTTTAAACAAGACTGGTCAATATTTCACTCCATTACCACTTTTTCAGTTTCTTCAAGACAGTGCAAGTTCTGTGGGAAGGCATTTCGCCACATTTCACTGCTTGAGAGACACGTGCGCATACACACGGGAGAGAAACCGTTCCAATGTCCTGTATGTGAACAAGGCTTCACTTGGAAAAGCAGCATGAAGAGGCACCTTTTTACTGCCCATGAAGAACACTTCACCTCACTTGTTGCCAAGTGATGAAAGAACAAGCTGCCATATCTTCATCACTCACAAACAATAGTTCTTTTATTAAGGAGAAGACATCGGGTAGTTAATCAGTACTCGAGTCCTCAGATAATTTTCTGATCTAGTACTTTGGTACTCCGAAAAAATTTAATTGTTATTCTTAAGAGACTTTCATGTACTCTTTATGTGGGTCTTGGTAATATTGGCCAATTTGCATCTATGTTTTTCATCTTTAAATAAGTGAGTATTTACTATTAATGTATGACATAAAAAAAATGAATAAAATTAAAAAGAAAATGTTGTTTCATTCTTTCAATGTGTGAATTGCCTTTTTTTAATTTCATTTTATCCTGAAAGATACACACTTCAAAAATAGAAGTATATGTAGTGGTCCTTGACCAATATTTCAATTTATGACCCAGGGTCACAAGTTTTCTATATATTAAACTGTATACGAAAATGTGTTTCTCTGAAACCACAAGGCCTTTCAGGTAAGTGGCCTCACAAAGACTGTTCAAATAATGCCCCTGGGATGAAAAATAGATAAAAACAAATTCACGATCTTTTTGGCGCATTATTAACTGGGCAATTTGTGGCAACATAGCAATTAATTAAAAAAATCCCATTTATAAAGGATTTTTTATAAAGGATTTTTACAAAATTATTTAGCCAAGTTTTGGAATTAATAATTTGTGATTTTCAGGTAAATGCTGCCAGTGTACGTTCTGTGGTCGGTACCTCCCATCGCCGTCGTTGCTGGCTAGACATGTGCGTGTACACACAGGAGAGAGGCCGTTCAAATGTCCCGTCTGCGGGAAGAGCTTTACCCAGAAGGGATCCATGATGCGTCACCAAGCTGTGCACCATTGAAACGTTATAAAATGTCATTACTGGCCGCATACTTGACTTCATAGAATGTGTGTAGCATTGCCTTCCTAAAATCAATTGCTAAACTTAGGAATAAATCTTACTGGTCACAGGGAATGTTTGTAAACAATGTTTCTTCACCGCCAGATTGATGTACATACAGATACAAGTGGTTCTATAGTTCAGGATTATTCTTGTATCAGGAATAAGTGCTTTTTAACTTCAGACTGTAGAACAGCTGTGAAGATTTCTGCTCAAATATATGCTCCATAAAGCAATAAGGAGTACCTTGAAATGATTATGAATGAAACAATTTCAAAAAAGGGTTAAGTTCCTTTACCCTGCTTTAGACAAAATTCCTCATAGTCTAATGGACCCTCAGCCGTTTTTTCAGTATTGACAATTATCAACTAGAACATTTGAATACATGCAACTGCACTTCATCATTTTCCAAACAACATATTAGTTAGCAAATGGCTACCAAAAAGTGAACTGAAAAATGAATTAAAATTTCTGCATAAATCAAATACACTTTAATCGGATACAATACTTTGTGAAAATGACATTACTTATATATTTTGAATTTGACACTTAAACTGTTTGCTTTTTGAAATGCTTTGATTAGAAGGCCTGAATGAATGTCTTTGATTAGAAAGGCTGAAAAACAGCTGTTTTGCTTAATGTATGAAGTTTATCAATAGTTTAAAGTTAATAAAGAATGTAGTAAAATATTTTCATCTGTTTTTCCTTTTGTAAGCATTATGATCGTTGTGTTTTGTTCAGTTCAAAAGAATATTTGGGATGTATGTTTCCAATCATTGCTTTTATTTAATATAAAAAAAAAATCTACAATGAAAATGACAGTGAAAAGCCCACTGAGTGGTTAAGAAAAGAGTAAAAGCTTTGTTCCGAGGCACAGGGCTAGGGGCCAAAAGAAACTGAATGAGAGACATGAAACAAAATGGCTTCATCAATCAATGATTGTATTACGAAACACTCGTAACAATCAGTGAAACACATGCTCCCTGGAACACTAGTTCACTGACGATTTGAATTGTTAATGTGCGCATTACCTCACATTCATCAAAAAAATAATGTTACCGTCTTAATGGAAAGTTAGGTAAGGGAGCTAATGCTACAAAGTATTTGTTAACATATTTTGGTATGACACAATTGTCAAGATGGTTTTTATTTTTGCAGGGGGACAATTGAGGCAGTGCCCCTACTGCAGCAAATATTTCCCGACCCCCTCGCTACTGGCAATGCATGTGAGAGTTCACACAGGAGAGAAGCCGTTCAAGTGCCCCGTTTGCAGTCAGGGGTTCGCTCAGAAAGGGACAATGAGGGGCCATGTGTATTCCAAACATGAGGAACAGTTCTTGAAACATTTTAAAAAGTGATTCCTGTTCATCTGGACATTAGTTCATAATGATGAAAAATAGTGCTTGGAAACATTCAAAGAATGATTTATGTAATGCAGAAGTTGTTATGAAGTGTGTATTTTTCGTTTGTTTGTTTAAAACATATCAAAACAGTTTGTTTTTTTAAAAAGGGAGCATTTAATAAAAAGCTTGAGAGAGGATATTCACATATATAGCAAGACCCATAACTCGGACTGAAGAATACAGACAAGTGTTGGTGTTGATGGAAACTAGTCAAAAATATTTTAAAGTTTGTAAAATGGGGATGGCATAGCTTTGATAAAATTTTATGTCATGAAAATGTATTCCTTTTTGATCAGTATCATTTTCAGAGGTCTAGAAATATCATATATACACCTAAACACCAGTCATTATTTGTATAATATCCCACTGTACGATGAAGATGGAAGATTTAATATTAAAGATTTTTTTAAAATGAAATGTTTTGTACTTTTTAAATGACCAGAAATTTTGAAGACAGGAAACTTTGTTAATATTGTAAGACAGATTGTTCTAAAGCGTGGTACCATTTATCAGTTTTAGTATTTGTTAATCGATATTGCCATGAGGTGTTTTGTTTTTGTGGGTACTTTTTATTAAATCGATATTGTAAGCCATGAAGTTGACCAATGCTGTAATGCCGGCTGATAATTATGTGAGCCATGACTATATTCATCTTAAGATTTACAGGCCTTCCAGCGTTCCTACTTTTTCCTACTTTTCCTACTTTTTCCTACTTTTTTTAACAGCTTCCTACTTTTTTCTAAAAAACTCCTACTATTTCTACTTTTTTGAAAATAAAGTCCGCAAAAATATTAAAGTTTGATCTTTGTGCTAGTTTTATTTGCAGAAAATGAACACACACACAGTTCAGCAACAGAAACCGACCAAGCATCATTCACTAAAATATTCAATGTGGCATATAGAATGGTATGATTTTGCATTAAAAACATCTCCTTTAGGTAAGTTAATAGCTATTAATAATTACATATTTAACCAAAAATATTCCCACTTTTCCTACTTTTTTGTTAAAAAATATTCCTATATTTCCTTCTTTTCTCTCAGAAAACCTCCTACTTTTTTCCTACTTTTTTGTTAGTGGATAATAGCTGGAAGGCCTGGATTTATGGCTGATGAACGTACGACACAATTCTCTGTTAAGTTATTGTCAAAATGGCGTATGCAGCTTTTCTAAGATAGCTCTAGTTTAGTAAACTTAAAAAAGGAGCTAGATACAAAACTTGGATAGGTAGGCACAATGTAGGTGATCTAGAATGCTATATAATGTGGCCAGGGATCTGATTTTTTTTTTTGAATTTAATCATATTCTATTGCATGACAATACATTTACGCAATATGCAATGAAGAAAACAACAGAACAAAGGGATTGGGCCACAAGTTTTTCCAACATCAGTTACGGCCCTTTCTCAAAATTGTCCGTTTAGCTGGCCTTAAAATTGTGAATTTTTTTTAAGGGTTACTATTTCTAATTTCAGTCATGGCTTCTCAGTCACACTATGTATTTGAGCCTTAATTGAAACTAACATGATTATTTTGTTATTTTTTTAGAATTTGGGCGTCCATGTCAATACTGTGGTAAACTGTTTTCTGCTCCCTCGATACTTGCAACGCACGTGAGGATCCATACAGGAGAGAAGCCGTTCAAATGTCCCGTCTGCGGTCAGGGATTTGCTCAAAAAGGGGCCATGAGGGGCCACATGTATTCAAAACATGAGGAACAGTTCTTGAAGTATTTTAAAAACTCATAACTGCTCAGTGTGTGGGTGAAACTTTGTTCTTTCGAATAGCTAATGAAGAAGTGGTGGAGGGAAATTATGTTATTTCATGGAAAAAAATAATATTTTTGACCTCCTGTTGGTTGTTTTTCACAAATTTGCTGATCTTAATTAATGGATAATGTAATATAAATATTGTAATGTGTAAACCAGTAATGATGAATGTCTAGTTTATAATAAGAAATGGTTGTCCAATTGTTAAACAATTCAAAAAACATGTTTGCATCCATACATACTACTGGAAGGAATTTGAATCATTCATCTAGTAGAAAAGTAAGTGTCCTTCATAGGACTACCAATGTGTAAATCATAAATGTCATTATTCATGTCATCACTGTCCAGCTGTTACTCATTGGAAATAAAACAGAAAGATGGGGATTTTTTGTTTGTTTATGTTGAAGCAGAGGGCCGCAAACAACAGTTTAACAGTTGTATATTGATAGACATTTTTAATGAAACATGTGCATTTTGAATAGCTTGATAAAACTTTACCTCATGTCAAACATAACCGAATTAGGCCTGCCAGTAATGGCTTATCAGTACATTTATTATCAATAACCAATAGATAATGTATCATGGTATGTTTAATTTAATATCAGCATGTTTTGGGTTCTTTTTAATGTAAGCATTGAGGTTATTTTATCATGGAAGGGATGGAAGTGAATTATAATTAAGGAAAATTTGCAGATAACTTTTAAGTTTGACGATGCATAGAGGATATGGAAGTGAATGAGCGCCCTACAATGTACGGAGAAATATTGAGAACTCACTTCAACCTGATAAAAAGAATTGTAGTGTATTTAAGAAGTTGAAGACCAGACTGAAAAATATACCAATTTTCCACAGCTATTTTTTTGTACGAACAATACTGAATGTTTTTAGGGACACACCTTATTTCAGAAACTATAGAATATTTCTTTGTTCATTTATAATAGAACATTTTTTACATGAACTACAATAGTGTAAGAAGCGAGACTAAAGAACACGTTGGTTTTGGTTACTTCTCAATTGTATAGAATCTATTTTTACCGCCATGGGAAACCTAGTGTGTGCCAAATCTTAACTGTTGCCATAAACTAGAAACATTTCAAGATACTAACCCACAGCTTATTTTATTTTTCAGACATTGAAAGACAATGTCAGTACTGTGGCAAACAGTTCAAAACTCCATTTTTACTTGCGACCCACGTGAGAGTGCACACAGGAGAGAAGCCTTTCAAATGTCCCGTCTGTCACCGGGGTTTCACTCAGAAAGGGGCCATGAGGGGTCACGTCTATTCTGTGCACAAGGAACAGTTCAAGGAGATTTTTAACCAGTGATAAGTGCCGAGCTCTAAAGCGTTCAAAACAGGTGTTTTAATAAAAGTTAATAATTGAAAGTTTTAAACAACATAGATATTGATATTACTCGGATTTAGTGCAACAGTATTGTTCTAAGCCCTCAAATTAAGTTCTGTAATGTATAGAGAGGTTATCAATTTTGTGGTCATTCCATACTTATGTATAAAACAAGTGTCTCAATTTGATAAAAATGAGCCTTGGCCCTTTTTAGGAGCCCAAACAGCTTATTCGATGACATGGTGTCCATTGTCCGTGTGTCTGTAAACAATTGCTTGTGAGCGCGATCAAGTCCTCATTTTTGATGGTATCTTAATCAAATTTATACATTTGTTAGATATCCATAAGATTTTGGTTCTTTTTGAAACACCATGCCAATGTATGACTGGATTATGGCCCTTGAAATGCTGCAGTATTTTCTAAGAGAGACAAATCAGTACAGAGTTATGTATTCTGTAGTAGGTTCTTCCCCTTTGCTAAAGCAACAGTATCTTCTAAGGGAGACAACTTTGTACAGAGAGTTGTGTATTATTGTAGTACTTGCCCTTTGTGAAACATACGGTTCACTGATTGCTTAACTTTCAATGTAATTTCATTATATGATCAAAAACATTCATGCCAGAGCATAGGCCCTCATGGGCCTCTTGTTATGATCATCTGTTAATACCATAACTAATGATTTGATGATTTATTATCAGCGCTTAATTATAAAACTTTGTTGTAATGCATGCACAATTTCTATAATTCTTTACGCTGTTTCTTCAAGAGGTTATTAGAGAAGTTAATATATATATTGAAAATATTTTATTATGTTATTTCATGATGATCTAATCTGAAATATAGTTGTTAATAAAACCATTATTTCATACTATTAAAGCTAACACTAATTTGTAAATAATCATGCCTTTAATTAAAGCTGTGAAAAGAAAAACAATAGTGTTTTTTTTCTAAATAAATTGAATATGGTTAATGTCAAAATTTGATAAAAACTGTATTTATGACATTTCTGTTTTGAATGTAGTTGTGAAAAGTATTTAAATAAACATTATCTGAATTCATTTGAGATTGTTAGAAATAATGAAAAGAAGCTATTGAGAATGAAAGTCATCACAAATGAATGATACATGCAATAATTAGCATATTGCACAGCTTCTTGTAAAGATGCACTCTCACAGATTTACTGTTTTTACAAATTTTTTTGTTTTTTGTCTCGGAATGAGCAAATTTTTGCATAAATATCTGCAAACCAACGATAAGAGATTGCTAACAAAAGATCAGTTAGCAGATGTTCTATATTTCCGTTCGAAAAATTAATGTTTTATGGCTTAAACCGTTACTAACGATTTGAGAAAAATGCATTAAACATCAATTTTTTAACTTAAATATAAATATATGCAATCTATTTTTTGTCAGCAGTCTTATATAACTGGTTTCCATACATTTTCGAAAAAATTGGCTCGTTCCAAGACAAAAATAAAAAAGTTGTCGAAACGTTCAATCTGTGAGAGTGCAGCTTTAACACAAGATGTCCTCCATGTGTGAACTCGTCATTAACAATGAGGTATAATATAAAATGAATGATTTGTATATATTCTTCCTTATTCCAGATCAGTCAAATTCATGTCCCTACTGTGGTAAAGAGTTCCGGGCTCCCTCCCTGCTGACTATGCACATAAGGATTCACACAGGAGAGAAGCCATTCAAATGCCCCATTTGCAAGCGGGGATTCTCTCAAAAAGGGGCTATGAGGGGCCATGTGTATAAAACTCACAATAATAAGTTGGTGGAAATGTTCAAACAGTGATTACCATGGCAAAGAAATATTCAGAATCCCAAAAACATCTTCCGGAAGTGGAAAAATGATAGAATGGAATATCAAATCATGAAAAAGAAATTACACTTTTATTGTACATTTTTGAAATATATTATAAGTTTCAAAGAGTTAGTTGAAATAATGTGTGATCATGAAAATTGTTATATTTTGACTTTTGTTACAAACCTATGTTGGAGCAAACACATTTAAAGAAAGAATAATTCAAGGATTACATTGATCTTGTGTATACATGGAAAATTGAAAAATATTAAAGTTAGGATTTTCATGGAAAATATGATAGCAGTTTTGAATTTTAGGAAAGTCTTGGAAGTTGTGTTTTTCAAGAATTTTTTTTTATGGAAAACTCTTGTGGGGGAATTGTGTTTATTTTTTTGGAATAAAAATTGGAAGTAATGTGTTTCCTAGATGAAGGTTAATGAAAGATTAGTATCTCAGGGGGAAAGTTGTGTGGAATTTAATTAAGTTGGATACAAATTTTTTAGTAAAAACAAAAAGACATAATGTATATTTTTATAGGTGCCGAAATTATTTCATTTCACAATTGTTTATACTGTACATGTACCTGAAAGTTGTGTCAATGGAATTGAATTTGTTAGAAAGGTTTTATTTTATTTTATAGATGTTGTATGACTGCATTATATGGAATAAAGCTATTGTTGATTATTGCGTTTCTTTGAAAATGTAAGAACATTTGCAAAATTGTTAACAGTTCATGGAAATTGTCAAGAGATGTTTTGTATGTATGCCAAAAATAAATATGCTGAATGGAACAATTAAACATGTATTGGAGTAATTGCAGTTTTGCATTCAATTGGTTTGAACATAATTATAGAGGTTTTCATAAAATGAATGAACATCAAGGTGTTTAAATACATGTTTAATATATTCCCAGTCTTACAGAGACTGGGCCTTTAAACAAGTTCAGAGCATTTTCTAAGCCTGTCCCTGTAGTTTCCATTGTATGGTAATATAATCTTTAATGCATGATTTGTTAAATCCTTGTCATATTTTTCAGTGAAGACATCAGCATGCCCATACTGCGACAAACAGTTTGCCGCCCCCTCGTTACTTGCGAGGCACGTGAGAATACACACTGGAGAGAAACCCTTCAAATGCCCCCTGTGTGAGAAAGGGTTTGCCCAGAAAGGGGCCATGAAGGGCCATGTGTATGCAGCTCACAGGGAGCAGTTCCTGGAAGTTATGAAGAAGTGATGGCATCTGATAGACACTTATTTTTAATGGACTTCAAAAGTGATTACATCTCATACTTTTCATACTACTTTCATGCTTTTTCTATGAATTATCAACACATATATCCTCTATGGAAGATTGAAAACAAATAAAGGATTACACTGCATTTAATATATTTGTCAAAACATGAACTGCTACAAGAATAAATTGGTATAATTAATCATGGTAAATATGATTAAAGCAGAAAATAATTTGACATAACCTGGCCCTTATTAAACTTAAGTAGCTTATTTCATTACGCCATTTTTTTTTTTACTTTTAACTTGACTTAGTAAAACTTAGTTAATAATTGTATTCTTTTTGTGGATGAAAATTTGATCTTGTGGATGTTAAAAAAACACACCATAATGTCATTGTTTGAATTTTATAAATGAGTCCCTTTAATTGCTGTATTCTGACTATGATTGAGTCCCTTTTAATTGCTGTATTCTGACTATGAATGAGTCCCTTTTAATTGCTGTATTCTGACTATGAATGAGTCCCTTTTAATTGCTGTATTCTCACTATGAATGAGTCCCTTTCATTGCTGTATTCTGACTATGAATGAGTCCATTTAATTGCTGTATTCTGACTATGAATGAGTCCATTTAATTGCTGTATTCTGACTATGAATGAGTCCCTTTCATTGCTGTATTCTGACTATGAATGAGTCCATTTAATTGCTGTATTCTGACTATGAATGAGTCCCTTTCATTGCTGTATTCTGACTATGAATGAGTCCCTTTAACTGCTGTATCCTGGCCTAAAAAATATTCAACCACAATACAAAATACCAGGTGTTGTTGTTGCTGTCAGTTTCCTCAATACCTTGTTTTTGTTCTTTTGTTGTATGTTTCAAAATAGTTTTTATATTGTTTGTGTCCAGAAAACAACAACATTTGAATGAAATCTGGTCAAAATGAGTTTATGACTGTTTTGAAACCAACCATATATTATTCTGATGAAATAAATCTTTTGATCTGGACATATGTTGTATTGATTTAGTATAGTTTAAGAAATAGTTACTTGTACCCTCTATCCCAGTGTTTGAAATGAAATACAACTCTAGCTTGTGTAAAGAGGTACAAGACTTGTGCACCAACAGACCTTCGAAGAGATATGCACCCTTTTACAAGACAATAAACACAGAATACACATATAAACCTTTTGTCGAGTGCAACCTTATGCACATAATTATGCTGTAATTGTGTTTTGTTTGAATTGCACATGTCACAATAATATACAATTTACTTTCTTACATAAAATATAAATATCGTAATCAATACTTGTTTGAGTTACTACCAAGGTTTGTAAGTTTGAAATCATATTGCCAATAGAGAACAAACTTTTCAGTAAATTGTTCAAAAATGTTTTTATTCTTTTTACCAGAAAAGGCGAGGGTGTGTCCGTATTGTGGGAGATGTTTTCCGACTCCTTCGTTACTTGCCCGACACGTGAGGGTGCACACAGGAGAGAAACCATTCAAATGTCCTGTGTGTGGGAAAGGGTTCACCCAGAAGGGTGGCATGAGGGGCCATCTGTTTGCTGCACACGGGGATATAACCCAGCCTAATCTCAACTGACTGCATGGAATATTACCACAGTGATAACCTCATACAAATGTTAGTGATTTTTGTAAGTTTATTTCTAAGATTTTTATCTTAAAATGTTTTGTGTTTTCTTAAAGCTATTTTAAGAAATGAATCTTACATGTGTTGAAAAATAATGTATTGTCATAATAATTTACTCAAATTCTGCTTTAGTCTCATGAATATTGACAGGATATAGAATTGTAATGATTGTCATTATTTTGTTATTAAGCTGTTGAAAGTAGTATATCTAAAAGAATCCTGATTCATAATTTTTATTTTGTGAAAAGGAAGCGATGCAGTATCACTTTCCAGGTGAAGTGAAGTGGCATGGACCATGAATGTCTCAAGTTGCAAATCACTGAAAACCTACATGCTATAATAACATGAATTGAGTTTATGGTAAAAATACTGCCAAAGCGCCAGAGTCCAGTGTTGTGATGATATTTTTGACCATTTCTAACTCTGTATTGTAAACTCTCTTTCTCAATGATATTGTTAAATGTTAACTTTTATATTGTATGTTTTAATGCAGTTTATTTTTGTTACAATAAATCAGAAATACATGTAAATATGTATCAACAATAAAAGCTTCATTTTAAATAGTTATTTTCTTTGATAAAAAGGACTGTGTATCTTAAACATTGTCACTAGGATAGCAGCTTAGAACTTTCCATCATAGATACACCTTTTTACTCTAAAAAAATTGTATGACGAGAAGATTAACGAAGGGCAGCAGATGTGGCAACTGTTTTATAACTGAAAAGGTACTGAGTGGAACACTTTAGGCCAAAAAAAAAAATGTCTTGTTTCTGGTCACATGCCTCAAAAAAAAAACAGGGTCGGTAGGTAGGTTTTTTTTTTTTTTTTTTTTTTTTTTTTTTTTTTTATTCAAACCTTTGGAATGAAATAGTATAGCGTTTGAAAAATGATGAAATATTGTCTGCCAATACAACACCATCAAATATGGCTTAAAGGAAACTGGACACAAGTTTATAACCATATTTATGTATTTATTAGTTTAACAGAACAACAACAGCACTATTACATGACAAGAAGCAACAAGTCCAAGACTAGAATTTGAAATAATCTCAAGAAACAATTGTCATTCTTTGTCAGAAAACAAATATAAACATGGATGGAAGAAACCGTAATACTGGGTATTTAAACATCACAGAGACAAAATCTAACTAAGTGTAATGTCAATGGTTCTTCATACAGAAAATTAATTTTAATCCTTTAAAACATTAAAAACGAAGGTCCAAAAATGAAACGTTTTAATATGACGTTCGGTATTTGAGAGAGACGAAGTATTTAAATCCATTCACTCAGCATAATGATTCACGCTTCGTCGGCATTATTTTGCCTTAATTCGTCCGATTCAAATAAACCTTGTATATGTGTGTAGTCTTTTGAATTACGAAAATGTCGGTGCCAAAACTGTCATTCTCGGTCGAGGCATTATTTGTTTTACGATGGCCCTTTTACGATATCTAAACAACCATACAACTTACCGAACATTTAGCTTCAAGTCGGACATTTTCTCGCTCGCCATGTAAATCGATGAAAAGACTTTTTATTGTTGTTTGCGAATGGGCAACTTTAATGACACTACAACCGTCGAAGTGCGAACATTTGTCTATTTTTATGGCTATCAAATGCGTAACAGACGTCGTCTGCGCAGGGCCAGCCATCTTCGACACGGCCGTATAAAAAACACGTCACGAATATAATATTACTGTCGGATAGCGTGGTTTACTCTTCGGCGCCGGGACCGGGAATCCCGGCTCACTTTACGCTAATTATAAAAAACGGTCTTTACGCTATAAAAAAAAAACGGTCGGGGGGTAAAAAGTAGGGTCGGTCGGGTGACCAGAAACAAGACATTTTTTTTATTTGGCTTTAGGAAAATTATGCAAATAAATTCTGCTTTTGTCATAATAAGTAGAAATATAATTTTAAGTTTAATGAAATACAACGTCAAGGAAGAGCCTGTTTAGATCTTTAAATATTCCAGCAGTAAAATGAAGTTGGTTGAAATTTATTTACATTAATATGGTCAGCTATAGGTACTATTCAGAAGCCAGAATCAAAATATTCATGCACAACCATCCAAAATCAAACATTTCTTTCACTTTTAGTTTTGGCCCATTTTACTTATGATTGTCATGGTTTTTTTTTTGGGTTTTTTTTTCATTTCTTTAATAAAAAATTTCTTCTTTTGTGAGTGGTTTTTTTTTTTTTTTTTTTTTTTAAGATTATATCTTAAAATCTATATTTGTTCAATACAACATATATTGTCTGTACACATGTTAACCTAATGTGTAGAAATATTTCCAATGAAGCAAACAATATTGCATGAAACATAAATAAAAAATCAAGTCTGGTATTTATATTTACCTTTACATTTTTCAGTGCCTACCTCTATATACCATTGCCAGTATTGTAACAAGGCCGTCCCATCTCCATCGAGACTTGCAGAGCACGAGCGTACTCACACGGGCGAGAAACCATTTAAGTGTCCAGTGTGCGGGAAGGGATTTACCCGAAAGTTTTGGATGAAGAAACATGTTATGATTGCCCATGCAGAGCAATTTGCTACTCTACAAATGTGAAACTGAAGAACAATTTACTGCAAGGCCTAGTTCTCATACATAGAGATTTGTTACTATACAGCTGTGAAACTGAGGAATAATTGCGATATTTAATTCAAAGACTCAGAAATTATGCTACTTAATAGCTGTGACACTCAGGAATAAATTAGTTGCAAGGTATAATTCATACACACCCAGAAATTTGCCACGCTACAGCGGTTAAACTTCGGAATAACATTCTTTTATTGGCTATTTATGCCCACATGTAACTGTTCAGGACGTTATATTATGCCAATCTACATGTAGAAGAATTCTACTTTGTGGCAATAGTAAAACGGCACTAACATTATCGTTGCAGGGAATAACTATGGGCCAGTCAGTATTTATTTTCTCCTCAGGAAAATGTAATTACTACTTTTTAAAAAAGTAAAAAGAAATGTGTGTGATTGATTGTTTCATGGTGAGCTGTTAGATTGTTTATGAAATTACTGTAGTTTTTATTTGTCTGTTAGATTGTTTGGAAGGTTAGTTGTTTGAATATGTGTGCGATTTGTTCATTGTTGGGTTGTTTGGAAAGTTTGTTGATGTTTTTCAAATTATTTTGTGGAGGAAAAAAGACATTTCTATTATGATGCAAATACTGCTGTTACATTAAAGAAGTGACAGGACATAAAAAGTTAAAAAAAAAATTCAATGTCTTAAAACAGAAAATGTGGCCAACAGTAATTATAATCTTGTGCTAACCTGTTTCTTTGGATTGAGTGAAAACCTTTGTTGTTAAACTTCACTGACCATCTGTATTAAAAATTCTTTTTCACCTGTAAAAGTTTTATATTGCAATAAACAAATCTAAACATCAAGGTATTTGTATGGATATATTCTCTAATTACGCTGTCCCCTGTCCAAAATAGCAAACTTCAAATGCGCTGATCATATTTTTTTGAAAATGTATTACAAACTCTGATATGAAAATTTCTTTCTTTTTTGCTTTCAGAATCCATGCAGTACGAGTGCAAGTTCTGCGGAAAGAGACTCGTAACGCCATCACGGCTGATTGAACACGAGCGAACCCACACGGGAGAGAAACCGTTCAAGTGCCAAATATGCGGGAAGGCATTTTCACGCAAACGTGTCATGGTGGGACACATATACACCTGCCACTACAATATATGTGGACGTTCTTGAAAGTGTGCGTTATGTTTGATTTTGACTTGTCAAGCAAAATGAAAATGAATCTAAATACCCAATTAATGGCATTACTGAAACTTCATCAGACCCTGAAAGTGAACATTTAAACTGATTCTGGAACTGACATGGTGCTTTATACATTAGATTATCTCTGCCCTTGGTAACGAATAAAATTACTCAACAAATCTGTTAAAACCAAGTCTACATGTACTTGATTACACAAGGCTTTTAGCATCTTCCATTTTGTTTAATGGCTGTGAATACGTAAAGGCTTTTTTGCATCATTTCACTTCAGATATTGTTTAATGTAAGTAAGACTCAGGTACAACTGACCCCATATGTTGAAATGCTGGTTCTGATATGCAAAAGTCATTTATACAGAAAAGAGAGTGGGTATTCATATTGAGCAATGAGGCCCAACTAGAAAGGGTGTATTCATATTGAGAAATGAGGCCCAACCAAAAAAGGGTGTATTTACATTGATCAGTAGGGCTCAACTAGAAAAGGGGGTATTTATATTGAGCAATGAGGCCCAACCAGAAAAGGGTGTATTCATTTTTCGAACTGAGGCCAAACCGGAAAAGGGTGTAATCATTTTTCGAAATGAGGCCACACCAGAAAAGGTGGTAATCATAGAAGTAAAGAAATTGGTAAATGCTTTCAAAGAGATTTGGTCATGCTAAGGGGAACCAACTTTAAATGACTGAATGACTTCATTGCAATTATATTGTAGAAGAATTTATACTCTCATTACAATTGATGTGCACAAGTGTATTTACTTTTGTTATGAATTAAAAAATGAATTAGAATTGTTTAACCTTTATTTTAATGTAGACAATTGTAAAAAGGAAATTAAGGTCAAGGCTTAGAATTTCTTTTACTTTATTTTTTGCACGCTATATTTTGTAGGTATGATTTTGATAACTCATAAACTGATGAAAAATGTTGAAACCATTTTGTCTTGTTTTTTCTTGCCAAGCTAGTTAAATACTGTTGACAATCCTGTCAGTTTGCATGCATGCAAACTATGACAAAAATTACAACGAAAATAATGAAACATATGTCCTTGAAAGCCAACACCAAGAAAACGTACAAGTATAATATCAAATAACCTTGAAAAAAAAAGTACCAGGTTAATGTCTCCATCTCTTGAAAGAACCAGTCTCAGTAACAATATTATGTTTACACCAGCTTAGGTAACAATGCAGTTTTTCCTCATCTTCCACAGCTTGCCTCAGTGAAAGTTTTTACAGCCTTTAAGTTCATAAATGAATTTTGATATTTTACATGTTTTGCATATTACATGTTATTTTTTTAGTTTCAGGAAGCTTTAAGCCCTGCGCTATTTGTGGCAAGATTTTCGCGAGCAAAAACAAGCTGGCTCGTCACATGACTGTCCACACAGGGGAGAGGCCATTCACGTGCAGCCTGTGTGGGAAGGGGTTTTCACAGAAGGACAATATGAAGACACACCTGATCAAAGTACACAAAAATCTGAGTTACACTTAAGGGTATGCTTAAGTCAAGTATGTGAGTACATGCTGAAGGGATGCCATACAAATGTGATTTGTGCGGAAAATGTTTTCACAGAAGAACAATATGAAGACACAAAGTCTGACTAATTTTACGCTTAGTGAGATATACTTTTGTGGTACCATTATACATGTATGAGGGTACATGCTTTAGGGAGGCCATTTATAATGTGCTGGCATGAGATCTCACAAAAGGATAATATGAAGATAAACATGAAGTACACTGTCCAAATTGCACTTAAGGACATTCTTAAGCAAAATAGTGTGTGATTCAATTTTTGTATTAAAGTTATTGCATTTTTCTTACCATTTAATGAGAACAGTGTTGAAAAGGGTTCTCACAAAAGGAAAGTATGTAGAAACACATGATATAATTGCTGTAAGTATGAGTTACACTTAAAGAGTATCCTGAAGTTAAATAGGAGGAAAGCATTACAAGGATGGCTATTCAACCATATAAAATAACATTAAGTCTGAGTTTCACTTAAGGATATGCTTGAATATAAGGGAAACATGCTTAAAAAATTTGAATGGTTGATAACAAAGGGTCTGAATTTGTGTCCAGCAGACCACCCCTGATCATTGCATTGTTGATGTTCTCATACTTAACTGAAGTAAATGACATTTGCATTGTGTTAAGTTTTGAAGTCAATTGTAAATATGAACTAAATGTAAATTTGTTTTTTTTCTCCTATAGCATGTTTTTGAAACAATGTTGTATAAATTGGAAATAAAAGAATAATGTTTATGTAATTGTTACTTGTAGAAAATCAGCTTTGCTAACAAATTTCTTATTAAAACCATGCATTTGCTCAAACATACCTTACACATGAACTCACAGAGGAGAATATTTCATGTTGATATACAAATGGAATCTGGAAGAATGATCCGTTGTTCTTTCGAACACATAAAATCATCCAGTTTTGAAAAAAGCATTTTGGCTTGCATCAAGTCTTTAAATGACAGTAGAGGTAAATGCAACACATTTTTAACCGGCCCTGGCTCTAGCGGTCATCTCTCTAGAATTGCTGTTTTTTGTTATCTAGAATTGCTGTTCAATGGTAATTTTGTTATCTAGAATTGCTGTTCAATGGTAATTTTGTTATCTAGATTTGTTGTTCAATGATAATTTTGTTATCTAGAATTGCTGTTCAATGGCAATTTTGTTATCTAGAATTGCTGTTCAATGGTTATTTTATTATCTAAAATTGCTGTTCAATGGAAATTCTGTTACCTAGAATTGATGTTCAATGGTAATTTTGTTATCTAGAATTGCTGTTCAATGGTAATTTTGTTTTCTAGAATTGATGTTCCATGGTAATTCTGTTGTCTTAAATAGGCATACACAGCTAGATTGAACATTGCGTTTCTTAAGTGAAATAATAGCTCTCAACTGAGTGAAAACCTTCTGTATCCTATTTTTTTTTATTTCAGAAGATCACTATTATCATCCATGCAAAATCTGTGGGAAGATTTTCTCATCCAAGTATTACCTCAAGCGCCACCTGAGAATACACACAGGAGAGAAACCTTTTAAGTGTGAATACTGTGGAAAAGAATTCACACAAAAAGTCCACATGAAAACACATGTGTTAGGTGTCCATTTTAAATAGCAGAAACTGTATGTATTTGTTATTTTTTGCATTAAAACATGTAATAATTTTACTTGTTAGTTAAATTGTAGTCCTCTTGAAGAAATTTCATGACTGTGTCTGCTGTCAGTTGTAAATTTCATATTGTGTGAAGTGCTTTAACTGTTTACATGCATTATTAGGTAGCCTGTGTAGCATGGCAAGCATGTAGGGCTCATGTTGTCTGGCTTCTGGTCATCCATGGTCTAACCCTTTCATGTACACTCTTTTCTTTATTAAGCAATTTTTATCCAATATATCAACAGCCAGAATTAATTATTTACTGGAGTTATGGCAAATTAAATGTAACTGTGAAACGGCTAGAAGGAAATTAATAGAAAGCAGGCGACTAAGTGAATTGGTGAAATCTAAGTTCAATTTTTTGTATTCATGTATGAACTTTTTTTGTTGTTGAATTGCCTAGGATGAATGTGTTTATTAATATTAAATAAAATAGGAGTTTCATGGATATTGTTCATGTGTGTTGTCATTTTTTGCTGTTGTTTCTGTGTTATCTTTGAAGCCTAGTAAATTCATAGAAGTTCCGGTATTGTCATTGGCCTCACACTATTGTTTCCCATCAAAAACTTCTTAAATACTTGTAGTTCTCAAACTTGGTATGCTCATTGGTCATGGTTAGTAGATAACTATATATATTGATTTTGGGGTTAGAAGGTC
This sequence comes from Mya arenaria, assembly GCF_026914265.1. Taxonomy (NCBI): domain Eukaryota; kingdom Metazoa; phylum Mollusca; class Bivalvia; order Myida; family Myidae; genus Mya; species Mya arenaria. The sequence continues at coordinate 65,842,130 of NC_069131.1, read as the reverse complement.
AAGTTCATTGTGAACGTTTAATAAGAAAAAAATGACAGACAACATATCTCATTCAAGGAATTCTAATTTTAGGCATAGGCATTAGGTTTAGGCATACTTTGAATAATTTGTATATCAGTTATGGTATTGTATACTATAAGCCTATACATTTTTGTAGCTCATTTGTTGTTATTTTTAAACAAAAGTTGACTTCTTGTAATAGCATTGGCCCCAGCAAAAATAGCTTGCAGGGGCTTATAAGTTGATGATTAATTGTGAATCAAGATTGAGAGCTTTTAACTTAAGACTATTTTAAAGTTGTAAAGCCTATTTTTGGTCGTACATATGCATCAAATCAGTAGGAAGTACCTTGAAATAAATATAAATGACTTTGGAAACAAATTGAAAGGAGTCTTGTTAATCTCCTTTATCCTGCTTTGGGCGTGAATTCCTCATTCTCAAACAGACCCCTCGATATTTTTCAGGGTTAACGACTATCTGTTGTTAGAACCCCTGTACTTAATATTTTCATGAAATTTAGTTACTCTGTCATGTTTACAATGCAACGTGTCATCAATGGCCAGGATGAGTTTGCTACCGGTAATTATTTGTGGAGTTAGGCCAGGAAAACCCTCTACATGCATTGGCATCAGTTCGCTGATACCTGTAATTTATCAAGAACATAGGGAGGGCTTAGTGCAATTCCGCTATAACACCATATGAAAATAGTCTTCTACAGAACCCTCGAAATACGATTTATCCATGAGTTCATTTGTGCGTTGAGTAAAAGATTCAATGATATTATAACATGATTTTCGTTGATTTCAGTTTTTCGTCATGTATGCAGTGTATGCGGAAAGATTTTTCAATCTAAGAACCACCTGGCACGCCACATGAGAACACACACAGGAGAGAAACCATTCAAGTGCAATCATTGTGGAAAGGAGTTCACGCAGAAAGTCCACATGAAAACACATGTGTTTGCTGTCCATTTAAAATAGAAGACAAAGAGTTAATTGGTTAATTTCTTATATTTACACCTCAACTTCCATTCCTTAAATGAACTGCCTTTCGGCATGCGTTCATCAATCGATGAACGCAACATCTTCGGATATGTTCGGATGGTAATTCATTGCATAACAATATACATGAAAGCTATTAATCTTGTTATTGGTTGTATTGTGTCTGCAGGTCCCGTAAAATATAGATCAACATTTTTAAAAGTGTTAGTTTATTATATTTTAAATATATTGGTACCAGAAGTGTTTTAATTTTACGTTTTAAAGTGATTTCAAGTGGTTGATCTTTTCCTGCATTATTGTGACGTCATTTGAAAAAAATGTTTCCGGTTATAGTCGGGTCGTTCTATTTACAGAATGAGTAAGAACGGATTACTGAAAGGTTTTCTTAAATGAAATAAAGCATTTTTTTTAACAATTCTTGAATGAAATAATGAACTATTGGTGTAAATATAAGGAATGAATTGCGGGGTTGATGTCATTATCGGGGATATGAACGCAATTGGGTTGGTCAAAGTACGCGTGGAGTCCTTCGGACTCCACACACATTGACCAACCCAATTGCGTTCATACCCCGATAATGACATCAACCCCGCAATTCATTCCTTAAATATACCTTAAAGCGACAGTCCGCAAAAGTAACCGTATTTCAAAAGTTTTTAATAAGTTCCACATTGTTTCAGACCGACTGAACTGCAATTATTTTTTAAAAAATCGCTTTAATAACTTAGATTTAACAAATTGAAAATTGCCAAAAGTTGCTATTTTTAGACGGCAAAAGAGAAAGTAGGTCTACGGTTTTTCCGACTACTCTTGGGGGCGATACTATTTCCCGGTCCCGGTCTCATCCGGTCCCGGTCTCCTCCGGTCTCTGTTTTATAGTAGCTATCGGGCGTGATCAAAAAGGTGTTAATGACCGCGGGGGGTAATAGGATTACAAAAGATTACAGTTGATTAAAACATTAGATATTTGATGATAATTATGTCACTATTTAATTCAAATTTTATATCAATAAAACATAAAATAAATTTAGGCAAAGATAAAAACATGAAATATGCACATGTACTGAAATTAATGTCATGAATAACAAACACATTGAGTGTGTGTTTTTTTCATATTAAATTCAGTTATAAGTATACTATTGATAATAGTAATACAAAAAATAACAATGCTTGACTACATGTAAATCAGATATGAGTCGGATATGCAAACATGGAATTTTTCAATTGTAATCATTTATGCTTAAAAAATTTTATGTCGGGGAGGGGGGGGGGGTAAACATAAAAGGAAGAACAATAACATAACATAACATAATTTAAAAGGTGCAATTCTAAGTTACTTCATACTCTAGCCGTCCTCAATCTTTTATGCAAAAAACATGAGCATTTGTACTGCATCGCATCTTTCTCTACACCTTTAACACGAATTGCATAAATAGTGTATACCTATAACAAATTGCATAAATTAAGACATAATGTTTATATATTTTATACCATTTTGTTACATATAAAAACAAATAAGATTGTCAAAATCGTGTTATAAACATCAGCAACACAATCCGTTGCCTGGGGCCATAAGTTATGAACCGGGAATTATGAGACCGGATGAGACCGGATTTTACGAGGAGAGACCGGGAAATAGTATCGCCCTGCGCATGCGCAAGAACTTTGGAATCCCACTGTTTTTTCTATTTATATAACCGTTAACTCTCGGGGGCCGATAGTTAAGAAGAGATATTGAAAATGACACGAAAAACTCATTTCTAGGTCGATTTGAACCAAATTTTTTTTGGATTCGTCAGTCAGGAATGCTTATCAACACATAGATGAATTTTTTTTTTTTTCATGGCTAATTTGCCCGATTTGCGGACTGTCGCTTTAAATGTTACAAGATGTGGCAAATAGTTCGGGACATTTTTAAAGTTAACAATGTGATAAAAGACATCTTTTAAAATTTGAAGTACTTGATGATGTTCTGATACATTTGAATTATTAATAAATCAAGTACAAGTGAAACAGTTGTCTCAAGTCTTGTTAGACATAACTGCAGATTACAAGTGTATCCAATAAACTTTTAGAAGTGGCAATAATTGTGACAACGGTGACGTAAAGAACATTGTTAACTTTCATGAAATTCTAAACAATGTGCCCAATGATATAATATATGTATCCATCAAAGTGTCTAATCAATTGTGTTAATTAAGATTCAATAAAGTTCGAGTTTGGTTATGTTGTTATTTATTGCTTGTGACTTATTGGACCCTGTGGCTTGTAGTTTTTGTTTGGTTACAGACGAGAAATAAGATGAGAAATATAATAGGGTTATAATTACTGCTAGCCTAGGAAAATCAAAATCTTCAAAAAAACATGAGATTTGAAAACAATCTCCTGCATCAAACTCAGTACTTATAACCCTGTTACCTTGTACTGTACCAATTTGCATCAAACCCACCAGCTTCATGTCCCCCACCAAGGTGCTACCCTGGGCCCTCCATGGGGTGGAAGCTTTCAGTCAATATCACCCTGATAGAATTTCATATAGGAGCCGAATACTTACTTTGAATATGAGTTAGAAATTCTTGATACTGGAAGACAGAGACAGTGTTAGAGAGTGTTGATGGTTTTACACATGCCATTGTTGTTTCTGAACAATAAAAATCGAGCTGTGATTGTTATTTTTATCATTTTTTGTACCTTTTGTTCTTAATTGTGGCATATAATTAAATTGCAAAATCATTCAATTCATTAAATACCCTGGTAATGATTAACTGAAAATTTCCTACTTTTGGATATTTTTCCATGTTTTTCTTCTTCTTTTCTGTTGATAGTCTTGGTAATTGCGGACTCAGTCATGTCAATCTGTTTTTATTACCTTTTCAGAGGGTTCATTTCGTCCATGTACTGTCTGTGGGAGAGTTTGCCAGACCAAATACCACCTTGACCGCCACATGCGCTCACACACCGGAGAGAAACCATACACATGTCAATTCTGCGGGAAAGAGTTCACACAGAAAGGGAACATGAAATCACACATGTTCACAGTCCATTCAGATAAATTACTTTAATATCACTTAAGGCATTGTAAGAGTGATCTAGTGGTCTAGGTGTCCGCCTCTCACTCTCAAAGTGATTTTGTGTCCAAACCTTAACAGGGGAACTTTCTCATGGTTTCTTAAAATGGACTTAAGTACTTATACTTTCCAGGAAACAAGTATCAGCCTTCCTCATAATCAAGCTGAAAGAAAGCTTTGAACATTATGGAATTCAGGGATTAATCTTGCTTGCTAGCAGTCCATTTAAGATAAAAAAAATCTTTTAGAATTCTCAAGAAAGAGAATCACACTCATCAGGTTTTTACAGTCCATTAAAGTGTTATTCATTAGCAGAAATTTTATATGACTTCTTTCAAATTTGTTGTATGACGTATTGTATTGCTATAGTTCTGTACCACACCTCTGCATGGATGCAGTGGATTAGACCAATATTTCATTTAAGTGTTTGATATTTGCTTGTAAAAATGTGCGTTTTTAATCAACTTAATACTGTTTTAGTATCATTTGCAATGTTTATATGTGTATAACCGCCAGTCTATCTTGTGCATGCGTTTCTTGTTTAGCTCATTTAGAATATTATTGGTGTGTAGTTAGATATAAAATTGAAATAAAAATTATTTTTCATTTTTGAATGTATCAATAAAGATTTATATGCAATAAAAATTGTAAATAATGTAATCTTTTGTGTGTGTTGTTCTTCCCGGCCTATGTTTAGTTCACTTCTGAGCCTTTAATAAAACCACTCGGTTTATTCCTGTCCTAAATATATCCTTTTTTAGGGAACATAATTATACCAATATTTAAGGAATATTTACATAAGGTTCAATTCAATTGTTTGACAAAATATGCCTGAAAACATAAGTTGAAACCAATGTATGTCAGAAAGACTACATTTTAAGCATATGTTGTAAGAGTCCTTTCATCAAAAGTTACAAGCCTAATAATAAAAATGATGCTTAAATAAACATAAGAATCAAGAACTACTAATGCAATATGGCATTTTATTATGTTGTTAGGCAGACATAAAAGCCACAGGCAACAAGAAAAATTGACTGCTAAACAGAGAAACACTTCATTAAAAAAAACTCCCAAAAGGGGGAGAAAGGACTGAAAGTACAACATTAACATTGACCTGCTGGTCCACCCTGATATGAATATTCATAAATGTTTCACCAATTTGAAATAATTGAATATGGACTTGAATTCCTTGTTTTTTTGTTAAACAAAAATGGGAATTAACTAGGGTGATCGTAATCTGATTAATCGCAATAACAGTTAGGGAATGAGCGAAATAATTTAAATTAGGGTTGATGTTTTTCATTAAAAAAAAAATTTAAATTAATTTTCCAGCTGGTCCATAGAAACATGTTTAATCCGTTAGTTAAAGCATAGATAGTATTAATACATATTGTGTCTACATTTTAGTATTCATTAGTACTAATTGGAAGTTTCAGAAGCCAGCAGTACATTTTGTAAGCAGATATACATGTTGTATTTTGCCTTGTGCCCATTTGTTAGTTTTTGACATAGAGTGGGCTTGTCCCTGTAATTTCCATTGTATTATTAATGTTAGTTCATTATTATATTTTATTTATTTCAGGCAGAACCAGAAAGGGGAAAATGTGTGAGATATGTAGTAAATGGTTCCCGACCCCTGCTCATCTGAGGATGCATATGCGGGTTCACACTGGGGAGAAGCCATTCAAGTGCCCGCACTGTGGGAAAGACTTCACCCAGAAAGGGCATATGAGAAGTCACATATACTCCAAGCATATGATGCTGGAGTAACGATTTGAATCAGGCCAGTGAAGTGCCGCAGTGCGAAAAGGATTTTGTCCAGAAAGGACATATGATAAGCCTTATATATAGAAGGCATATAAGACTGAACTGTGAAATAAGAATATGACAAATCCAAGTGTTAGTGTGAAATTGATTGTTTGTTTTCTTACAAATTTGGAATTATAGTGGTGTTGAAATGTGTGCAACCCCCACTCTGTTTAGTAAAAAAAGTAATAGAGAAACAAAATTACTGCAGATCCTTCAAGAGGTTTTGTTCTTTTAACTGGTCAGTAACGGAAAACGTAACATGATCATAATTTCAAGATTAATTTTATGAGATCTGCTTCAAAACCTTTTATATGTTCAAATCATACTAAAAACATACAAGCATAAAAAATCAATAGTGATGTCATCAAGGTTGTACACATTCTTTTACAGCATTATTTGTTTACTGTATTGTGTATTAAATTTAAAGCTACATTCTCACAGATTGAACGTTTTGACATTTTTAATTTTTAGCTCGTCTGTTTTTCGAAGAAAAAAAGTCGAGTTATTGTGATAGCCTTGGCGTCGTCGGCGTCGTCTGCGTCTGCGTCTGCGTCGTCGTCGTCCAAAAACTTTAACCTTACCTCATAACTCAAAAACCGTTCAACATTTTCACATTAAACTTGCTACACGTGTTCCTATTAACACTATGCATGTTTATAGCAGGTCATATAATTTTGCCTTTAATTAATATTGAGTTATCCCCCCTTTTCGACTTGGAATTACAGACGAGCGTTGGCACCCACTCCGCGGTGCTCTTGTTTTGTCTTGGAACGAGCCTATTTTTGCTAAAATCCATGGAAACCAGTTATTTAAGACTGCTTGCAAAAAAATTAGAACACAGATTTTGTATATTTCACTTCAAAAATTTATGTTTTATGCATTTTTCTTAAACCGTAAGTAAAGGTTTAAGCCATAAGACATTATTTTTCAAACAAAAATATGAACATCTGCGATCTGATATTTTGTCAGCAGTCTTATATCACAGGTTTGCAGATATTTACGCAAAAATTGCTCTTTCCAAGCTAAAAAATAAAAAAGTTGTAAAAATGGTAAATCTGAGAGTGCAGCTTTAAACATTACACAGCATATGTTAGTTTGTCTGTTTGTCTAAGAAAAGAAGTTGGGGTATTGTCATAGCCTTTGATCAAAGTTGTTGGCATGCAAAAATTTAGGCCATTACTTTTTTTGTAAGATTTTCAACTCAAACTTGGTAGACATGTTGACAGAAGAAAAGTAAATCAGACAAGCGTTTGTGTATTCCCCACAGCTCTCTTGTTGTGTATTAGATTTTAAACATTCAATGTATTTTGAATCTCTTTTGTCAAAGACTATGATGGAAATAAATATTTAACTGCTAACAGTTCAAAGATAATGTATTCTTTGCTGGTTTTGTATTTTATTTATGCTTTTGCTTAGCTTGAGGTACTGTTTTGTTTGAATTAAAATCAATTTGGTTCTATTTTTAAGATGCTATCAAATAACATTCATACATGTAAGATACATGTTCACTCGTACAAGATATAACAACAAATAAAACAGGTTTGGTAAGTGATGTTGGTGAGGTAAGATATGTTAAACATAACATGAAAGTTCTAAACATCAAGCATATAAATGACATAACATTTCTTTGTGTTCATAAGAAGCAAATGTTATTGTCATGTTAATTTTCTTTCCAGGTAACAAGCAAGTCAAGGTCTGCAGCGTCTGCGGGAAATCTTTTCCTTTCAAGTCGACACTAGACATGCACATGAGAACCCACACCGGAGAAAAGCCATTCAAGTGTCCCCTTTGTGGTCAACGTTTCACCCAGAAAGGGACCCTCAAGGGCCATATGGTCACTATACATTCTCAATGGAAGCAATGAGAAGTGTTTGAGGTAAACGTTTCATCCACAAAGGAACTCTGTATGGTCACCATGCAACATTTAAGGACCAATGGTAGGAACACCAGTCAATCCAGAAAGACTCTCTGAAAGGCTATGTAGGAATGCAGGTCAATCCAGAAAGACTCTCTGAAAGGCTATATGTAGGAATGCAGGTCAATCCAGAAAGACTCTCTGAAAGGCTATATATAGGAATGCAGGTCAATCCAGAAAGACTCTCTGAAAGGCTATCTGTAGGAATGCAGGTCAATCCAGAAAGACTCTCTGAAAGGCTATATGTAGGAATGCAGGTCAATCCAGAAAGACTCTCTGAAAGGCTTATGTAGGAATGCAGGTCAATCCAGAAAGACTCTGAAAGGCCAAATAGTCACCATGCAGCATTGAAGGACCAATAGTAGGAACACAGGTCAATCCAGAAAGACACCAGCCATATGGCAACCATGCAACATTGAAGGATGAATTGTAGGAAGGCAGGTCAATCCAGAAAGACACTTGAAAAGCAGCACATTGCCAAGTACATTTTATATGTAAAAATAAATTCTTGTTGAGATAAGCTCTTGGCGTTTTTTTTGTGATGTAACTTGCGTTATTAAAGAAATATAAAAATAACTGTGGAATGTTAATATTCATCTAATCATTACCAGGGTACTGTATTTGAATGAATTTGCAATACTACTATACATCAAAATAAAGAACAAATCATTTACAATGTTATAAAATGTGTATCAGATAATAAAAAAAGATGACATTGCATTGTTTTTGTCTGTACTCCTTCAATTGTGTATTGGTTAACAGGTAATACAAAGGATGCATTATATTGTGTACTGTCTATTATAACACACATGGCTTCTAAAAACCGACAATTTGCCGGTCTGGACCGATTTTGACTTTGCTGGACCGATTTTCAGTAACAGAAAACCGATAAAATATTGGTCCGTAAATTGTTGTTTTTTTTCAATTTTGTTATTAACACATAAGTAATAACCCTTAAAATTGATGGATTTATCATAATTAGCAGGCCATCAAACATTCTAGATAAATAGGTGTGGGCTCTTTGTTTATGTTGCATTAAATTATAGTTCACTGTCACTTCATTTCGCTGTTATATATTTAAGAACATGAATATTAACTCCTGGTTTGTTCTCTGTTTTTCAGGACACGTCTGCAGCGTTTGTGGAAAGTTGTGTCAATCAAAGTTCAGCTTAGATATGCACATGCGAATACACACAGGAGAGAAGCCATTCAAGTGTACTGTTTGTGGTAAAATGTTCCGTCAAAAAGGGGCACTTAAAGGTCACATTTTCAAGATGCACGGCTGAAGGACATGGTCATTCATAATGTTGCTTTTCGTCTGAAAATGATAGTAAAATAGAGTACATGTAAGTGTTGCATTGTGGTTGCTGTTATGAGTATGCTTGGAGGAACATGCTGATGTTGTTAATTTTAATATTTACACCTTAACTTCCATTCCTGAAAATCCTGCCTTTGGGCAATTGCAAATATTTCTAATGAATGCAACATCTTTGGATAAGTTTGGATTTCAAATACTGCTCATTCATATAAATGTAAATTGAAAATTGTTATTGTTGGAATTGTGTCTGCAGTGTCAGCAGGCCCAAAACAAGTTGGAAAGTGTTTAAATAAAGGATATGTTAATTGTAATGTAGTTCATTTGAACGCAGTTGGGTTGGTTAAAGCAGCGTATTGTCCTTCAGATTCCGCAGACATTAACAAGTCCAACTATGTTCATACCCTGATAAAGCGGGGTGATGTCAAAAGGCACTAAGCAACACAAAAATATAGGAGGTTTTTAATACCATGTATCATAACCCCACAAACAGTATTTAGATAATGAAACAAGGGCTTTGTCATGTTTAAATGTATAAGAATGAAATGAAATTTTTGATGAATGAAGAATTTCATGCATTTATGAATGTACAATGGATAATATAAAGTCAAAACCCGTTAGCTCCATATCGCTTGGCTCGATTTCCTCGTTGGCTCGAAATACGAGTAAAGGACCAATTTTTTTTCTCCTTGGAATCATTTCCGCTTGGCCTGATATTTGCAAGTTCAAAGTACTTGGATATGGAGCCAATGGGTTTCAATTATTATTTTGGTAAATGGTTTTGGTTTTAAATGGGAACATGTTTTTTTTAACCAAATATTTGCTTTTGTTAACTCTGTGTCATTTATAAAACAATAGCCAATTGTAAATACTGGGTATTTTTTTGGTTTGGTAAAAGCTAGCCAAAATGCTCAATTATTGGTCAATATTTTGTTCCAATAATTATGTTTGACCAATCCAATTGCTTTCCACAAGCCAAAAGATAACATGTGAATAACTTATCCAGTGGTTTACAATTAGCTGGAGATTTGTATGTTAGTTAATACAGCTAATTGACTTTCCAATGTTAAATGTAATACGGATATTAATTATGTCGTGCCCTCAAAACAATGAAACAAATTACTTTACAATGTTCTATGTACATAAGGTAATACAATATTTTGGCTTTGCAACTTGCTGTGTTCATAATATAATTACCGTAAACATGTGTTATGTTTATAAGATCATATGACAAATGAATTTGCAACCTTCATTAGAAAATAAAAAACTAAAGAGACAATAAAAATATGTCTATGCCATTTTCTGTTCGTAAGATAATTGTTCTACATGTATGTTCATAAGATGATTAAAAATATTTTTTACAATGTCCTATGTCCATAAGGAGAAAAGAGATATGTTTGCAATGTTCCCTGTACATACAGTGATAAAACAAATGTCTTTGCAATATTGTCAAATGCCTTTGGAATGTTCCTTTATAGGTAATAAAACAAATTTCTTTGTGGTATTTGGTGCTTTTCTATTTTCCATAATTTTTTCGCATTTAGAAATATTAAAATCTGTGGCATGGTCACTGTGTTAAGAAGACTTAAGACAACATATGCTGTTAACTTGTATATTTTATAGTGTATCTGACAAATGAAGGATAGCAACTGGTCCTAAGTTCACACCTGTTTTAAGCAGCCACGGAAGTGTCCGTTAATAAGTTAAAACATGACTTTTACTATTGATTATCATTAAGTACTTTTGAAATTTATAAAAGAATTTAGTAACATACATAATCTGCAATCCAAATTTTATTACTCTTCTGACATTGCTCTTTTATTATTTTTCAGAAAACCTACCAGGAAAGGTCTGCAGTGCTTGTGGAAAGATGTTCCAATCTAAGTTCAGTCTAGAAATGCACATGCGAACACACACAGGCGAGAGGCCATTCACCTGTAATCTGTGTGGTAAAAGTTTCACCCAGAAAGGATCACTGAAAGGCCATATGGTCACCATGCATTCATAAAGGACTCGCTGAGTACTATTTGTGGTAACGGTTTCACCCAGAAAGGATAGTTGAAAGCCCATATCGTGACCATGCATTCATAAACTTACAAATGTGCGAACATTGTAAGAACGCGGGTTTAAGGTCACTGTGTACTCATGAAGGACTTCTTGTATGAACGCGAGTCAAAGGAACAACACATAGTTATCTTGCATTAATAAGAATTGATATTTTTCATGTACATGTACTTCTGACATGAGTTTAGATGAATAAAATTATCAGTCCTACGAATGTGGGTCAACAAATCATTGAAATGTCAAATGGTTGTTGTACACAAAGAAAGAACGTTTTATTTAAATCACATTGTAAGAATGAGTCTGATAAGGCCAACCTCTAGAAAGACCTGGTACCAAAGAGCTCAAGTCTAAGGATGGACAGGGATGATAAAATTCAGAATGAGTTTTGAATTCAGAAATTATGACTATCATACAAATGTTAAGTTTGTTATTTGCTGGACATTTACATTCGAATGACAAAGAAGTACCTTTAAATGTATAAATGGCGTTGGGGGAAAATTGCAACAGGGTTTTCTGCCCCTTTGCCCTGCTTTGGACATGAATCCATCATACTCTGAATAATTTTATAGATTTGATACATAAACAGTGCATGTTGAAAAAAACAAAAAAGAATGATGCTCATTTCATATTTTCTTTCTGTTTTTATCGCCCTGAACTTAATTAAACTAAGACTTATTTGTTGGAAGCAAAGGTGTCTTTATATCATATAAAGACACCTTTGCAATTATATGTTATTGTATTTTCATAAGCAATGTTGTGATATTTTGTGAGTTAGATATTTACAGTATGTGCTCTATGGCTGGATTAAAACATACATCTTTACATATTATTTTACTTGTCAGTTTATACCCCACACTACTAGAATAGACCACAGATATGAAACACATTTTAGAAATCTGCACACCAGAATCCCTCTTGTATAGACATATTGTATTTCACTATAGGAGAAAAAAAATAATCCCAAGAGCACCTTTTCGGTCTGGTAATTGTTAAATTTTTCTTTTGGAAAACTCCCTTAAAACAATTTAAAACAATAAATTTGGTTCTGAGTTACGGGCGCATAGTAAAAGGTTACGCCCAAAATTAAAAGCAATTTGATTGGGCGGCAGTATTTATTGAATAGGGAATGACCAATCAATAAATAAGTAACCAGTTTTATAACATTGACTGGGCATCATTATATGTAAAATTTAAGATAGATGCTTTTAAAATTTACTTACTTACAAGGCACGATACTTGCAGATTATTTAAATGATAATATAACTGCCTTATACATATGTACATGTTTTGAAAAGAATATATTATCTAAAATATATCTTGGTATAGATTACTAACACACCGTTCTTTTTTTCCAGAAAATATCCAAGCTAAAGCCTGCAGTGTTTGTGGGAAGCTGTTTCCATCTAAATACGGCTTAGATCTGCACATGAGAATACATACAGGAGAGAAGCCATTCAACTGTATTGTGTGTGGTAAACGGTTCAGTCAGAAGTGCTCAATGGAACGGCACTTGGTCAGGATTCACCCATAAAGGATACCAGTTACTTTACTAACATTGGGATTTGGGTCAATATGGCCCATTCCTAGGAACAACACCAAAAAAGGCCCAGTCTACATGTATATAGCTGTTTGTTGTATTGAAGCCAGAAGCAGATTAACTCACCCACAAGTGTTCATTGTAAATGTACAGAAAAATGGATTTGAAACATTCATGTGAGGAAAAAGATAAAAATCAGGTTAAATTGTCATCAAATAATACATCAGTTTACTTTGCAATGTTCTGTGTATGTTAGATAGGTATTAAAGCAATTGACTGCACTATTTAAGTGAAGGCAACTTCTACACCACCATTTGGTAAAATATGTGAAGACTTGTATGCCATCATTTGGTAAAATATGTGAAGACTTGTATGCCATCATTTGGTAAAATATGTGAAGACTTGTATGCCATCATTTGGTAAAATATGTGAAGACTTGTATGCCATCATTTGGACAAATATGTGAAGACTTGTTCGCCATCATTTGGTAAAATATGTGAAGACTTGTATGCCATCATTTGGTAAAATATGTGAAGACTTGTATGCCATCATTTGGTAAAATATGTGAAGGCTACTTGTACACCATTATTTGGTAAATATGTGAAGAGTTGTACGCCATTATTTGGTAAAATATGTGAAAACTTGTATGCCATCATTTGGTAAAATATGTGAAGGCTACTTGTACGCCATCATTTGGTAAAATATGTGAAGACTTGTACGCCATCATTTGGTAAAATATTTAAAGACTTGTACGCCATCATTTGGTAAAATATGTGAAGGCTACTTGTACACCATCATATGGTAAAATATGTGAGGGCAACTTGTACGCCACCATTCGGTAAATTAACCTAAAAAAATAAATGTTTTTATTAAGATTTGAAGACACCTTCCAGAATATCTCGACCATTTCTCTTAAATTCCATCAGCTAAGAGATATTAATGACTTATTGCCAATCATTGCGCTGAAGGTTCGGAACTGTTTTAAAGTTAACAATGTGATTAATGACATTTTTGTTGACTTTTAAATGTGAAATATTTGATGATGTGCTCACATATAATATATGTTAATATAAATAATTATAGCTGAAACAGTTGTTTCATACCTTGTAAGAAGTACAGCAGATCACATGCATATCCATTAAACATTAAACTGCAGCTTCCAGAGCAGTATCAAATTCGAAGTTAACAATAATGATGTTAACAATGTTGTTAACGAAACTTTAACAAAGTTCTGAACAATCGGCCCTAGGTGCATCTTTTTTTCTACATAAAAGTCCACTTTTAAATACTTTGATAAATCAGAACTATTTACTGTTTAATTAAGGTGTGAGTTACAGATACATTGTACTATTGGTTTTGGGCATTTTTCAGACATATTATCTTACAGTCAGTGCATGACATTGTTGTTAACATGGTTTATAGGTCCGTGGTGCATGTCATCACATACAACTTATGATATCATGATTCAGGTTATTGAAACGATCTTTTCTTTCCTTGCAGAAGATTTACAAGCTAAAGCCTGCAGTGTTTGCGGAAAGCTGTTTCCGTCCAAGTACGGCTTAGATATGCACATGCGAATACACACAGGAGAGAAGCCATTCATATGTTCTGTTTGTGGCAAAAGCTTCTCGCAGAAAGGAACTCTCAAGGCACATGTCTTTTGTAAACACCAAAGTGCTTAAAGCCAAGGTCATGGTAATGTTAATTATTTTTTATATGGAAACAGACTTATATGGACTTTATATACATGTAACTGACGCATATATCATTTAACACTCAAATTATTTTTTGACGTTAATGAACAGTCATATTAATTGTTAATGTGCGTTATTCCTATATGAAAAGAAAACATTTACTTAAAAATAAATATGTATTTTTGGTGTAACTAAACAGTTGTATTTTTTTATTATGTTTATTTTTGTGTAAATATTTTTTTGGTATTTTCTAAGCATTGAAGAGCATTTATATTCTTTACATCATTACAAGGTTTTTACTTCTAAAAGAGTAAAAAAAAATATGTATTTATATTAAGTGAATTGTGTGTATATTTATTTCATAAGTAAAAACTCCAAATGATGAAGAATAAGAAACCTTAATAAAAGTGAAAACTAAGACTTTCTCCAAGTAAACAATAAATAACAACCATAGTTTGTATACACATGTGTATTGAAATGTGGATTGTTGATTTCTTGTATGTTAACTATGTGTTTTAATGTTTAGTTATAGTTTATGTAGATTTTTATGAGTTGTAATTTTAAATGTTGCATTGATAAAATAAAACTCGGACATTCTTTTATGATTTTGTCTTTTTTCGAAACATGACCATTTTAGGCTTCGATCTGTACTGTCAAAATTAAGACTCAAAATTTGATGTGTTCTTCTATGGTCTGTTTTAGCTTTAATTTGTTATTTTATCTCTTTAAAGGGACTAGATACCAGATAATACCATTGCAAAAAAAAAAGAAAAAAAATTAAATTTTTTATATATGATTGATACCGTTGTGTACAATACATTGAATCTGGCTTACTGATGCATCTCATTGCTTATGTTACATGTATCTTTCACACTTTGGGGGTATTTTTCCAATTCCAAATTTACTGGGTCTGTCTTCCACATAAATCCAAGTAAAGTTAAAAATAGCGTCTGTATATTTATCTGTACTTGACTTTCACATGCTAAATATACACACTATAAATTGGGAAATCGTTATGCATTATTCTAAGGCAGGTAAACTTGCTAAGCCAGCAAAAAAATTTTCTTTAATCATGTGAAATGATGTATTACTGGCATCATCATTAAAGCTCATAATGAAAATTCAAGGCTTGTTTTGAGGAAATACCCTATTTGCCGATTTTAACGGTCATTGAATTTAAGTATTTTTTATTCTGGCCATTTCAGGTGGAAAAAAGAAGTACCCATGCAAAGTTTGTGGGCGGGCATACTTTAATCTAGAACTTCACATGAGAATTCACACAGGTGTGAAACCATTTGAGTGTGAATTTTGCGGCAAGACGTTTAATCAAAAAGGGGCGATGAGGGCACATGTCATCAGTATCCACTTGAAAGAAGAAATGAATTACGCCATCATGCAGTGATAGTGTTGAATAATATATTGATGGCCTCACTTCAAAATGCCAAAGCTGAATTTTTTCTGTTTCCAAATTTTTACATCACTAAAATCATTAAGGCGAACTGCATCTTACTGCAAAATGCCGAATAAATAGTCAATTGAGAAAATGGTGTTGTATCATGTGATCAAAATGTCGAGCAATGATTGGACATCTCACAGAGAAGCAAAAATGCCAAACCTTCAGAAATTGTAAATACAATAACTGTAACTTCTGCATTTTGTAAAAAAAATGTGTGAATCACACACAAATTAAATTACCAAAATTAAATACCAAAAACTTTGCTACTGAAACATGTATTATTGTAGCTTTGAAATTTGGAAGTGAGACCATCAAATTATGTGCATGTAATGAAGTGTGATACAAATGAGTGTGAATTCTGTGGCAAGAGATTTAATCATAGAAAACACATGTTAATCCTTCCTACATGTAAGTAGAAAGATATACTGTCATCAAGAAATGATTAATATTAAAGTGTTAAAAAAATACATGGACATGTACTTGATATAAAGTGTGAACTTATACAAATAAGTGTGAATTCTGTTGCAAGAGATTTAACCAGAGAAGACACACATTGTTCATTCCCACATGTAAGGAGAGAGATATTCCATCATCAAGCAATGATAGAGACTTAAGTGTTAGATAGAACATGAACATGTACTTGATATAAAGTGTGAACTTGTACAAATAAGTGTGAATTTCTGAAAAGATGTTTATCCAGAATGGAGCCATGAGAGAGAACGCAAGAGGAAGAGAGTATTATTTTCTAGCATGAACAATGATAAAGTGAAAATTGACATACATGTACATGCACATGTACTTAGGAAGTGTGAACTTATACAATTGAGTGTGAATGTCTGAGAAGAGAGTTAACCAGCAAGGAGCGATGAGAAAGTGTTCAAATTAAAGGAGAAATTTATTCTACAATGAAGCAGTGATCAAATATGGAGTGATTTATGCAGTAGGGCCGGTATTCATAAATTATCTTAAGTCATTTTCCTTATGTATCTCTCTTATCATATCTGAAATACTTTATTTTCAATAATTTAGTTGTGAAGAATAACAGTTTAAAATAAAGTTGTGAAAATGATAAGACGTGTAGAAGCAGTCGATAAAACATTGCAAAGATGTGAGTTTAAAGAAAAAGAAAAACATTCACTACCCGGTAGTTAATAGTTATGTATGCAAAAAAATAACTTTTGAAGCGAGTCAAGTGACAATGTGTGAATTTAAATACAATGCATTGATTAAGTTCAAAAGAAAACAATGCAGAAATGCAGGTAGACATATTTTAAAAAAATGCGAAATACACCCATTTGTCTGAGGCGTGAAATATATCTTGCAGTGACGAATAGAGAGGTAAAATAGAGAATGAGTAACAGTGATTTATGGACAGAAGCAATGACCATGTTTAGAATGTATGTCATTAATTCAAATTTATGTTGTGAACATGTTTTGCTTCGCTGAACATTATAAGAATATGCATTGTATGTTTGATTAATACAATATAACATCAAAATATTTCACCAGTGACATTCACAAATATGTTAATAGTTATTATAACATTGTTAAATATGCCATTTTCATTTTAACTTGCTTTTTCTAATGAAAATATTAGCAAGCTTTTTCATCATGCACTGCACATTGCAAATATTGTTATTTTAAAAGTGTTATTTTGTGTACATAATTATGCAGCTCAATATTGTTTTACAAAATAAAAATGTGTGTTTCTTTTTTTATATATAACCTTACATTAAAGAGGAATATACAGAAGCTCAGTAATCAAAAAAATATAAATGAAGACTGCGGCACAATGTTAAAGGCCTAAATTAAGTAAAGTCTGTCTTGTGAATAGCTAGCTGACTAGCCCATGTTGTATGACCCTGATGCAACAGAAGGGTACCAAATTCCCTGTGTATTGTTTATTGGCTTATTGACCTGTCGCCAAATACCTGCTACAAGCAATTATTTCGACTTGTCGAGAATATTTGGGGGAGGTTTTTCAGTTAAACGATTGGATGATGCAAACCATGTGCTGATATTTATTTACAAAATATACTGTAATCACATTATTGGTCAACTGATTGTTTCATGGGCAACAAGCGACTTGTAAATTGTCATTAAGGGCTGTTTTCAAGGAAAAGGGGCTGCAATGGTTATGCTTTGATCAATATTTATCAATATTAGGTGTGATTGATGCCAACACCCGAGGGCAATAGAGAGTAAGGATCATTGGTTGTCCGGTTGGTGCAGTGGTTAGCGCACTTGCTTCTCTCCTAGGCAACCCGGGTTCTATTCCCAGCCTGGGTGCATGTGAGTTTGGTTTGTGGTCACCAAGCCGGACAAGTGGGTTTCATCCGGATACTCCACTTTCCCCCTCAACACAAGACCACACTCTCGCGTAAAATCGTGCCAACGAGAGTTATTAATATAATGTTGCAATAACTTGTTTCACAATTGTTGTAAAATAAATAAGTTTAAATTAAGGAACAATCATACCCCAGATTTTTGTATGGGTAACTTACTGGTATCGAACTTTAATCTAGGCCTTTAATGCCCAACATAAATTTGTGAGAGAGGCACAAAGCAAGGGTATACACATTTAGCTTCCACAACTGGGTACTTTCTTAACTGTGTAAGCGCCCTCTTCAGTTGTCTTATATAGAACATCAATTATGTTGTCATTGTTGGGGTTGGAAATTATTGCTTTCATGCATTATTCTTTAAGAGTGATCCTTCAAATAATGGGTTTTAGTTGTAACTTTAATAATCTTAAATCTAAAACAGTCACAATGGCAACATTTTTTTATTTCCTCGACGTTGTGTGTAATTTTGATAATGGCTGTAATCAAATGCACTCAAATATGTAGCAAAATAATGCAACTCTGACAAAAAGATCATTTCAATTTACGACTTCAATCAACTTAGATCTTTATTGAATTCGGTCCCTGATGCCAAGTAAAGTCAATACATATGCCTGTAAAGTAGTTCTTTGGTATTTTTGTTGTAGAAGTGTTCCTGGGGGCTGTTTCAACCAAGGTCTTATTTGATTTAAGTCATAAAATGAAATTATCATGGTGTCGTAGTTCCATTATTTTTTGTTACATATTGGGGCCACATTCATAAAACTTCTTAAGTAATTTACGAAATTAAGTCACTTTCCTGATTTTAGTATCTCATATATCATATGAAATAAAAACTTAAGAATTACCAAAATACATTTTTTTTCATTTACCTATTGAAAAAAACATACTTTAATGTTAAAACACTTTCTTATAATTTGACTGTGAAAATGTGAGAAATCGACTCAAGTTAGGAATTGAATTAAGATGTTTTATGAATACGGCCCCTGAACTTTAAACAATCTTAAAAAAACTCACAAAGATGATTCAATGAAAAAACCAAATCAATGTGTTTTCATAATTCTGAAATTCAAACAGATTTAAGATTATTGAAGTTAAAAACTAATATAAAACAGGCTGCTTTATCTAATTCAGATTGTCACGATAATGAGATGAATACAAAATTTTCATTTTTATTTTCAGCAATAAGAGAGGGCGTGAAGATATACGCGTGCAATTGGTGTGGGAAGATGTTCAGCTCCGGGTCCCTTCTAAGGCGACACCACGTGGTGCACACGGGAGAGAAGCCATATGTGTGTGATATCTGTCACCGCGGTTTCACACAGAAGTCTGATATGATGAATCATAAGAAAGTGCAACATTTGTATAAAAATCTGGTTTAGTTTGAATGCCCGTTGCTAGGGAATACGTTTTTATAATTTGATATCACTATATAAATACATAAAGAAAAGGCTCATAAAGCATACATGCCATATGTCTGGAGACCATTTAATGGGATTTGTTAAGAAAGGCAGAAAATTCAGGTGGATTTTTTAAGCAGGTCTTATAAGATTTGCGAAAATTCAGGGGGATTTTCCCTCCACATTGGGTATATGGCATGTATGTGACATGTGACATTAAGTGTCATTAGCTCCGGAGCTTAAGAAAAGTCTTGTCTGAAGTGTTCAATAGTCATGTCACATTACGTAATAAACAATGTTTGAAATAATATGTAATGGGACTTCGAAGATGACAGATCCTAATCAAATTTTATTATTTGATTACTCTGGAAGTTTCATAGACACACTTTTAGAATGCACATGCATGCAAGGTTTTGCTAATGATTAGCAACATCATTTTGTTCTAGATCATGAAAATATTTGTATGCTTGAACAATTATGCTCTTTTTACTTATTTCCAAAGAGAACATAATATTGCAATTATTCTAAATGACATTTGTATTAAGTTTTACAGTCAAAACCCTCGATTTTGCTTGGTTTGATTTCCTTGATGTCTCGAACTTGATTTAAAGGACCATTTTTAGTATACTTTATGTTGGCTCTATATTTGCAAAGCTCAAAGTACTTTGGCCAGTCCTTCGGATATCAAGCCAATGGGTTTCGACTGTAGCTTGTTGTTCGTCGTTTCCTATGTGTATTGGCTTTATATGTGAGGATGGTGAATAAAGTCTCAAATAAATTGTACTTTTTAATGCATGTCCTATATTTGTTGTGTAATTGTATTCTCTTGATCTTGATTGAAATAAAACACACCTTTTTTTTCATGCTGAGATGTTTTAATTGACCAAGAGAACAAGTTAAATGGAACAGCAATTGTATTATCCTGATCTTAATTGAAATAAAACACACAGTTTTTTTTCATGCTGAGAAAGTTTATTTGACCAAAAGAGAAGTTGGAAATGGATCAAATGTTCGGAATCAATTATGCCAACAATTTTGTTATCAGCTTGTTGTTTTATAAGAAATGTTCCAAGTGGCGTTATTCAACCAGGTATCGGTGACCTTTATAAATTGAATATAAAGGCAATTGAAAGAAGATGTGTTGATCTTAGGAAGTGCAGTAGGAGTGTAAATATTGATATTTGAAGCAATGTACACTTGTACAAGAAGCATACACCTGATGATGATACATGTAGTTACATTAATCCTAAAGATGTATAGTACAAAAAAAACCCATTTAAAATATTTTGATTTCATATTAAAATATTTTGATTTCATAATTATACTTCAATCAAATGGTACTGTTGAGGTGAGGTTGAGGGATAAGTGTCTGTCTCTCACCCAAGAGGTTGTGGTTTTGACCCCCATCAGGGCTACTTTCTCATGGCCTCTTAAAACAGACACTTGTTTCTACCCAGGAAATGGACTCCGAGAGTGATTCATATCAGCTTTAAACTGTTTTCTCAATTAAGCTTGAATTAATTAATATAAACTTTGGTAATGTTTGACTAGTGCTCATGGATATTAGATGTAAAGGGAATTATCTTATCAGTAATATTAAATCAGGACAGTAAGGGCAAAACTTTCTTATCTAATAAATTATAGACTATATAAGTTTATCCATAGTGCACTTCTTGTGAACTTGTAGTGCACTAGAAGTGCTCAATGGTGTCTAGTTTGGTCTTAACAATACTGTAGTCCAATTCCACTTTGTTAGTTTATTTTTTAGTAAGGGTATCCAGTGTACAATTATGTGGATTTTGGATGCCTTGTTACCCAATAATATTTTATCATTTGAAGATATTTGATGTGTATGGAAATAATTTATAAAATATATAAGGGTGCTACCATACCGTGGGTCTACCACCACAGGTGCCACATAGAAACAATTTTGAAAAGTGTATTTTCTGTAGTTTGAAGCTCAAAAAATGTCTTTGTATTTTCAGGAAAATCTGGCACACAGTGTGATCTCTGTATGAAGATCTTCAGAGGTCCGTTCCATCTCCGTCGACACATGGTTGTCCATACCGGGGAGAAGCCGTTCACGTGCGATATCTGTCAACGTGCATTCACACAGAGATCTCACATGTTGACGCACAAGACATTGCAGCATATTTTAAAGAATTAGCTTTGATTGGTTTGTTAGCGGCTGACCGCTGAATGTTTGTGGTCAAAACAATTGTAGACAATTTGTGTTTCAATTTCCATGTATGAATCAGTTACTATTTATGTACAATTTCTGTGAATTAAAAGTTTGTTTAGACCCAGTTTTGTCATTACTGTAAGCGTTAAGGGTCCACCAATTTTGATTGCAGACTCAAACCCTTCAACTAAACCTACAGTGCTTTTTCCACTTTTTAGGGAATGGTGGTGGGGTCCTTTGATAAGGGAAAAATATTGGCATTTTCTCAAGAAGGGGAAATATACTAACATAATTCATATAATTTTTAACTTGTTGTCAAACCTTTTATTCAAGAAACCTATTGCCAAATTCATGAGTGGCCCTATATTATTTGAAATTGCTATATTCACTACATGTTAACAGTAGGGGTCAAGCCTCCTTAAAAAAACCCTTAAAACTTGTTTCTTTTAAAGGGCTTTTTTTACCTGGGTAGGAGAAATTATATTTTTTAATGAGGGGAATGGGTCCAAATTTCTGCCGGAAAGAGGGCCTTAACAACAACACAGACCAACATGGACTCACTTAATGTAAACCACTGCCTATGAAGGCACTTAACACTGGAAAGCCTTGTAATAAAATATTATGTTTGTGTCATTTTAGGAGCAACAAGAAATCGCAAAGTATACAAGTGCGGTAATTGTAAGAAAACCTTCAGCTCCCCGGCTGATGTCCGCCGACACATGGTCGTCCATACAGGCGAGAAGCCGTTCATGTGCGATATCTGCCATCGGGGATTCACACAAAAATCACACATGATGACCCATATGACAGTGCAACATATCTTAAAGAATCAGATTTGATTTTTGTCTTGTTAAAAAAAAACGTTTGTTTTTTGGCCACACCTTATTGTGTTTGTTTGCACATGTCAGAATATGCGTGTTAAAAAAACAAACTGTGACTGGCCAAAATCTTATGAAAAAAATAATAATTAGTTTGGCTGTAATTGTGAAAACTAAGCTTTAAAATTTTCTTAGTCTTAATAATCAGCTTTTAAGTGATTTATTGATAAAATATCACAAGCTTTTTTTGATTTGAGAAAAAATGACTTTGAACTGTGCCTTAGTGAAATGTACAGCTTTTAATGATCCTTTATCAACATCGGCTTTCGCTTGTATTGAATTTGAGTATGTTTCTTATTGAAAAAAGTCAGCTATGGACATTGATTCTTTTATTTGTGACAAAGTTGTGAAATGTTTTTAGTAGAACAAAATTTCTGTTTTGTTTTTTATTGAAATTCATGTAGTTTGTTTCTTAAAGAGACTCGCTCACGTTTTTGTAAAACATAATTTTTTTGTAAGACGAAATAAAGTGTGGCAAATCATAAGGATTGTGTTAAAACTAAGTTACCAAAAGCTGGAACTCTTCAGCAAATGTTGATATTTGCTCATCATTGTCTTTGAAGACCTGGTGACAATTTTCATGAGCATTAATAACGCTAATTGTCACTTAATTAATTAAAGCTTTGTTGTTGCATGATTGGTTGATTGACATTGTCACGTGATGTTATCAATGTATTGGTAAAATGTCAAAATACCCATCAGTCAGTTTTTTATTTATTTCTTGACTTGACCTGGGTCCGCACCCAACTAAAACCAAAGTACTTTTTTTTATACTGTAATTGTATTTTTTTCTGCAATTTCGATATAATGCAGGGTAAGGTTATGATAAAAATATGCATTCAGATGCATTACCAGGAAAACTTATTTTTGGTCCAGAAACCTTTAATAAAAAATAAATGAAATGTAAAAAACAAAGACTTTCACAGTGTATCTGTTTCTTTGTGATGTATTTCCCAGCAAAAAATAAGCATTGCAATGTTTGTAAGAGGCTGACGTCAGATTGTTTGCCTTCCACATATGTATGTTAGAATGACCATGCATGATTACTACTGATGACTATGTAAACATTCAGCTACATTAAATCTAAAATGAAAAGAAAAAGTCTACCCTTGTTTATTGTCCAAATATTATTTCTTTCAACCAATTTACAAATGTACCTAAATTGTAGACAATGAAATTGGTTGAAAATGGCCAAGAGTTTGTGTATAACAAGCGTTTCATGGATATATATTATTTTTAGGTGTATAGATGACATTTTATAATCCCGGTGTATAAAAGCTTTCTAAATATCCACTATATATAATTTCTTAATACTTAAGTTACACTTTAAATGCTAAAGCATCTGTAACGTGCGATGTCAAACAAGGCCAACAGATCCCTTCAAAGAAAAGCATGCTCGACCCTGAAGGGCTCCGCTGGTCTTTATATACAGTAAATTCTCAATCCACACGGGGCCCCGACTTTGCTAATTTGCATATTACCAACCAAGTAAACATACATACAATGAACATACTGCCGTCTTGAACGGAATGTTATACTATGAATGCACATTTGCCGCCGACAGCGGACCGTTTCACATCGTTGGACTCATATCATATTAATTAAGGGACTCGTCTGTATGTTTGGATTTGTTATATATTACAATTAGGTTAATTGAATGTATATAAGGAATATTTGGGTATGTCAGTTTTTTTTTATGATTAGGCTATCTAACAATGAGGTGCTGGCATTTAACTGTATATTGATACTATTCATAAACATAAACAGTTTTTTAGCATTTCAGAATGTCCATCCTTGGAAGTTGGCCCCTGGCTGTGAAGCTTATATGCAAATGAGTTACTCTAAAAAGTAACGAAAATGGCTGCCTATGACTAAAGTAGATCAAGTTTATTTGCCATATATAAAATAGGTTGTACAATTCTGCCTTTTATAATTTCAGACACTATTGCTGGGCTGAAGTTGTACAATTGTGCGCGGTGTAACAGACGGTTCCCTTCCCCTGCCAAGCTGAAGACTCACATGGTTGTCCATACGAGAGAGAAGCCCTTCAAATGTAGAATATGCCTTAAGACTTTCACCCAGACCAGCTCTCTGTACAAGCATCAACGCCAGCTTCATGGCTTTTCTTTTAACAACTAGACATGACAGCTCAACAGATGAGAAATATGATTGACAACATTCACCCAGACAAACTACTTCTACAAGCATCTATGCCAGCTTCATGGCTTTGCTATTAACAACTAGACCACCCTACAGATGTAAAATATGCCAGAAAACATTCAACCAGACCAGCACTCTGTACACCCATCACACCAGCTTCATTCGTGCTATTAACAACTATTCACAGCAGATCTATAGATGTGAAATTTGCCTGAAACATTCATCCAGACCAGCTCTCTGTACAAGTATCAACGCCAGCTTCATGGCCTTACTTTGAGCAACTAACAAAGGCAATTCCTTAAATGTGAATCCTGCCAGAAGACATTCACCCTGACCAGCTCTCTGTACAATGAAACCTTCAGGGACAAGCATCACACCAGCTTCATGGCCTTACTTAAGCAACTTACAACGGCAACTTGGATAATGTGACATTCACCCAGACTAGGGTGTCTCTGTACAATGAAACCTACAGGGACAAGCATCACACCAGCTTCATGGCCTTACTTAAGCAACTTACCACGGCAACTTGGATAATGTGACATTCACCCTGACCAGCTCTCTGTACAATGAAACCTACAGGGACAAGCATCACACCAGCTTCATGGCCTTACTTAAGCAACTTACCACGGCAACTTGGATAATGTGACATTCACCCAGACCAGGGTGTCTCTGTACAATGAGACCTACAGGGACAAGCATCACACCAGCTTCATGGCCTTACTTAAGCAACTTACAATGGCAACTTGGATAATGTGACATTCACCCAGACCAGGGTGTCTCTGTACAATAATACAAAGAAACTTACAGGATCAATCATCACACCAGCAACAAGCAACAGCATTGAGCCTTTTCTTATCGCAACATGTCTTTGTACAGTGAAATATGTAAGACCATGGAAATGTGTTCAAAACGAACAAGCCACAGCACAGTGACAAATGATTACTTTTTAACTTAATCATTTTATGGAAATTGCTGTTTTATGATTCTATTATAGTGTTAAAAGTGGATAATTCTTCTGTAAAGTGTTATTATTTGTCATAGCGGTATATGTCATGAATTTTTATTACCCTATATTCTAAATGTAAGGAATATTTAGAGCTAGTGAATTAAAGAAGTAATTTGATGGAGGATAAATCACACTGGGCTGAACTGTTTGAATACTGTACATTCATTTTTCTTTATGTTCATAATGATTTTGTAATCAGTGATGTCACAATATATTCTGAAAATTAAATAAAATAACAAGCAGTAAAGTAAAATTAAAAATGATTTTATCAATGGTTGTGCCGAAATGTCCCCTAGGGGCGTTCTATCTCAACAAATAAAACAACATAATGGAACCTTTTACAGTTATTGAAAATTGTTTTCATCAAAAATGGGCATAAAAATGGCCAACATTTATGTTTAAATCCAGGCCGTATGGATTTTAAAACCTGGGCTGTATGGTAATTCAGTGTAGGACATTATAACTGTCTGCCAATATGGGTCATACGGTCGTTCCATATTGTCCGCAAATCTGGACTCATCTTGGTCGCTCTTTGTTTGTAATACCACTTATGTTTTGGGATATTCAATAGTAGATACATTAAACACATGGAATTTATAGTCATGGCTTTAGAAAAATGTATTAGTGAGAGACATATGCTTGTTTGCAATATAATCCTCTCCACATTCCCAAAAGACATTGAACTTCCCATACATAGACATACTGATAATAAGAGTAAATTTATATTAGAATGAATACTATTCTTAGTAATACTTAAATTATTATTTCATTTTAGGTTCAATTGGCGGATTAAAAATGTACATGTGTGTGCTGTGCGGCAAATCCTTCCCGACCCCGTCAAAGTTAGACGCCCATGCTGTCGTGCACACGGGAGAGAGACCATACACATGTGATATATGTCAACGATCTTACACACACTGTAGTTCACTGAATAAACATCGAAAAATTATTCATAAGATAGTATAATGATAAAGTATTTGGTATATGATTTTTGATTTGAAACAAGTAAAGATTTGGGAGTTATAATTAAATTTCTTCATATGCAAACGTTCTGCAATGTATGTTATAGTACATCACCCACCATCTGAGTTACTGAAGTTATATACAGTCTTACCCTGTTGGCTAAAACTGGATGTAAAGCACCAATTTTTTTCTTCTGAATGTAACCATTCTGGCTTGCCTGTAATTTCCCGAGGCTCAATATTTTTTCACATATCCATCAGAGTTTGAGCCAACAGGGTTGGACTGTACGAGTGTGGAGCTCGAGTGATGTACAATTTCATTCATGAATGTTTGGTGTAGTGACTGTTTTGTACCATATTTTGATATTAAATCATGCAATAAGTAGCATGTGTATATTGAAATATTTTTGTAATTTAATTGCATATTTTTTATTGCATAGCATTACTTGTCACTGTTCCGATACGAGATATAATGCATAAAACAAAACAAAGAAAACTCTCACTAATGTGGTTAAACAGATACCTTTAAAATGATACACACATAAAATAAGCAAATAATGACTTGTCTACACTGTCCATTGTTTTGAAATCTTCTGTATGTTTTATTACATAAAGTTACTTTCTGGATTTTAATTATTTTTTTCATTATTCCATGATATAAAATTCAAGTTCATCAAAAAAATTATTTCCATCAACATTTAAGTCCCAGTGTGTATATATATGAGTGCACCGATAAGTCATGATCAGAATGCATCAGCTGCCTTGCATACTTCTAATACTTTAATTTGTCATAACTTGAGTAATTTACGATTCATTGTTTACTGATGAGATTTCATTTGTTGATAATACATAATACTTTTCTACAAACTCATAATTTATTGCATTCACTATGTTATTGTGTTACACTTCATAATGTCATTAGTGACGCTTTATAATGTCATCATGTTACGCTTCGTAATATCATTGTGTTACACTTCAGAATGTCATTGTGTTACACTTAATAAAGTCATTGTGTTACGCTTCTTAATGTCATTGTGTTATGCTTCGTAATTTCATTGTGTTATGCTTCATAATGTCATCATGTTATGCTTCGTAATGTCATTGTGTTACACTTTATAATGTTATCATGTTACGCTTCATAATGTCATTGTGTTACACTTCATAATGTCATTGTGTAACACTTCGTAATGTCATTGTGTTTTGCTTCATAATGTCATCATGTTACGCTTCGTAATGTCATTGTGTTATGCTTCATAATGTCATCATGTTACACTTCATAATGTCATCATGTTATGCTTCACAATGTCATCATGTTATGCTACATAATGTCATCATGTTACGCTTCATAATGTCATCATGTTACGCTTCATAAAGTCATTGTGTTATGCTTCATAATGTCATTGTGTTATGGTCCATAATGTCATTGTGTTATGGTTCATAATGTCATCATGTTATGCTTCATAATGTCATCATGTTATGCTTCATAATGTCATCATGTTATGCTTCATAATGTCACTGTGTTACGCTTCATAATGTCATCATGTTATGCTTCATAGTGTCATCATGTTATGCTTCATAATGTCACTGTGTTACGCTTCATAATGTCATCCTGTTATGCTTCATAAAGTCATTGTGTTATGCTTCGTAACGTCATTGTGTTATAATTCATAATGTCATCATGTTACACTTCATAATGTCATCATGTTATGCTTCATAATGCCATCATGTTCTGCTTCATAATGTCATCATGTTATGCTTCATAATGTCATCATGTTACGCTTCATAATGTCATCATGTTGCACTTCATAATGTCATCATGTTATGCTTCATAATGTCATCATGTTACGCTTCATAATGTCATCATGTTACGCTTCATAATGTCATCATGTGATGCTTCCTAATGTCATCATGTTATGCTTCATAAAGTCATCTTCATAATGTCATCATGTTATGCTTCATAATGTCATCATGTTACGCTTCATAATGTCATCATGTTACGCTTCATAATGTCATCATGCTATGCTTTCTAATGTCATCATGTGATGCTTCCTAATGTCATCATGTTATGCTTCATAAAGTCATCATGTTATGCTTCCTAATGTCACTGTGTTACACTTCATAATGTCATCCTGTTATGCTTCATAATGTTATTGTGTTATGCTTCATAATGTCATCCTGTTATGCTTCATAATGTCATTGTGTTAGACTTCATAATGTCATTGTGTTATGCTTCATAATGTCATCCTGTTACACTTCATAAAGTCATTGTGTTACACTTTATAATGTCATTGTGTTACACTTCATAATGTAATTGTGTTACACTTCATAATGTCATTGTGTTACACTTCAAAATGTCATCGTGTTACACTTCATAATGTCATTGTGTTATGCTTTATAATGTCATTCTGTTAAGCTTCAAAATGTAATTGTAACACTTCATATGTTACGCTTTTTAATGTTATTGTGTTACACTTCATAATGTCATTGTGTTACCCTTCATAATGTTACACTTTATAATGTCATTGTGTTACACTTCATAAAGTCATTGTGTTACACTTTATAATGTCATTGTGTTACACTTCATAATGTCATTGTGTTACACTTCATAATGTCATTGTGTTACACTTCATAATGTCATTGTGTTACACTTCATAATGTCATTGTGTTACACTTCATAAAGTCATTGTGTTACACTTCAAAATGTCATTGTGTAACACTTCATATGTTACACCTTTAGTGTAATTGTGTTACACTTCATAATGTCATTGTGTTACACTTCATAATGTCATTGTGTTACACTTCATAATGTCATTGTGTTACATTTCATAATGTCATTGTGTTACACTTCAAAATGTCATTGTGTAACACTTCATATGTTACGCCTTTAATGTTATTGTGTTACACTTCAGAATGTCACTGTGTTAAACGTCATAATGTCACTGTGTTAGACTTCCTAATGTCATTGTGTTACACTTCATTATGTCATTGTGTAACACTTCATAATTTCATTGTGCTACGCTTCATAATGCCATTGTGGTACATTTGATTACATTGTACTTCATAATGTTATGATGTTACGCTTCATACTGTCAGGGGTGTAACGCTTTATAATGTCATTGTGCTGTGCTTCATATTATCTTGTCTTACACTTCATAATGCAAGGTTCATGATGTCATTTTTTTACACTTCATAAATTTTTGTGCTATGCTTCATATTGTCATTGTGTTACACCTCATAATACCATTGCATTGCATGTTATATTGTCATTATGTTACGCTTCGTAATTTCATTGTATTTTTCTTCAAGTGTCATTGTATTTTACTTAAAATGTCATTATATTATGCTTCATTAAGTCACTGTACATTGTATTACACTTCATATCCTTATATTGCTACATTTCATATTGCCATCGAAGATTGTGAACTAGTTTCTATTGAAAAATGATAAATAAACATCTCATACATTGTTTGCTGTTTGTTTGAGGCCTTTTCAATTCAGAAATTGGTTTATGCCTTTGTGTGTCAGTGTTTCCAGGGATGAATTTAAACATGACTATTTGAAGAGCAGGGAGGGCTATACTATTCACCCTGACATCAGCATCAAAGTTTTAATAAGATTTCAGTGTAAGCACACTTAAGGCAAATATCTCAGCAAATGCTTCATGTATTGCATTGGAACTCAACAGACCCAACCAGCCAACTGGCTTAATTACCGTAATCAAGGGACATAACTCTATCTTGAATAAAATGTAAATTATGGCCTGGATAATTCAACTTACATATTTTGGTTAAGGTTAACATAATTCCACTTTTCATTACCTATTATAAGTATTGCAGTGTGACTTAATTCAATGGTACTTAACCATTCAACCTACTTCATTAATTAAGTTAGATAACTCTATTTTGCATAAAATGCTCATAATTAGAGACTGGTTCACATCAATGGAGAATTGACAAAATAATGGCCCATGCTTTTGTGACAAACGCAGCTTATGGGGGCATCTGTGTCCTATGGACACATTTCTAGTTTTATTTTTGTACACTTGTTAATAATGAAGTATTCTTATTTTCAAGCATTTTAAAGGAAAATTATTTATCCGGATTTAAGTACACAATTTGGCTAAATTGTTATCATAATAAAAAAATATGTTTCATAAAATCATGAAATTAAGCTACTTAAGCTTGTAATGCTTATCTTTTTTCAAGAAATTGAGGACAGGACTTTATGGCATTTTAAGCTCGACTATTCGAAGAATATGGAGAGCTATACTACTCACCCAAGCGTCGGGGTTGGCGTCACACCTTGGTTAAGGTTTTGCGTGCAAGCACACATAGGTTAATATCTCAGCAACTACTTGAGATATTGCATTGAGACTTGATACAGTGGCACTAAACCATCCAACCTACTTAATTTACCAAGTAAGATAAATCCAGGTTGCATTTTATGCAAATAATAGGCCTTTATTATTCGACTTAGACATTCTGGTTAAGGTTTTGCGTGCAAGCACACATAGGTTAATATCTCAGCAACTTCTTGAAGTTTTGCATTGAGACTTGATACAGTGATACTCAACCATCCAACCTACTTAATTAACCAAGTTAGATAACTCCTGTTTGCATTTAATCCAAGTACATTTTAATTGCTCTTTATTATTCGACTTAAAAAATCTGGTTAAGGTTTTGCGTGCAAGCACACATAGGTTAATATCTCAGCAACAACTTTAGGTATTACAGTGATCCATGCCTGTTTCGCCAAAACTTTTCAATCCTCACAGTGAAAAGCGGCGGAATAGTCAAGCGCGCTGTCTCTGTGACAGCTCTTGTTATTAATTAAAATTTACATTAATAGTTCTACCTGCTTTACCTTAAATACTTGAATAGAAGTCAACTAAATTCATGTGTTCTGGCTTGTCGATGATTGGTCGAAATTACCGCTATGTCAAATGTTTGGGATAGTAGTTCTATCAATGAATGTTTGTTCTTTTCTGGAATCAAAATAGGAAATACAGATCCATTCATTTCAAAACCAATGTCAGGAATAGCCGGTCCTATATGTATTTGCATTATATGAATGTAGAAAATATACTAACATTTATATCACCCCTCGACTGTTCAGTTTCAACATCTTTAATTTACTGTATGTTTCAGGTATCAAAAATGTGGGGAAGATTTACCCATGCACCGTGTGCCGGAAGTGTTTCCCGACCCCCTCAGCCCTGTCCTCCCACAAAATCACCCACTCAAACGTGAAACCGTACGGGTGCAAGGTCTGCAACAAAAGGTTCAAGGGGAAACGATCATTGGCTGGTCATATGTCCAGTCAACATGGCGAGGATGTGAAATAAAGAAGCGTTATACTACGGAGGTCTGTGTAGGAGGGTTTTGTGTCTAGAAATAGTGAGATAATTTGCTACATGTACTATGTATTATGTTTTTGATACGGGGTAAAGATGTGTAAGATGAACTTTTATCATGACATAAAGAGGTAATTTGCTGTGTAAGATACTCGTGTGTCATGAAATAAAGGCTCTCTTTGCTGTGTAAGATGTTTGCATGTTATGAAATAAACATGTTATTTGCTGTGTAAGATGTTTGTGTGTCATGAAATAAAGGCTCTATTTGCTGTGTAAGATGTTTGTTTGTCACGAAATAAAGGCTCTATTTGCTGTGTAAGATGTTTGTGTGTCATGAAATAAAGGCTCTATTTGCTGTGTAAGATGTTTGTGTGTCATGAAATAAAGGCTCTATTTGCTGTGTAAGATGTTTGTGTGTCACGAAATAAACATGTTATTTGCTGTGTAAGATGTTTGTATGACATGAAATAAAGGCTCTATTTGCTGTGTAAGATGTTTGTGTGTCATGAAACAAATAGGTAATTTTCTGTGTAAGATGTTTGTGTGTCATGAAATTAACCAAAAAATATACTGCTTATTTAAGTGTAGGATGATTGTGTGTCATGAAATAAAGAAGAAAGTTACTACTGTATGGGACCTTTGTGTGGTGTGCAGTTTGTGGTGTACCAAGTGGCTCAATGTTCGAAAGGATGTATCAGTATAACACCTACATGTAAACTTGGTTATTAGAGGATCCATAATTTTCCATATGAACTTTCAATTTCAATATGGCGATAAAAAACGTTTCAAAAATTAAGAAGCAATGGTTTGCAATCACATTTATACAAAGTAAAGGGTTGTGTAATGTTTGTAGCTAAAGCTATAGGGAAAGCTTAGTAACCTATAATATAAGCAAGGCCCTATTTAGAGACGCACAGACCAAGACATAGCAGGCACTAAACAATTAAATACAGTGTACGATGTCACAAGACAGCAAACAAATAACAAAATCACTATTTAACAAATTATCTTAATCACTTAGTCAAAGTGGTGGGAAGAGGTTCTTTGTTAGGGGAGATCACTGTGTATGATAAAACCGGTTGAAGTTTGGGCCGTTTTGACTAACTAAATGTTATGGTGGATTTTGGGGCGATTTCCCACATGTTTCAAGGTTTCTTATAAATTTAACAGATCAAAGACCATAATAGCAAACATATTACAATATCGAACGGTAAGTTATTCGTTTAATAAATGTCGAATTATTTAAATACGGTTATGATTACAGTTTGAATAGTGTATGATGTTTACATGTTTTCGCGATGCATTTTTATTTGAAAAAGAAACTTGTCACATTCATAAAATTTACTATAAAAGTGTTTAATTTGAAATACAGTACGTTTGTCTAACAACTCCTCATAGAATTTGTCCCACAGGATTAAGATGTCATCCAGCGACAGTGACTCTGATCGAGATGACCACACAGTCAACAAGAGCCTGGCCGATGCTAGTGGGGACAAATCTTCAAAAGGTTGGCATAAGTTATTGAATTTCATTTGCTTACTTTTACCTTTTCGATTTAAAAGATCAATTTCACAGTTGATTCACCACTATTTTTATGAATTTAACCCAACCCTAATCATAACCATAGTCAGTGGTCGAAATTAACACAAGCCCGCAAGCCCTGCACAGGTAAATTGTCTTCCCGGCTTGCTCAAAATCTGAATTTTATATAGCAGGGCTTGTTAAAAAAAATTGATGCCAAGTAATAGTGTAAGAATTTGGGCATGTTCATCCAAAATTCTAACGGGTTATCCTTGACTGCAAGGTCTAAAGAAATACATACAAACCCTAAACCTTTAAGAAATATTTAGATTTCTTAGAAATATTGAAATATGACAAGTATAAATTTAGCAATTATATTGATGGACCAATTGTAAACTTAGCCCCTAAGTCAAAGATGAGCAGTTGACTACTTCAAGTACTTCACTACTTGACAAATCACTAAATTGGAGCATTTTATTAATATTGTCCATGAAAGTGCTAGTTTTATTGATTATAAATAGATTTTACTTTTTTGAAGAAGTGAAATAATATGCTATAACCATTATAGCAGTTTCAGTTAAATGGACAAAAGAAAACAACCGTAAACTTGTGATGGCGATTGGAGCAACATGCAACATCAAAGACTCCTTCTGCCTCCCATTTCAACAAGTTGAACCAGATTTTGACCAGGCAGCTGAGGACTTAGAACTGTCTGTTGATGTTGTTAAGTCAAGATGGCAAAATATGTTGAAACAGGTATCTTTGGCTATATGTCTTTGTTAAAGAAATTAATTGAAGGTTAATTTTTTCTTACACATGTAGATGAAAATTTTATTGTCAGAACTTCATTGTGGGAAAACAGCTCATTGAGCTAATGTTTCTTGTTATCATATGCCCGACTTTAAGTAAAGGTTCTTGTATCTTGTATTTCTTTGTAAAGACTGTTGCACTATTTCAAGCAAATTTTTAAAAGACATTTTGTTAAACAACTCTGCTTATTTTTACTTATTAAATAATCATAGTAGTAAGTCACTTGATATCTGTGGTTAAGTATTCCAGTTAGTCGGCAGTAACCGCCTTTAAAATTTGTAGTATTCAAAAACTTAAAAATGCTAAAAAATATTAACTTAATAATTGTAAATGGTTATGTAAGACTAAGATGTTAGACCTGAGATATGCTCATTTTCAGGCAAGGCAGTACAGGACTATGACAGAGATCATTGAAGATTTGATGGTCCAACACCATGATGTAAGAACTACGTATAATATTTAAAGATTTAGAATTATAAGAAAGTGCCCATTAATTATCTGTCTGAAAGACTGTTTAACCTTACTTTCAAAGAGATATGGCCACTTCATTCACCCTCTCGTTATTTAAAAAGGCATAAATATGAGGCTATGTATGGAGGAGTTAAAAAGCAAATCTATAAGGAAAGGGTTAAATACATTATCAGCAGGAGGTTCATTTTGTTTGAAGGTAGCAGGATAATTGCAGTAGACCATGATGTGGATGGCACCCCATCATGTTTCAAAGGGGTAGCAAAGACTATTTGGTTGGGTCGAGACTAATTTCTAGGCTAACCAGCTACTGAAATTAGCTTAAGAAGTCAATGCTGGTCAAATTATTGTTTTCACTTTTATGTAAGACGATATTGATTCAATGAACAAAGAAATTCATATTATTGAGTAATTGTATTCAAACTTTTTGACAGAAATTTTGTGCAGAAAGTCCAAAGAAAGTTTATAGGAAGTCATATTTTCCTGAAAGTAAAATAGTACGACTGAGTAAACGGAAATTGTTAGACCTTTGATAGGGGTATTCACCAACTACAGTTGTAGATCTGTTCTGCAGATGCTGTTTTATCCATTTCAGCATGTTGAGCTTCAACAGTTGAACAAGGATCTTTATGCGTAAGTTTGTTTTGTAATATTGTTGATGGTTATTATTATTTTGGAACTGTATTATAGAAGATTATTGAGTTAAAATTTTACTTTATCCGGATTCTTTCCATTCATATGCGACTGTTATACAGCCGAAAACATCCTCGGCACCCCAGCATATCATAACCTATATATGATACCCTGGGCAAATCAGCTGTAAAAATCTTGTACTCCTGAATAATTAATAAGGTAAAATCCAGCCGTTTGATTGGTCGCATGAGACACACCTCATGCGGTGTGGAAATGGCCGAGAAGTTACGTATGTAATCTCGGTTCAAAATAATCCAATGAGATCATGGCTTACAAATCATTTTAGGCAGGATATTGTTAAATATGCCGATAACTCTTCACAAAGGAGATTCTTTTCTTTTTATCGGCTATTTCATTGGTCAGGAAATGCTTATGAATATTCAAGATTTACGAAGTTTCCCTAGCCAATTTGCTCAGGGTATCTTATAGGTTATGATACGCTGGAGTGCCGAGGATGAGCAGAAGTCAGCCTTCATTACACTCAAGGGTTCTTACGTTCAGGATTAATCCTGAAATCTTACAGTTGTAAAGATTGTCTTTTGTTCATTTCCACTTTACTATGCATCCCAAGCAGTGATTTTTATATTAAGAATTATTTTCACCACCTCTTCCTTTCCAATTGGGATTTTTTTCAACTTTTGGAAAAGAACAAAATCACGCTAAAATAGCAAATATACATGTTTTTTCTTTTTTCATCCTTTTTGCTGTAAAAGAGCTAGTATTATCAAGATTTTGTTTATTTTTTTAATAAATTCATTGCTTTTTTATTCATTTACAGGATTTGTATTGAATTAATTGGGAATATAACATGAATTTTTGGGGGAAAATGAACACTTTTTCGCTAGGGGAAACAGCCCTTAGAAGGCAGTAAATAGCACCAAAAAAATCACTGTCATGGAACCTCAGAATATATAGTTTAGTGTAGATAAAGTTATAATTAAAACATTATATAGGAGCCCTATATAAAGGTTACAAGAGACTCTGATTTAGTAAAAAAATTATGTCGACGGCCTCTCCGGGTGAAAAATTCTAGGGAAAACCCAACTTATTATTTCAGCAAAAAGGCGGTCCAATTACCCGCTCCAGTTATAAAACAACAGCCTGCCCAGAAGAAACCTAAGTAAGTTATGGTAGAATGGTAGTAAGTGGTTGTAGTTTTAGTATTTGGTATAAAGTGTTGTAAAGTGATATTCTTTGGCTGGCATTTCATGTGCACGATGTCCGCATCTGCCATAAGCATCTGCAGTCGCAAAGCGTAAAATGTTTTTTCCATTTCATTTATTATCAACAGTTATCTATGAAAAAACACATTTTATGATTGCATATCAAACATTTTAATCTATAATTATCTTTTATAAACATTTGCAACCTTTTAAAGAGAAAATGACTTTTTTACTATCATATTAAGATGTTCGTACTGAGAAATATGATTTTCTTGATTGTTTTTTGCAGTTTCTCACATTGAGTGTATAACTTAATATCGTAAGATTAACGTTTTCATTTAAGTATTTACAAATAAAATTATATTGTAGAATAATGCTGGGTCATTTAAGCAAACTCAAAATGTCAAAAAATCAAATTATAGATTTAAATAAAAGTTTGAAAACCTCTTCAAAATAAGTTGTAACAAATTGGATGAAAATCTTACCATGTTGAGTTATAATTGAAGCAGAAATATGTTATGGTATCAGTGATTTTTTCCTGAAATTTACCCCTGAATAACGGATGTTTCCCCTTGCCGAAAATCGTCCAATTTTCCCCTAAGATACCCCTAAGATAGTCCTATTTTCCCCAAAAAAGGTTATCAATTCCCCTCAGAAATGAATAAAAAATATAATATTTATAGCCGGATTCATGTCATAAAGTATCCTTTTTCCCCATTACTGAATACAAATTCCAAATCTGGAGTTCTCAAACAAAAAATAATAAGAATAAAAAACGATGGAAATGTAAACAAAACAGTTAATTCCCTTACATGCATGCGTCTATTCAAAGAGACATACAATGATGTAACATCCACGTCATGGTGAAAGGTGGATTTTCATTGGTTGAAATATATTTTTTTATCCATTCAGAGAGTATGTAACAAATTAAGAGTTAAAAACATTGTGTTAAAAACATGTGTCATTGTCAACAAAAGGATTTATAATTCAAAAGTGACAGTAAATTATTCGGTGCAGGAGGGGATTAAAATAACTAATTAAATAGACAATGCTGTTCTTTGTCATGCCTAAACATGTTTACATACATGACATTGACCTTCATTGCCAATATCGGAAAATGACAGAACTGAGAAATGAAACTGAAAGTAGACAACTGGGTGAAATGACAAAGTATTTATTTATTATAATGATGGTGTATTTACTTTTTGATGAATGCCGAAGGAAACATGTTGATGAGATTTTACAAAATTCATTCATTTGTGTTTTGATCAGTTGCAAACAAGACTATTTAGAAATTGGAAAAAAAATATAAATATTGATATATTAATTCCATTCTCTCTATGAGTGTGAAAGTCATCATTTTTATTAGACAGCAGATTTTGTATCCAATTTAAGAGGAATTAAGAAATTGTTTATTTCAAAGAGTTAAAACAAGGGATTAAACAATGTAAGGTGTTAACAGAGTCAGTGCATATTATGATGAAAATACCAATGAAATTCATTAAAGTATTATATAAATTATATCCTTTGTTAATATTTATGAAGAATTTCCCAACATTGATAGGGATCATTTTACATGTTTTGATGATAGTAACAGTCATTAAAGAGAGTTGAAACAGTTTTAATAGGTTTCTTTGTTACTGGTTATTTTAAATGACCATTTTAATGTTCATTGTATTTTGCCAATTTTGGGAATTAACATGCTTATTTTCCCAACTGTAAAGTCACAGGTGGTTTTGAAAATTTAAATAAAAATCACTGGGTATGACTTCTCAATTGTTTGTTTTTGAAACTATGACCTGTAAATGTTTTTCTTGTCATTTTCAGAATAAATAAAGACCATCCCCCAAAACCAAAGTATGTATAATCAATTTTGTGTTTTATTAATTTAAGTTCAATTTGTATTGTCATAATCTTTGTTATACCAGAATTCATAGTGTTTTTTTTTTGGTTCAAATAAAGCGTCAAAAATAAAGAGG
The DNA here is from genome assembly GCF_026914265.1 of Mya arenaria. Taxonomy (NCBI): domain Eukaryota; kingdom Metazoa; phylum Mollusca; class Bivalvia; order Myida; family Myidae; genus Mya; species Mya arenaria. Next base: position 65,803,354 of record NC_069131.1, on the reverse strand, counting down.
TGGCTATAACATTTACCTTTAACATGACATTCAATGGTATAATTTGGATTTAAGACAATTATTACAATTACTAGGTTGTCAAAATTCAATTTAACCACCTGGCTTCAATTTCTCCAAACAACTACCTGGTAGTCCCTAATAACACAATTAAGCATAGCTCGCTATTCTTGTGTTTGTATAATTTCATTATTTTCTCCTTTAAAAGAGTTATGAGGTATTATATTTTGTATTATCATTTTTAACTTCTCCTTATTATGAAAAAAAAAACAAGTTTTAGAAATCAAATACATTTAAAAAATGTTTTATTTTAAGGACAAGCGCTTACAGCATATTTTGTGAAGAGATGGCGAAGAACCTTCCGGATATTGGCGTGCTTAAGATGGTGAGGCTCGGCGCGATGTGGAAAGACATGAGCCCTGAGGAAAAACAGCAATACCAGGACAAATGCGACCAGGTATATGCAGTATCTTTGGAATGAGGTTTATCAACTGTTACATTTTTATGTTTCAAGTGCCAGAAGTGTTTTTCTTAGGAATGGGGCTTGGGCCTTTCTAAAATTAGGAATATCAATTATGCTTAGAAAAGCCTTAAGTGCTTCAAAAAAATAGACAGAAAAGTTGAAAGAACCCTTCAATATAATATTGTGTCCAATTTGTTTTATAATTTTTATGCCCCCTTTTGAAAAAAGTGGGGTATATTGTTTTGCACATGTCGGTCGGTCGGTCGGTCGGTCGGTCGGTCTGTCTGTCTGTCGGTCGGTCGGTCGGAATACCAAATGGTTTCCGATCAATAACTTGAGAACGCTTTGACCGAGGGACCTCATACTTGGTATGTGTATTGGTCATCACCAGCAGATGAACCCTATTGATTTTGAGGTCAGTGGGTCAAAGGTCAAGGTCAGTGTGACCTTTACATGAAAAACGGTTTCCGATCAATAACTTGAGAACGCTTTGACCCAGGAACCTCATACTTGGTAGGTGTATTGGTCATGACCAGCAGATGAACCCTATTGATTTTGAGGTCAGTGGGTCAAAGGTCAAGGTCAGTGTGACCTTTACATGAAAAACGGTTTCCGATCAATAACTTGAGAACGCTTTGACCCAGGGACCTCATACTAGGTAGGCTTATTGGTCATGACCAGCAGATGAACCCTATTGATTTTGAGGTCAGTGGGTCAAAGGTCAAGGTCAGTGTGACCTTTACATGAAAAACGGTTTCCGATCAATAACTTGAGAACGCTTTGACCCAGGGACCTCATACTAGGTAGGCTTATTGGTCATGACCAGCAGATGAACCCTATTGATTTTGAGGTCAGTGGGTCAAAGGTCAAGGTCAGTGTGACTGTAAGCTGAAAAAAGGTTTTCTGATTGTCCATATTTTATTTTCTTATATAGTAGACAGTAGAAATTTATATGTCACTAAATGCATGAGTTGAAGTATCAGTTTTCAGTGAACATCTAGTTTAATTATGCCCCCCTTCGAAGCAGAGGGGTTATATAATTGCTTTGCACATGTCGGTCGGTCTGTTGGAAGACCAAAGCTTGTCCGAGTGATAACTCAACAATTCCCGGACCTATGGTCATCAAACTTGACATGAAGATTAGGTATGACCAGTAGATGACCTGCCTCATATGCATCCAATGACAAATCAGCTGTCATTTCAGTCCATGCATATTTCATTCAATTGTCCAAATATTTCTGGCAACTTGGCGCTCAGGGGGCATAATGTTTGACAAACATCTCTTGTTTTTTAAGATTTTATGTTTTTTGCTTGTTTCAAAACATGAAATTGGGACTTCCCCATTTTCTTGTTTAGGAAATAGTATGTTTTAGCATCAGAAATGGTGTCAAATTTTGACAAAAACACTGACCAGTCAATTTATGTTTTCTCCTCATGGATGCAAATATTTTGACTGAATCTTTGATATAAAGGTTTCCAAAACATTTTGTGTCTTCAATGAAGGGATGCGTGTAGGGAGATTAAGAAAGGTGGTTTTCACGTCTGCCATAGCAAACCATGACGCCCCAGGGCTTTTTCTATAGTACCCACGGGTCCGACTATCGGACCCATTCCCAAAGCAAAATATAAGATATTTTTCCCAATCTTCAGAAAAAAATCCCAATCAAAAAAAAAAAAAAAAAAATTTTTTTTTTTTTAGAAATTCTTTTTACCTGTACTGGTTCATTTTCAACATCCTAATAAATTATGTGATGTGAAGTATTTTTAGTAATTGAACTCAGAAATCATTGATTTTCATCACATTTAGAGATATGAAATATTATCTGTCATGATTTATTGCAGTAGATATTTACACCCCAAGGATTTATATTTCAGCCATTGTGGGTCTTATAAAGTGAAAATAAACTAATATTAAATAATTTCCTAATTCACAGGAGACTAGACAGCTTTTTTCCTTTCACTGAAAAATTTCCCAATTTCCGCATTTTCACGACGCAAATTTTCCCAAAATGTCTAGGGTCTTTTTCCCAAAATGGGCAGAAAAAGCCCTGCGCCCCTACCAACTCAAGAGTTTTGGCCCTTGAATTGCTTAAGTAACACAAACTTTATGTTGTTGGCACTCGATTCTTATCTGATTTTTATCAAACTTGGACAATGGGCAGATTATCATGTCCAGGCTCAATAATAGCTGTATTACCCTATCACTTCACAGTTATGGCCCTTGAACTGTTAAAATTACACAAACATAAAAACAACAAGAACAGTCATAATTTTGACTGGCGTATCTTGTGACGGTTTGCCAGTCTTTTTAAGATAGTAAAGGTGTCCCTTCACGTTGGAAACACACATATAATAACATTAAGTAGCTATTCTTATTATCTTTTTATCTTATCTAATGTTCTTATAGGGGGTAAATTGCTTTGCACATGTCGGTTGGTCAGTTGGTAGACCAAAGCTTGTCAGAGTGATAACTTGACATGATGGTTGGGCCTGACCAGTAGATGACCCCTATTGATTTAAGGGATCATCATAACTGTATCTACTATCCCCACACGTTGAATGATCATAATCTTAAAACTGCCTCAAAGGCATCCAATGACAAATCAGCTGTCATTTTGATCCATGCATATTTCATTCAGTTGTCCAAATATTCATCACAACATGGGGGGCATAATGTTTGACAAACATCTCTTGTTAATTTTACACGTTGGAAGCATATGTACAATAACATTAGTAGCCATTCTAGTTTAAATTACATTAATATACTATACCATTTACAAATTATGTTTCAGAATAAGGATGAGTACCATGATAAAGTAGCAGAGTACGCCAAAGAACATCCAGATGATTCCATCATACAGCTCACGCTGGCGGATCTCGTACGTTATATTATTGTATTACCTGTAATACAGACACTAAGGGACTACTTTTTTGGAGGCTGTGCCGTCACACTTTTGTTTCTTGTCAATAACTTCTAAATTACTTGATGGAGGGTGTTCAAACTTGGTATGATTTTTGGTCACTGTCCCCAATTACCAGTGATCTCCATCTTGTTTGCATTTAATCCAATATGTGCAAAAAAGCAAAACCACTTTTAGTGATATGACCTTGAACTCCTATGGCAAAAAGAAAAAGGTGCTGTTCATTAGAGGGAAGTAGGTGTTTCATAGTGTATGGCCCCGCTACGCTCTACCAATGTAAATAGATGACTTTGCACCTGATATGCTCTGGTTGAATACAATGATGATTTAACTAAATGGAATGCATTTTGATATGCAAATCGATATAAAATTGACAGAGCATTTTGTTGTTTGCAATTCTGTATTGAACTATCATTTGTTGTCGTCTTAGAAAGTTGTAATATTTGACTTGAAGTATGGACTTGGCCTTTAAAAATATGTTGCTTATTCAACTAACTTCACTTATATAAATGACAATATACTTATGGGAAATCATGTAAAAGCATTGAACAGTGACCTCTTACACGTTTGACCATGTGGCAGACCATGGATTTTTTAAATTTTATATATATGAAATTGAAAGCTTTCAAAGCTTCCTAACATCATGGATTAAAAGGATGAACACATTTGGTCTATTGTTTTTAAAATTGGTGTAAAATAATTGTATCATGCCTTTCTTATTTTCATGATGTTTCTTATATTAAAACTTGGTCAAATTTAAACTATTGTTTAAATCCAAGTTAAGAATAGAGCGTAAATTTTCATTGGAAAGTGAATGCTTTTGAACCAAGCTTGTCTTAGCTTTTAAACTAAGTTTGTTTGAGCTGTTGAACCAAACTTGTGTGAGCTTTTTAACTGAGCTCTGGTAAGCATTTGAACCAAGTTTGTGTGAGCTTTTGAACCAAACCTATGTGAGTTTTTAGTTGTCTATCTCCTCTCTCTAGGAGTCGAAGAGGAAAGCTGAGAAGAGAAAGCAGTCAAAAGGGAAGTCCAAAATTACCAGCACCAATCATGATTTCCATGGCGGCAAAGATAATAATGTAAGGGAATTGGTTCAGATAATCTTATGATATAATTCACACGAAATAACATCAAATATTTACTTTCTTTAATATGAAAAATGATAAGGAGGAAAACATTTCAGGCTCTTTTTAATGTGTGTTTTTTTACGTTATTTATATATACAAAGTTATTTCGCAAAAGATATTCAAAAATAAATCCAGTATTAAAAAATGGTCATTGAAAGATTAAAGATAAGCTTGAAACCCCCAGGCATGCTGTCATAATGGATATTTCTGCTCTGAGTTCTAATTATTTTTTAATATGTATGCATTAAAGTTACGGTATGACTTAAATGCATTGATTGATGGTGGAAAGGGATCTCAAATCATGCAGAACACGCTTACAGCCCAATATCCATTTTCTACTTCAGAAATCTGGTGCCGATGATACAATGAATTCTACCATCTCCCCATCAAACTCACCGGTAATAACATAAATTCAGTTACAATACAAGGCTCACAATATAGGTTGATGTTTATAGTTTTCACACATTATCATGTTACCTCATTTCACTTGAATAATTAAAACAAAAAAAGAGAATGATTTGTGTATATTACCGGGCAAAATAAAAAAACTATTATATTGATTTTAGAAATTTGGACCTGCAGTAACTATATTAACATTACATGAAATCTTTAACCATTCTAAAAACTTTGTCAATTGAGTTAAACATGATAATGGCTTCAACGTATATTGTGTCTTGAATTTTTTCTGTTACCTAAAAACTGATCAAGATATTCAAATGGAAACTAGTTGACATTTTGCAATAGACAATACGCACATGTACAGCAAGGCAGATAACTCTGGCTTTCATAATTATTGAGTTATGCCCCTGTTTTGACCGAGAGAGAAAAAACAGACTAGTTTTATGTTCACCCCACGGTCGTTTTGTTTATTTTTTCTTAGCTGAATGATTTTTACAGCACTGATTTTATTCAAAGTAAACATTTAAAAAAATTAACATTACTTTTGAATAGGTACTTGTACATATCTGCGTATTTCACATACCTGTAGTCTGTATATTTCAGATACCTGTAGTCTGTATATTTCAGATACCTGTAGTCTGTATATTTCAGATACCTGTAGTCTGTATATTTCACATACCTGTAGTCTGTATATTTCAGATACCTGTAGTCTGTATATTTCAGATACCTGTAGTCTGTATATTTCAGATACCTGTAGTCTGTATAGACTGTAATTCATTTTCCCATTTCTCAAAAATCTTTTATTCGATTTTTTTTCAGGCAAAAAGGACATCAAGCGATTCAGAGGTAAATGTGTAAATATTTGAATGGCATCTAGACTCATTGATTTACTTCTAAATTTTGTTTTAAGTTGTCTTCTTTTTTGAGAGAAAAAAATGTTGAGGTATTGTCATAGCCTTGGTGCTGTTGTCATCGGCGTTGTGCAAAATCTTTAACCTTGGACATATCTAAGAAACCATAAAAGTATTCAATAAAAACTTGGCATTCATGTTGTCACAGAAAGCGGGCACATGTTGAGGAGGGCCCATAACCTTGGCTTTAAGTTATAAGTTATTTGAGTTATGCCCCTTGTTAAATGAAAAAATAACAAGAATTGAAGAGGGCTCTTGTATGCTTGTCTGGTACTGCAAAGTCTCGCAAGATAAAGATTTACAGCTCATATTTTTTACTGTCACAATTGAAATTGAAATATAAACATGCCAAATCAAATAAATTTTGCCAAAATTGACCATAAGAGCTCTAAATATCTAGCATAAATTATTAGATATTATGACTACTCATAATTAAAAAAAATTTTAAAAATGATCTTACAATACATGCATTAATAAGATTGCCACCAATTACTTACTAATTATAATGATTCACTATTATATAAATATTTGTATAATAAACCACTATGTATAATATCCTTCTAGGTGCACAGTCCAAAAAAGAAGAAGAGACGGCATGAGGAGAAGAAGTGGACGGGAGAGCGGATGTTTATCCAGAATAAGTTGGATGATTATCTCGTCTCGCATCCCGATCTGGACGAGGAGGAAGTGAAGAAAAGACTGGTGAAGAAGTACAAGAAGCTCAGCGAAAAGAAAGTGGTGAGTTATGTTAAGTACCATAGCTGTGTGTCACTAGCAGCTTGGAACTTCATAGGGAGTTTGGTAATGACCTGCAGATAACCCCATATTTATCTTGTGGTCAAAGGTCATGTCAAAGATTATGGTGACCTTGAGCACAAAAAGCTTGTCTGATTGATTACTTGAGTATGCTCGGGCTGAAGGTCCAAGAACTTTTTAAGGTGGTTGATGACGACCTGCAGTTAACCACTATTGATTTGCCACAGCTACCTGTTTCTGACAATTCCTGTACATCTTGCATTGTCCATATACCTTAAGTTTAACTAATTCACTGCTGTCAGGAGGACACATACATGTTTTACTGGAAACTATATCAACATCCTAAACTTTGGGAGGGATGTTGGCCAAATTTTTCAATTACCCCAAAGAAATTTAACGAATTTAAATTTACAATTATCCCTTGTTTAGGATAATTTTCATGATTCTGTTATCTTAATTTGTTTTTAGAGGATAATCCTGTAATTCAGTAGATGCTAAAATAGAAGTTTACATATTATGCGACCAATGAACCAGCAACAATTGCACACGCCAGGCATATAAATGATCATGCAGATTTAAAAAAATTGTCATTTCTTTTTAATAAAGCCACATTTATATTTTATTTTAAGGCCAAGTATGAGGCATTAGCAGCAGAGCAGAATGGCTGATTAGCCATGAATGGAGCAGTGAAAAGTTCAGGTTACAAGTTTCCGAGGCAGCAGCATTTTAAAAACATGGACTCGCCATTTTCATTAAGATTTTATAATAACATCACAGACTTGTCATTTCCATTAGGTATTTATAGTGGTTGTGGAATCAGTATATTTTGTTCACTTAGTGATGGTAACATCTAAGGCTATCATTTCACATATTCGATTGGAGTGGAGTGTTTTTGTAACATGGATTTGGGCAAAAAAAATAATGGACAGATCTCGTCACCAAGTATTGAAATCATGGGTGAGAAGTCTGGGTCCGGCCACTCTAAATGACATAGTAATGATGATTTGCAGCAACAACAGCAGCTACCGCACTAAAAACTTGTTAGGTTCATATGAATGATAAAATGTTAACAAATGAAACCATTGAAACTTGAATTATTTTTATACAGACGTGTTGTAGACATGATGTTCAAGAGGTCAGCATTGATGATTTGTTATGATAGGATGGTCTAATATATTATCCGTTTCATGCGATCTATAATATCATCCGTTTAGGGTGATAAAGCATATAAATCGATTCAACTTGCTAGAAGTGTTCATTATATTCTAGTCCATGAATAAAAATCTGTATGTACAATTTTAATAAACATGTTTTGTTAAAGTTACAGAGGTGGGGAGTTTTTCATGCAAAATAAAAGGTTTTTAAAGCATGCACATGACAATTGTCCAAGTATATATTTTTTAGTATATCCTAATTCATTGAACATTCTTTATTTGCACTTTTAAAAAGGAAGATCAGTAGCTAGTCTTGACAATATGTTAGCTGCCATTCTTTAATTCAAATTATTAAATTAGAAATATTTTAAAGCATATTGTTTTGAACTCTTATTGATAAAAATAATAAAACCCTTTTTCTCAGGGATTATATTATGCAATTCAGGATTTACAGTGGTTGAAATTAAAACAAGCCCGCAAGCCCAGACTTGCACAAATTGTTAAAAAAATTGATGCAATGTAATAGTATTAGAATTCAGTGATGTATCATCCAAAATTCAAATTTCGATGACTGAATTAATACTGAAAACAGGATTTGGTTCTTGTAACTTTCAATTGTTAGATTTTTGCTGCTTTAAAAACAGTATGAAACACCTTGAATACAATTTCAAGGAATCGTGTCCCCTTTACAATGATTTGGGCCTGAATACTTGTACTTGATTTAAATGATTATGATTCTTTAAGTCTATTTAAATGATTATGATTCTTTAAGTCTATTTTGATCCCAGTGTTCTCTGTACTTGTTAGTGTGTGGGTGGGGGGGAGCAGCTAAAGGGTTGGAGTGGGGCAGCTAAAGGGTTGGGGGGGGGAGCTAAAGGGTTATGGAAGGGTGCTGGGGGAGGGGTCCGCTAAAGGGTTGGGGGGGGCAGCTAAAGGGTGCTGGGGCGGGGCAGCTAAGGGGTTGGGGGGGCAGCTAAAGGGTTATGGAAGGGTGCTGGGGCGGGGCAGCTTAGGGGTTGGGGCGGCAGCTAAAGGGTTATGGAAGGGTGCTAGGGCAGGGCAGTTAAAGGGTTGGGGGGGCAGCTAAAGGGTTATGGAAGGGTGGTAGGGCGGGGCAGCTAAGGGGCTGGGGCAGGGCAGCTAAAGGGTTTGGAAGGGTGTTGGGGCGGGGCAGCTAAGAGGGTTGAGTGCTGGGGCAGGGCAGCTAAGGGGTTTGGAAGGGTGCTGCTCTGTGTCCTTTTTTGATAGCATCCCTATGCCCACATGGAGACCAGCATGTGTACAAGTCTGCCTTTATTCATAAAATTAAATTCCTAAGATAATCAAATTTTCTCCTGTTTTGATTTAAATAATTAATTGTAAAATTATTTAAATACTATTAAACACAATTCACAATGTTCAAGTTCTTCACAGCCCCATTCATTGTCATCTTTTCTGCAACACCCTGTCCTGTTTAAACCTGTCTAAATCTAAGTGTGTGTTTGTCTGTGAATGCGATTAAATGTACGCTGTTACGTCTGGTCTTAAATCATGTGTTCATTTTTGTTACAAGCTACTATGAACTGCACATATACACCCTTCAATGTTCAAATTTTGTTGGAAACTGCACTTTGCACAAGTTATAAAAATTGTTTTATGCATCTTCTTAACTATACATATTTGTGTCATGTCATTTATGTTTGCAAAATGTCATTTAAGTATTTGTTTTAATTTTTATCATTACATTTTAGAATAGCAACCTTTGTATGATAAACAATATGATATTGGTTGAATAAATATGGAAATACAGACCTTTTGCCCTTATCAGAGTGATCATTTCCTAACATTGAAACTTAATAATTGCGTAATTAATGAAACTTAATAATTGCATACCATAATACAAGTGTACTTCAAATTTTGCCAAGCTGTGTATGATGAGCGAGACATACCGGTCACTGGCCGTTCTGTGTATGATAAGCGAGACATACCGGTCACTGGCCTTTCTGTGTATGATGAGCGAGACATACCGGTCACTGGCCTTTCTGTGTATGATGAGCGAGACATACTGGTCACTGGCCGTTCTGTGTACGATGAGCGAGACATACCGGTCACTGGCCGTTCTGTGTATGATGAGCGAGACATACCGGTCACTGGCCGTTCTGTGTATGATGAGCGAGACATACCGGTCACTGGCCGTTCTGTGTATGATGAGCGAGACATACCGGTCACTGGCCTTTCTGTGTATGTATGTGCTTGTGGCTGTCCTGACTGAGCCTTGTCCAGGGGGTGTCGCGTACAAGACACAGTGACCATGATTATGAACAGTCTCAAGTCCAAGTGTAGACTCAGAAGAGCACTTTATTTAAATTACAAAAAATCATCTCTCTTAAAATTTTGTTTTACATAAATAAATGTGAATAATTATACAATTTCTAACAGTAATAAAATTCAGCAAATTCCATCTTCTAAACTCGGCTAGAATAAAAGAAACAATGAATTTAAGATAAGCAGTTTTGCCTCTTGAGTCTGACCACAGACTTGAGACTGTTGGTAATCTTGGTTCATGATCTGTACCTTGAAGGTCAAGATAACGCTTCCGAGGCCAAAGGTTGAAAAGATCCTTGTCTTGGTTGCACCTTGACCATGCGTTTTAGGATTTGTAATAAAACACTTACCGTGAAGATGATGAGGTGATGTGCACCGCACAAGACCCTGGTCTGTACATCGAAAGGTCAAGGTTAAAATGATCCTTGTCCTTGTTGTATCTAGACCATGCATTGTAGGATTTTTAATAAAACTTACTATGAAGGTTCATCATGATGTGACATCCCCGTCACTAGACCAAGGTCTGTATCTCACAAGCAATGGTCTAGCTTAGAGGTTCAAGGTTGAAATAATGTCGGTTGATTAGACAGTACCTTATCTGTACCATGCATTCTAGCACACCGGATAGGCATTTCCAGTGACGTCAGCCGTGCTGGAAAATTCCATCTGGCATTTTCTTTTATTATATATTTTAAGTAACCATAATTATGAGATTACAATAGATGAGTACCATAAACATTAACTTTACAAAAATATATCTTCATAACAAAACAAAATAACCCTTAAAAGACTTGATATCGAAGGAACTTATTGACGTATGCAGTGAATACAAATTACTGTGCGTCATGACGTCAGTAAACATCATCGCACGCGCTTATTGGTGAAATGTACAATATTGAGCTTCGTTATGCATTTTCTTCACCAAAAATAGAATTTAAGGTATGCTAGAAAAAATATCTATCATGTTGTCCGTTCCGGATAGAAAAATGCGACCCTCGGGCATGCTGCGTAGCCGGGCACTCGGCAAGCCTCGTTACCTGGCAACGCAGGTGCCCTCGGGTCGGATTTTTCTATCCGGAACGAGAACACATGACAGATATTATTATTATAGTTTTTTCAAGAAAGTTGTAATGAATATTCCTTTTAAGGGTGGTATGTCGCACACAATTCCAAGTTCCGATTCTCAAAGGTCAAGGTCACTCCAAATCAGTAGTTATTAGTATAGTAGTGACTACATCTTAACCATGCATCATAGGGCTGGGCACATATATTCTCTATGATGTAGCAGTGTGTTGGGTATAGACTCACTACTGTATATAAAAGGTCAAGTTCACACAGGTCAAAATGGGTAATGTTCATAGGCCAATAATTTTTCCAGGAAACTTCTTGACCATGCATTATTGGATTGTCCAGTAACTTAGCAAACATGGTCACCATACATATCATTAAGCGAGGCCTTCCCTTGGTCATTTTAGCGCCCTGGTATCACGTAATCATGGCTTCAGTTTTTCAAAATCCATATTGCTGGCACTTTTGAAAATTGTATTGCGTTAAAATCAAGCTCAAAGGGCACTTGAATTTTGGTAAGCAAGGCACCTAGAAAAAATTCTCATGGTGGTCTCTGGTATTATATAAAACTGACTGTTACTGATTGAAATTGTTTTTTCTTAAAAATGAGACAAATTTTGAAGTAGTTGCATATAAAAATTCCTTTGGATCTTTCTTAAAACACCGGTAACCAATACTGGGTGAGTACCTAAATCGGAACAGTACCTAAATATGGAACACTCATTATAAAAGTGTTTTTCTGATTGAGATCAGTTTATTTACGATTTTAATCAATAAAGACGTTTGTCTTAGATACAAATTCCAAAGAACACGATTCTCCGGTAAGTATTTCAAATACTGCTAAAATTTAAAGTTTTTCATGTTCAAATGTAAATACATGGCATGCGGGGGAAAGACTTCATGCTTGCCACCATCCCAGCATACTGGTACAGCCTGTATTTTACTGAAATCATCAAATTTTATTGACAAAAATGACAAAAAAACAAGCTGGAAATGACATAAATTATTAATTTACTTAAACAAATCATGGAGCAATAATTTTAAAAGAATACATAAAAATAAATAACAAATTAAAAATGTTCCATATTTAGGTACTCCGAGGACGAAAATGGCAGACCTTAATTGTGCCGTTAATAAAGTACTTTTCATGAAGATTGGTAGTATCTTGCAAAATGCCATTTATATCAACCAATTGGTCTTGAATCCTAGTATGCTGATGGAAAATTTTGTAGTTGTAGTGCAAGTCTAACTAAAAATATTTCAAAAATAGTGCCGAAAGTGTTCCAATTTAGGTACTCGTCCAGTATATCTAGGATAAATTTAATTAGAATTTCTAAATCCATCCAGTCTATTTTTTTTATAGAACTAAGAGTGGCAGAATTGTAATTCACTTGTTCAGCTGAGAAATAACAACAAGAAATATTGTCCTTTTAAATAATTGTATTTACATCAACAAAGTAAAACGCAATCTGTCAACTGAAATTCACAAACTAGAGCCACTTAAGTTAATTGATGGATGAAATTTTGAGTTGACCTTCAAACAGAAGCAATATGACCCATAAAAACTGATCTTATCAAATCACCAATAAAATGTTCTAGAAACTGTAAAAAATATATGCCGTATTTAACTTAAAACTCTCGCTCGTCCATTATTTAGCTTAAGAACACATTCATTCTGAGGTTCAAAAACCATTAATACATTGGAAATGTACATGTAACTAAGTCATGCTAACACCACAATACAATTTAAGCCTTGAGCTTCTTCTGGTTAAACTGCGCCATTCTTGCTTCAATCTCTGGACGGAAATGCCGAATCAAACCCTAAAAAGAAATATACTGTATTTATTATATATACTGTATAGTATTGAAATGCGCCCATAAAACAGTTAATACGAGTAATTTGGCTATTCCCTCACTTAAAAATATATTAAAATCCTAGCGAAGGCATTACCGGTATGTCCAATTATTCATCTAGAGCTATCAGAGGAGTGATAATAACCTCCTCATGCCACATTTTTATTGATTTAGGTTGGTTAACTTCTTCTACAAAACTGCTTAACTACAAGACTCATTTACTACAGACTGTTTTATTTCAAGACTGGTTAACTACAAAATGGTAAAGTATGAAATGGTATATGAAAAAATGGTTTATTACCAGACTGGTTTACTACAAGAATGGTTTACTACAAGAATGGTTTACTACGATACTGGTCTACTACTAAATGTTTTTCTTACAAAATTGTTTATTACAAAATGGTTTACTAAAAAACTGGTTCAGTTTTTTACTACAAGACTGGTTTACTACAAAATTGTTAACTACACGACTGGTTTACTACAAATTTGTTAACTTCAAGACTGGTTTACTACAAAATGGTAAAATGCAACACTGGCGAACTACAAAATCGCTTACTACAACACAGGTCATCCACATGACTGGTTTACTACAAAATTGTTTATCTCTACTTAAAGACTAGTTAACTTCAAAACTGGTTTATCTCTACTAGTTGACTGGTTTACCTGTACTGGCCATGCAGCTCCGTCCCCAAGAGCACAAATGGTGTGGCCTTCAATCTGTTTACTGATCTCCCACAGCATGTCGATCTCCTCTGGCTGACCATTGCCCTCCACTGGAATTGACAACACTTTCAGGTTAATGCAACATGTTTCAGACTGCATGAATATTAATACACTGTCTGCATTGGGTGGGGATGAATCTGACTGCCCTAACTCTGAGGGTGGTCACTACAGTTTCACAATAAATATATCTCAATAACGAGACTGTATAAGCGAATCTGGGGCCAGTTTCTCAAAAAAAAATAAGACGAAAAAATATTTTCCCACCTGAATTTTAAAATACGATTGGACAGAAATAATAACAATCCAATCAGGTGGTCAAAGTCTAAGCTTTGTTTACATTATGAAACTCCATCCAGAATAACAATCAAATACAATACAATAGGTAGATACACACATATATGCAATATTTCTGGACAATTCTCCAGTTTTTTTTTGTCTTAATCCAAGGGGATATTAAAGGAGTCTCAAAATCACTTCAATATCTCTTACTTTCATTATGTGATGGTTTTTTGGGTGTTTTACCTTAAAAAGCACTTTATCTAAACAAGCATTTCTCTAAAATGAAAATTTGTCCATCTTTCATTTAATCCGCCGCATGTTGCAAATGTTCAAGCTTTTTCTCAAATCCGTCACAAATGCTAATGCTATCCCAGAAGTCTAATATCATTGTGATGAAAATCATCTTAAACACAAAGCTGTCTTCTGAAAAGCTATTGTACTTTAGTAACAAATCTTACCAAATCTGTGTGTCATAACATTCATCCAGCCAGTTCCTTCTCGGCATGGAGTGCACTGTAAACAAAAATATATTTAAATTATTGACCAGGAATAACGCTAGGATTTGTGTCCTTCATTATGAGTTGGCAGTGCTGTGAGTTAGGTCAACCTTGTGTTCAACAATTAAAGAAAAGAATGACCGTTCACAGCTTTTGTACTTGAAAAGTGGTAGGTTCAAGAAAATGAGTTTCTGTCACGGAAATTCGCAAAAGATAAGCCTTATGTAAATTAAGTGTCTATAAATTGTGTTCTATTTCACCAAACAATTGAGAAGACATAATAAAAACCAAAATTGTGCCCACAGGACTTGTGACACAGGAAATGTTCGCACCATTTATTTTCAAAATCATGAAAGTCTTTTCATATATGTATATGAATATGAAAGCTGGATAAGAATGTAGCCATTCCGAAAAAAAAACTGTTGAAAAAGAAAGTTATTACAGACACTAGTATATGTAGTAACAGCGACTTTTGTTTTTTGCAGAAATAGCGGAGCTGAAAAATAAGCCATCATGAACCCTCACCTTTGCATTTGTCTCACAATACATCTTACAATGTCGGCATCCTTTATGCATAACTGACATTCGGCAGTGCCACCAGCCCAGTTAACTTTCACAAGAGTGATAAAGAAAGATGACCACAGACAGAAATCAATAACAGACCTGTCCGCAGCTCTCGTGCTTGTAGAAGTGCATGAGTCTGGCGATACATCGGACAACATCCGCGTCCTTGTTCATGACTGTAATGGCTGCTGTGCCAAGGGCAGACTGAACCTTGACCAGATCATCAAAGTCCATCAATACATCATCGCAAACTCTGTAAACATGCGAATTATAATGTTAATAATACCTTTCAGTAAATTGATTATTACTTTCCCAAATATTCATGTATACTGCCAAAAATGGTATCAAAGATTTGAAATAAAACAAAACATTATGTAATGATGTTATCTTGATAAGGATATTTAACACGACTAAGATAAGACCAATCAGGTTAATTTTTTTACATTGATTTTGCTATCTTGAGTCTAGAAAAAAGCCTGAGTTTTGTTGAAATGCTCTTACTTTTTGGGTATAAGAGGTGTGGACGACCCGCCAGGAATAACGGCCACAAGATTATCCCAGCCTCCGATTACCCCACCCGCATGTCGCTCGATCAGCTCTCTGAGGGGGATGGACATCTCCTCCTCCACTGTGCAAGGGTTGTTCACCTGGCCGGATATGTTGAACAGCTGAAACAAGATCCAATATTTTCAGGTTATTCAACATTGTTCTGTACAATACGGAGATATATTCGGAAGAGAAAACAGCTGGGAAAATCGTATTGGATAAGACATTATCATAGGTTTTTATATGAGACCTGTGAATCATACAATATGGTAATAAATATCAGGGTTTTTTTTAAACCTGTGTATGTCAAGATACAAAAATACACTGCACAGTCACATGTTGAAAATGAAAGTGTATGATTGGACTTACAAATAAGATAAAGAAAAATTAACATTATAATATATATTCATCATATATCTGCAAGGGAAACATATCACAAAGTTCATTTGTCCATATTCCCCCGTCTGCAATACAGACATATTCCTCTGTGATGTCACCTCCTAACACTATCATTGAGTGATGTGAAAATGAAGAAATCACACAAAATAATGCCTCATTAAAATGCATTAAATAAAGTAATAACTTGTCTTTGATGTGATTTAAACCAGTAATGTATTATAGAAAGGTTTTTTGTAATGCATTTAGATCCGGGAGGCTGCTTTCAACTCTCATGGATTATTGCAGATTTTTAAAGAAAAACACTTGAATAGTCAATTTCAACCTCCTAATAACCTTTTTAACCACATTAATCATACCTTATTTCCTTAAATTATGTTCACTTACTGTATATAACAAAACTTGACAGTGAATGAGTGATTCATCTTGCCCAACTTATTTTTATTAAAAAATGAAAAAAAAAGAAGAAAATTGTCATTATTTTATAAGAATCTTGCATGATTTGCTATTCAATATATATCAGTTTTGAAACTTTATACTAAATTGTTATACAGCTCACCACTGGTTTGTTTAATAATCTTTTGTTAAATTGAATTGTAGATATTTCTACTACAAACCTTGGTTCCCCTGTTTCTCTCTCGACCGAAGCCAGCAAACCACTCGCCACCTCTCCGACAGATGGTCTGAAATATTTCAATGAAAACATGATTGTCAGTCAGCCTTGAGCACAAACTTGTACTATGTATAGTTAATGTTTATAGAAATCAGCTATTGAAATATCATAACTATGCTTACTTAAAGTGCATTATTATAGAAATATAAAGTATTGCGTGACAGTGCGTGACTCATATAGCATGGGGGTGCTAGATTTCCAGCATTGCTTGATTTCCCTAATGCCTATCCAGTGTGCTAGGAACATGAATTCATAGTAATCTACCATGGCTACAGCAACAGTTTGCAAAACTTTGAAACCTATGGAATAAAGTGAAAAAAGCACAAACAAACTCACAGGTGCCACGGCAACAGTCTCAACATTAGCTACAGTTGTGGGACATCCAAACACACCCACGTCAGCAGGGAATGGCGGCTTCAGGCGGGGCTTGCCTTGTTTACCTTCTAGAGATTCAATCAAGGCCTGCAATATAACAACAAGTGTTATTTTAAGGGATGCTAACAGATATCTAAATATTACTTAGCCCATCTTATTTTGCTATGTTTACAAATATAAACGTAGTGTAATTGAAATAAATCAATTCTGTTTGTTCAAAATGTATAGACTTTTGTTGGTATATATTCTGAAAATAGTGAATTTCAGAGGTTATTTGGGAATTTTTTTTAGGTTTACTTAGGTAAAATTTGTTTTAATTTTCAATTTATGAATTTCAAGATCTTTCTGAAATCAGCCTGAATGCACTACAAAAATTAATATGATTAAAAGCAGTTTTTTTCAGGTCTTATGTTGGGGTCTTATTCTAGCAGTTAGTTCCTTTTTTGTCTGGATAATGTTTTAAACAAATGATTAATCAGTAATAACATGGTTCCTATTGGACATGGGCAACAGTTTAGATATCATCCCCTCCACCTCGGGACAAGAGTTTAAACTGGTACCCAAATAGCCATAAAATAACGGTCAAGTAATAAAAGAATAAGCTTACAGTTTCTTCTCCACAGATGTATGCCCCGGCCCCACGGTGAACGTAAATGTCGAAATCGTACCCTGTGCCGCATGCATTCTTCCCAATGAGACCCGCATCATATGCCTGGAATTGAAAATATAAGTAGAAATACACAATCCCAATCAATTCGTTGCTTTTAACTTATTTTTTTCCCACACTACTTGTAAAATCAATACATGTAATTATTTATTTTTTTCACCTGTGAATTTCCCCTGTACAAGAGATTTTTCTTAACTTGAACAACAATAACATGCTAAGCAAGTTATTAACAAGAGCCCTAAGAAAAGAAACTCAACAATTATTACAGCCAAAGTTATATGCTTGGCTGTACATGTGCCTATTGTCTCTCGCAATTTACACCAATTTTCATTTGTATACCCAGACTTAGCAAAAAAAAGTTCAATTCTGAACAACTTACACTTTTTATATGTATCACAGTTACATTTATGTTTCAAATAGTTAGAAAACATCATGTAATCAAGGGAAAGCTTCAGACAAATTTCTTATTAGACACAGTTTCTTTTTTATAATATATATAACCCATCACCACTTGTTTAAGAGAGATATTTTAAAAAATTAGAAATATTTGGTCTGTAAATAGTATCCGAAATCTAACCTCTTTCACTGCCACATTAAGCTGAGAGGCTTCGTTGTAGAACTCCCCTCGAATATAGATGTATGCTGAAAACAGGCAGTGTATAAACAATTAGATACCTGTCGACAAGCGGATGACAACGGTACATTGAAGCGATTGAGTACAGAGAATTATTTCATTTTGTACCAGTAAGAATTTATTTGAACGTATCAAGTACCTGCCCGAGCGCCCATGGCTCTCCCTGCTACAAGACAGCCCTCAAGTAGTGTGTGGGGGTCATGCCTCATTATTTCTCTGTCCTTACAAGTGCCTGGTTCAGACTCGTCCGCATTTACTACCAAATATTTTGGTCTGAAATATAATTTGCTCAGAATAGTAATTAGTTTTTCATTTTGGGGCAATGATTACAAACAGCCTAAAGTTCAAGTCTTGACTCAGACAAGCAATTATATTACATTACCAAGAACATATCTTTTTCATTTGTGTTACAAAAAAAATTAGGCAAATAGTTCAATTTCATAATCAAAGCCCAACTAGAAAGAAAATTACAATGAAATGAAGATCTGCAGTTTTGCCACTTCATTCTGATTTTAGACTGGAGATTGTTTGTAATCATGGCCCCAGGTTTTCACACTGATTTTTGGCAAATGACAAACAAGGCTTTTCTGCGAAAAATCTCTATCACAACTTTGGCGAAAAGGCTAAATGTGTATTACAGTTCATTTTGACATTCTACACAAAATGGTGCCAGCTTGCTCAGCCTTAAGCCTGCTACGTTTGCCCATTTTTCTGTAGAATGCCAAACCATAAATTAAGGTACATTTTTTTAGAACCTTGATTTCAATTTCAGTCAGATATGCCAACCTAAGCCCACATCCTACCTGCCATCACACTTAATGCAAAAAGGGTACCAAGCGCTCTAACATAAGTATGTGATGTTGTTTTTTTAAATGTGGGCTTCTTCTTCAAAAAGTATAGCAGAGCCTCTTCATTTATCTAATGCATACCTGCCATCGCTGGGTTTGTTCATGAATCCCCATTTCATGCCCGAAGGAAACCCGGCCCCACCACGCCCTCTAAGCCCGGAGGTGACAATCTCCTTCAGGATCCAGTCAGTTCCTTTATCAACAATCTCCTTCGTTTTGTACCATACACCCTTTGTAAGGAGGAGAAGGTTTTACAAGTTATAATTTGTTACGACATTTAAACTCAAATTATAGCATTACTTTTAACATTACACGAATTTGATACTTCATTTAGACTTCATTTACAGCACCATTTTTAACTGGTTGTACTATTTTGATACTGCATGTACCGGTACATTTATTTTTAGCATTACTGAAAAGAAGGCTTTAGATTTATTATTCAGTCGCTAGTCCATTCCCATCCTTAGTAGAAACCAGAACATTTTTCAAGTTTGGAAGGCCAAAAGACATCTCCTGGCAAATTAATCTCTTGCAGTTACACAACTTTTCTTGAACAAGCCTAATAATTGGACAGAGGCTTCTTAAGTCGCTGATCGGACATCACCTACTACAGTAAAACTGCGGTCGCCGGGGACCGAGCCTAAACCTCGAGGGAACCGATGTTTCAAACGACCCGATTTTCAATTCTCCAGTCTGTTATGAAATATATTTCAGTGTATTTCAAGTATGGAGTAGTCTGTTTACTAAGACAACGATTATGTGTTGCGTTGTGGAAATCGCTGAAATGTTCAAAGGCTGTCGTTTACTTTATGTATACTTAAATATAAAATGTAAAAGAAATATCAATAAATCGATTTTTCTACCAAATAGCCATATTGCAAAGCAAAGTGACAAAAAGGAAATATTTTCAGATATTCCGATGTTGGATCGATATTGTAGTGTTTATTCATATTTTTATTACTCATTTACATTTCTCACAATTAACTGCTCGTCATTAACTTCTCATAATTATGTTCTAAAATGCCCATATCAACTAATATCGGCCATGCGTTAACATTGTTAAACGGTTGTTCACACCTTATAAATTGCCTTTCAACTGTCATTGCAATTTTTACAACTTGCGAAAATTTAAATACCTAGCAATTGTTTGTTTATTTTGGAACATGCGTTCGGGAAAAAGTGTGAAATTATGACCGTGAGGGAGCCATAAGGTTTTGTGCATGATTTGTGTACTTGGGACTAAGAATATTGCTCGACTCCTCGACATAATTAGGTTTCGATGCAGCGTAGGTTTATCTTATATGAAAATAGAAGGAAAAAGTTCGGGACCAAGCTCCGACCTCGAGGGAACGCCGGTTCTCGAACGAACGCTTGTTCGAACGATCGCAGTTTTACTGTATATAGGTAATTTCTGTAATTACAGGGCACTTACTCTCAAGTTACTCAAGCAATAGGACTGGTTATCAGAATTGTCGTAGATATTATGCCCTTACACAGTCTGACCAAATTTGGTGATGATTGGACAATTGCTTTAAAAGGTATTAACCAGACAACATACAGGACGGTCACCAGTAATCCACAGGTGATTCAACAATACATTCTGTTCTATTATGGGCATGTAAATACAATATGGACTAATATATGGTGTCATCAATATTTGAATTAAACAATAAGAGAGCTGTGGAACAAACACCAACAATTGTCTTGGGGTTTTTTAGTCAAAAGGGGATGTAACTCAACAATGATCAATTATCCAGAGGATAATTATTATTATCCCTGCTGCGTGTGTGTATTGTCTCCTGCAACATGTGAACATACCCTTGAGTTAAAACTCACCAAGATTATGAAATATATCAACAACAAAATACAGAAAACCCACCCTTTTCATTGCTCCCTTAAGTCTGTAGTCATGACGACCGAACAAGTTCTGGAAGATTCTGTCATCATCATGAAGCGGACCATACTTTGTCTGAAAAATAAAAGAAGATATTTTTTTGTTCCTTAACTTGACTTATGTTATGATGTACAATTGGTTGTACATACTGGCATTAATAACATACTGAAGATCTACACCTTTCCTAAACTAAGCTTCTAAGACTCCCCTACAAGAATAATACTCCGAGGAAGTCAAGAGAAATATATAGCAAACTCACCAGCCTCATGAAATTTAGCTATACTTGTTTTATTATTTTTCAAAAGTAACTCTTTCTAGAACTTAGTGTAAGACAAATACTTTATCAGTTATCTTTTCTAAACAATGAGGGTTAATCCGTTAAAAGCAATATTTACCAAATGTTTTCAAAACTTCATATCAAAATCCACCACATTTTTTTTATACTTTACCATTGACTCTGTACTTCCAAAAATCAATTAAATAAAATTGAAATAACAAAGTCATAGAGGATAGAAGCCACAAGTAAATCTTTACTGGTGGTAGGTTATATACTATATAATAAGAAACAAGACCACATATCAAGCCTTCAACATAAATGACGCAACGCCATTGGTCCAGGACTGGTCACGCAGCGACCCAATATTTTTCCATATTGGGTCACCAAATTTATATTATACCAGAATGGCGTCATTTTCCAATTCAGAAGAATAAATGAAACCGGTACGGGATAAACAGGGCGCTGGAAACCATATTTTGGCAATTGTTTCTTTTCCGAGTATATTCCATTTTGGTCACCTACTAATCCAATTCCTTATAATAACCTCCCGGGTCGGTTCCGAGGCCCTTATCCTGATTGTTAGGTAGCGAGTCAAATGAGTAATGTGCAAAAATCTTAAGATCGATGTTTCAAATGAAATTCAGGATTGGTAAATGGGTGTGAAACACTGAATTGTAACTGTTATTTTGACTTCAAAACAGCCATTTTGATTAATTGATAGAAATTTTAATTTAACAAGGAAAAAAAAATCAGGACCAAAAATTAATTTTGAAAAAGCGATAGTTTCAGCTACAGTGTTTGATTGCATGCATGAAAAATCTCAGGGTTTTTTGGCAAAACCAGGAGGTCTGGCCTTTTCATTTTTGTAAAATATTAGTGGGTAAACGTTTTTGCATAACATCAGCACAAACAATGATTCCATTTATTTATTTATATTAATTTTTGGGAAATTGTTAAAACCCCTTTTTTTAATTCATGGAAAGTAATTGTATCCTCTGCTAAAGAATGTGGAAAAGCCAGGGCTTTTTCTGCCCATTTTGGGAAAAAGACCTTAGACATTTTGGGAAATTTAGCGTCGTGAAAATTCCAACATTAGGAAATTTTACAGTTAAATGAAAAAGCTGTCTAGTCTCCTGCGAATTAGGAAATGATTTAATATTAGTTTATTTTCCTTTTAAAAGACCCAAAAAATATCAATCATTTTGGGTGTAAATATCTAAATAATCATGACAGATAATATCTCATACTGATCTCTGAAGGTAATGAAAATCAATGATTTCTGAGTTTAATTATCAAAAAACTTTACATCACATAATTAATGCGGATGTTGAAAATGAACTAGTACAGGTAAAAAGACTTTCTAAAAAAAAAAAATATATGTTTTTTTTTTGATGGCGATTTTTTTCTGAAAATTGGGAAAAATATCTTATATTTTGCTTTGGGAATGGGTCCGATAGTCGGACCCGTGGGTACTATAGAAAAAGCCCTGAAAGCCCTTACTCTACATGCGAGTTCTTACCTTTTCAGGTTGTTTAGTTTCTGTTGAGTTGTTTCTGCATACTGTGAGACTTGGGGCAAGATTTTTAACACCTGAAAGTACACAAAGTCCATAGTGTTGGATAATAGGACAATTATCATAATTGATAAGTGAATTGAAATGGACAAACTATTGATCATCGAATCAGAAATAATCATAACTCTTTTTCCATACTAAATATTGGTATGACAATAACATTTCTGTTTATTTTAACAACTTGTATTATATGTTTTATATATTTAAAGTTTTAAATCAAACACATTGAGTTATTGGTGTGATAATATTTGATATAATGGACTTGATGAGTGTTTGAATTTAAACTAATATGAAACGAAATAACAAAAAAAACTTGTTTGCTAATAACCCGCCAAAAGTCAAGCTCACGAAAATACATGTACATGAATCATGATTACTAATTTAATAAAAATAATATAATTAAATTATACTATTTTGATTAAGCATAAAGCATGATTTCTATCTATAAACATCTTGAATGTTGGTCAACATAATTGAGGGGACTCCCAAGTAAGGGTTAAAACAAAGAATGGGATTTTTAGGAAAAAAATCAGTGAAACTAGACTAAACTTTGCAAGCATTGCATTTGCTTATGCATAAATTTGTCTTTATTGATCTAGATCATCAATTAATCAATGACGGTAAACACGTTTTTTTAGCAAGTGTTCTGAATTTGTGTATGGTTTTAAAGCTGCTCTCTCACAGATTAAATGTTTTGACAACTTTTTTTTTGTCTGGAACGAGCCAATTTAAGCGAAGATGCATGGAAACCAGTGGTATAAGACTTCTGACAAAGATCAGATTACAGAATTTCATATTTAAGATAAAAAATTGATGTCATACGCATATTTCTTAAACTGTTAATAACGCTTTTAGCTATGAAACATTAATTTTCGAAACGGAAATATGAAAATCTGCAATCTGATCTTTTGTCAGCAGTCTTAATTCACTGGTTTGCAGATATTAACACAAAAATTGGCTTATTCCAAGACAAAAAATAAAGAAGTTGTCAAAACGGTAAATCTGTGAGAGTGCAGCTTTAAGGCTTCAGGCAGTGTGGGAAAGAAGTTTAACATAACTGTTTTTAGTTCTTGTTATCAGTTTTTGAACAAAAAATTATCATTTACCCAACCTTATATAAAGTAAACCTTGGAGGAAAAGTGCGCCCGGTGTGGGGCTAGCACCCACGACTGCCAGACTACTAGCACAGAGCTTTAATCAACTGAGCTAACCGGGCGGCTTGTTCTAGCCCACACTCACTACACTCCACCCCCATTTAACCTTTTAGGCCAGGGGCGGCACTCCTGCTGTTTATCGCTGCCACCAATAAAGTAAACCTTGGAGGAAAAGAGTGCCCGGTGTGGGGCTCGAACCCACGATCTCCAGAACACTAGCATGGAGCTTTAAATCAACTAAACTAACCAGGCAGCTGGTTCTAGCCCACATCAACTACATATATTACATAAAAATTCCTGTATCTTTTGGAAATTCTCCATAATGAGAAGTTGATGAAAGATGTTTTCCTGGATTAATGTTAATAACACGAAATTCATGTTCACTTAGGCCTAAAAAAAATAATTTTTGGTTAGGGTTACATCCTTTTCAAAAATAGGTAGGGTAGGTAGGCTTTTTTTTATTTATTTTTTGTTTTTATTAAATTATTAAATACTATTTTCGGTTGATTAGTTATTTTGACAAATAAATTTTATGCCATTTCATGCATTACTTTAAGTCAACTACGACATCGCTGGTGCCAGAGAAGATGATGTATGATGGAGACGATAGTGACGGAGAAAGCGACTGCGAGATGCCAGAAGACCTTGTGTTTTCATTGTTGATGGAATAGAGTAGACAGGGTTTCCGCCAGGCCTTTATGGCTTGTCGGGCCCGACGTGCCTTCCGCTGGGAGGCTAATTACCGACAAGCGTTAATTATGCCGACATGCTTTAATCCGCGTAGCGACAATCCTTATCAAAACAATCATCAGTTTTGACAATACACAGTTTTGTTGCGATTGCAATGGTTGACGGACAGCCAGAAGGCGTGTCGGGACTATTACGACATTTGTATCAGCCATTCAGGATCGACGACAGCATGAAGGCGTGTCGGTGAGGATCGACGGTGCAATTAACCAAACTCCTCCTATTCTAATGTGTGAAAAACACCACTGGCGTAATTGCGATCTTCATCCCTATAATCACCTATGAATGCAAAGTAAACAATTTATAAGTGTTAATTGATTTCGGTAACATAAATCATGTGTCGTTTTATTTCGCTTATTGATTCCGAGTCCGTTTGTTAATTGTCCTTTTGTTGACGAATTAATAAATTGTAATTGAGAACCATGTTAAGATATCTGTGTCAACAAGGGTTATATGTCATTGTATGTAATTGAGTCGCGTTCCCGTATTATGTTTTGTGTCAAGTTATATTTTGGGTTGCTTATTATTAAACTTTGATTATTTTATCGTTCTTTTTATTTATTTTGAAAAAAGATAAATAAATCTGAAAATACTCATCACATTCTATTTTAGTTATTATTTAGCCGACCCGGCTTGAAAATTATTAGCTGTTGCAGCTTTAAATACATCCACGAGCAGTCGCTTTGCTCCGAGTTCTTTTGTGTTCCAGCATGCAGACAGCGTGTTTTACACATTTTGCTGTGACGTCAACGGTGTCAGTATAAATAATGCCTGCACTAAACGAAACATGAGTAGATCAATACGGTGTACGATCAATACCGTCGATATTGTATTGTCGGAATACTTGAGGAATACCAATAATAAAATAAGAGTTACAATTAAACCTTTTCACAAATATTTTTAATGTAAATCAGACTTGAGTTGGTAATTCTAAATCATAGGAACATAACTGTAAACATGTTTAAAATGCAGGAAATTGCACCATTTTGATTACGAAAATAAAATAAAATCGACGTAGGGAGGGGACACCCCTCCTAAACCCTCCCCTCCCGACATGCCTTATGAATTTCCTGGTGGAAACCCTGGTAGAGATTAAAATGAGAAAACAGTTTACTGGTGTTATAGCTTTATTACCTAACGCATACATTTAAATATCTCTGTTTAAAGTTATTTTGGTTTGGGCTAGTCAAACTTGATTTGGGCTAGTTCTTTTTCCAGGCTGCTAGCCTGACTGGGCTAGTGCTTACAAAAATGAGTGCGAAGACGGTACAGATATAGATATATAACATTTGCTGCATCATTTGCTCAAAAAATCTTTGATGATTTTGCTCGATGAATGCTTCACAGATACACAGGATTATTTACAGACTATTTCAGAAATTAAAAAAAAAATAATGTTGACAGTGACATTGACAACTCTGGCCTTGCACCAATATTAGGGAAAAACGATAAGAATTATATGCGCATGCAAACACAACTTACCAGTTGAAAGTCGTAGGGCGGGAGAAATGCGACACAAACTCGCCATGTCTGTCAAAGATTATAAAACCATACGAATTACGTAAATTTCCTTGGCAGTTGTGCCCCGGTGTCAAAGTGAATTATTCCCTTGTAAAAAATCTTCCGATTTAAGACAAAACGTCCGCCCCAGAAAAACGGTATTTACTGGCAAGAAACTTTTTCGCAATGCCATAACCCGTGTAAGCATCGTATTATGTAGACCTGGGCCTGCAAATATACCATTTTTGGAAAAAATCGCTATTTATTACTTTACGCCGAGTTCATACGAGATGGTGTTTCTGGGACCCATTTCTTAACTGTAATACAAATGGCCGCTGAATACTTTGAGATTTTTAATTCTCTACCTTTTGTCCATGTCATTTCTAATACTTGCCAAAGTTCAATTCACGCAAATATGTAAGAATATTCTGATTATTTGAAACGCATAGGAGGCCCTTTTTCGTTATTTCTGCAAGTAAAAGTACCAATAAAACGCAGTATTTTTTACGTTGTTTTGTTATTAAAATCCCCCCCCCCAACACACACACACACACACACCCTCCTCATCATTTGCATATGAAATCTTCGTAACATGAAGTGATAAATAGCAATATAATTTGTATCCGAAATTCTACCGGTAATACTTGTATACGTACCAGAACCAGCATCTCATTGTAACGCTTGGACACGGTATTTTAGCTTGTCTGTTTTTCAAAGAAAAAGCAGAAGCATCGTGAAAGCCTTGACCACTTTCATTTTGAACTTGTTTCGATATAATTGTTGGGATTTTTTTAAGATAAACAACCTTTTTGAACAAGTATGTTAAATGCTTATAGTATATAACCGATAAACCTTACATATTTTTGGAAACTATTTCAACTGTTTGCAAGTAAACTTAGCAGATAGACAAAGCGCGATCTCAATGCTTTTTTGCGCCGAAGCGACGGCTAATTTGTAACGCCGTAACAGCGGCTTCGAACAGTCGATTTCGACACTTCAACGAATTTCGTTTGTTGCCCCGCTGTTCTTGTGCTCGGTTGTATTGAAACCAATGCAAACTGTACATGTATGGGTGGTGGTGCGTAAGCTTATTTTTATTACCACTCGGGCCTTGCCCATTCGGCGAGTGCCCCGATAAGATTGTCATTCGTAACTCCTCGGTCATTTTTATCGAAAACAACCTCGGATGTACGCCGATACACCAGTTGAAGTAGTTCGTAAATTTTTGAATTATATAATTAATTAAATGTAGTGTTTTAGAGTTGTATTTATTGATCCATGTTTAAATTGATTGCCAATGAAGTGTATTATTGCAAACAAAATTAAGATTCCCAAGAGTTAATTCATAAAGCTTAACTGCTAAATAAAATTACTACGCGATGTACTTGCAGCGGACTTAAACGTACCCCTTTTTGCGTATGTAAACCGTCCAAATACAACGTACCGAGGTTGTTTTCGATAAAAATGGGCGAGGAGCTCCGAATGATAAGATTGTTAGTCATTTTATGTTTTTTTGGAGCATAATGCACAGAAATAATGTATCCCTAGTTAGAACTACATATCTGATTCTTTATCCTGCACCAGGTTATAGCACTGTCACACGGGACACCCATTTCACGTCCCTCCCGGAAGACGTTAAGTATTTGTTTAGTGGTGCGGCGGGGAATCAAACCTGCGACCCCTGGATTGACAGTCAAGTCCGTACATGTATGGATGCTTTGCGGCGGCATAAGACCGTTACTCGTGACCCATCAAACTGTTTGTCCAATCGGTGACTGCAATTGGTTTCTTTGAAGAAGGAAGTCGACCAAAAGATTTATTTGAATTTCACTTTATGGAAAAGGACGGACTTATAGCCGCGATGATACAATGCTTTAAAATACGCGTTTTATCCATCAATTTGGCAGCTTAATTTTCGCCTTGTCACCTTTTTAACCACCATTTATTGACAATGCATATAAATGCTGCATTTTTATATTGTCCCTGTCAATCTTTAAAGATCATAATGCATATATATAAATTATATATATATATATTAATATTAACACCTCAACTTCCATTCCTTAAATGAACTGCCTTTTGGCAATTGCGTTCATCAATCGATGAACGCAACATCTTCGGATATGTTCGGATCGTAATTTATTGCATCACAATATACATGAAAGCTATTGATCTTGTTATTGGTTGTATTGTGTCTGCAGGTCCCGTAAAATATAGATCAACATTTTTAAAATTGTTAGTTTATTATATTTTAAATATATTGGTACCAGAAGTGTTTTAATTTTACGTTTTAAAGTGATTTCAAGTGGTTGATCTTTTCCCGCGTAATTGTGACGTCATTTGAAAAAAAATGTTTCCGGTTATAGTCGGGTCGTTCTATTTACAGAATGGGTAAAAACGGATTACTGAAAGGTTTTCTTAAATGAAATGAAGTATTTTTTTTAACAATTCTTGAATGAAATAATGAACTATTGGTGTAAATATAAGGAATGAATTGCAGGGTTGATGTCATTATTGGGGATATGAACGCAATTGGGTTGGTCAAAGTACGCGTGGAGTCCTTCGGACTCCACACACATTGACCAACCCAATTGCGTTCATACCCCGATAATGATATCAACCCCGCAATTCATCCCTTAATTGAACATAATATGTGATACAATGTTTACCACTGATAAGAATATTACTAAACTCGAGGAGGACAAAAGAAACGCCTCATGTATAAATTGTACTAAAACCAATTAAATATGTCACAAAACCATCGTGGAAATCGTGAATTGTTTTATACACAAACAAATTGTTTTAATTTGCGCATCACAATATTGCGTAAAATGGTGTCAAAGTGTACATTTTACTTATTCTATCCATCTATCTGCTCTCTTCCATTTATGTCAAACTTCTACTGGGGACCTAGACATTTGCGCGTCAAGTTGCAAGAATGTTAGTAAAAGTTGTGAAAGAAACAGTACTTATTAAGGCATATGATGACAATAACATTAACTAATAACTTCACATCAAATGATTATTTCATCTTGTTGTTATTATATTATGTAAGCACTAGCTAAAAACTTCCCAGGTAATGATTATTACTTCTTTCTGTTATAATATCAATACATGAACCCGGCTAATAACTTCACAGTTAAAGATAATTTCTTTTATAATGATACCATATGTGCGATCGGCTAATGCCAATTCAAAGCCACGGCCTCGGCTTTTGTAAGTACGAGTGTCCACATCTTCGTAAATGTTGCACAACATCATCGAACTATTTTTAAAAGCTATTTTTAGAGGTAACAATGCGAAAAAGGATGGTCTTGATATTTAAAAATATGGAGACTAATTAGGGGTGTTATGATTCAGGAGGAACCCGAGAGGGTTTTTAAGAGGGCAATTAGCACATGAAGTATATCTTAAGCTGGCGGTATACCAATAACCGTGTGTTATTTTTCTTATTGCCTTTTTTTCTTCTACTTCTATTAATACCATGTCTAAATTGTAAAATCTTGTCTATTGCCACAACCTCTAAGATAAAATGACCCTTTCTTGTGTTTTAAAACCTTGTATATTGCCACAGACTTGTAGGTATTATATGACCCTTTCATTTTCAGTTGTGAACTATTGTCTAGTGTCACGAGCTCTTAGCTATTATGACCCATTTCGTGGTTGTTCAACCTTGTCTATTGCCACAAACTCTTATGTATTATGACCCTTTGTGAATATAAAACATTGTATATTGCCACAACCTCGAAGGTATAATGACCCTTGCTTGTTGTGAAACTGTGTCTCAAAAAGTGCCATGAGCTCTGAGGAATTATGACCCTTTTGTAGATGTAAAACCTTGTCTATTGCCACAAACTCTTAGGTACAGTACATGTATTATGATCCTTTATTGTGGTTGTAAAACCTTGCCTATTGCAATAAACTCTTAGGTATAATGACTCTTTCTTGTGTTTTAAAATCTGTCTATTGCCACAAACTCATAGGTATTATAACTCGTTCTTGTTGTTGTTAAACCTTGTGTGCCACGAGCGATTAGGTATTATGGCCCTTTCTTTTGATTGTAAATCTTGTCTGGTGCCACGAGCTCTTAGGAATTATGACCCTTTCGTGTTGTTGTCAAACCTTGCCTATTGCAACGAGCTCTTTGGTATTGTGACCCTTTCTGGTGGTTGTCAAAGCGTTCCTAGTGCGACGAGCTCTTAGATATTGTGACCCTTTCTGGTGGTTGTCAAAGCGTGCCTAGTGCGACGAGTTCTTAGATATTGTGACCCTTTCTGGTGGTTGTCAAAGCGTGCCTAGTGCGACGAGCTCTTAGATATTGTGACCCTTTCTGGTGGTTGTCAAACCTTGCCTAGTGCAACGAGCTCTTTGGTATTGTGACCCTTTCTGGTGGTTGTCAAAGCGTTCCTAGTGCAACGAGCTCTTTGGTATTGTGACCCTTTCTGGTGGTTGTCAAACCTTGCCTAGTGCAACGAGCTCTTTGGTATTGTGACCCTTTCTGGTGGTTGTCAAACCTTGCCTAGTGCAACGAGCTCTTTGGTATTGTGACCCTTTCTGGTGGTTGTCAAAGCGTTCCTAGTGCAACGAGCTCTTTGGTAGTGTGACCCTTTCTGGTGGTTGTCAAAGCGTTCCTAGTGCAACGAGCTCTTTGGTATTGTGACCCTTTCTGGTGGTTGTCAAAGCGTTCCTAGTGCAACGAGCTCTTTGGTATTGTGACCCTTTCTGGTGGTTGTCAAAGCGTTCCTAGTGCAACGAGCTCTTTGGTATTGTGACCCTTTTTGGTGGTTGTCAAAGCGTTCCTAGTGCAACGAGCTCTTTGGTATTGTGACCCTTTCTGGTGGTTGTCAAAGCGTTCCTAGTGCAACGAGCTCTTTGGTATTGTGACCCTTTCTGGTGGTTGTCAAAGCGTTCCTAGTGCAACGAGCTCTTTGGTATTGTGACCCTTTCTGGTGGTTGTCAAAGCGTTCCTAGTGCAACGAGCTCTTTGGTATTGTGACCCTTTCTGGTGGTTGTCAAAGCGTTCCTAGTGCAACGAGCTCTTTGGTATTGTGACCCTTTCTGGTGGTTGTCAAAGCGTTCCTAGTGCAACGAGCTCTTTGGTATTGTGACCCTTTCTGGTGGTTGTCAAAGCGTTCCTAGTGCAACGAGCTCTTTGGTATTGTGACCCTTTCTGGTGGTTGCCAAACCTTGCCTAGTGCAACGAGCTCTTAGATATTGTGACCCTTTCTGGTGGTTGTCAAACCTTGTCTAGTGCAACGAGCTCTTTGGTATTGTGACCCTTTCTGGTGGTTGTCAAAGCGTTACTAGTGCAACGAGCTCTTTGGTATTGTGACCCTTTCTAGTGGTTGAAAAAATCGGGTCTTGTGCGACAAGCTCTTAGTTATTGAGATCTTTTCTTATGGTTGTATAAACTTGTTTAGTGCCACGAACTCTTATGTATTTTCTGTTTGTCTCGAAAACCTTATAAAGTTGGCATTTTTTCCCCTGAAAAATGGTTGGAATTATAAACTTAATAAAGCCATGGACTTATAGGTTTATAGGTCCGTGATAAAGCGACTATACGAACAGCAACTATACAGAATTTCCCAGATGTCATTTTTTTAATTGAATCATGCAGTTTCTTTTAGTTCAGTACATTGTATAAGATATATAAAATACATATGTATTACAATCGGAACACCTCGGCTATTATCTAACAGATCCCGAAGCTTGCCGGAGAAGGCCGAGTTGTTACGATTAATAGTATATATACTGCTGTAACAGGTTTATAAAGATTATATTCTCGAACCTTTGTCAGAAAATGTACAGCGTAAAAGAAGGACTTCAAACTATATTGATTCGTTTACAATCGACTACCACCGGTATTATTATTGGATGTTCCTAGCAAAAGCACTTGGTAATGAATGTATTTGCTTCTATAATCTTGCTCCAGATGATCAATTATTCAAAGTACTTGTCAGGTTTCACTTCTATAAATCATACAGACAAGGATTGTACTTATAGTTAAAAAGTTTTAATTACATAATGCTATGTAGAACTCATGTTAAGTTTATTCCCTGAATCGTAAGCTGTTGTTTTGTTCAACCTTGAAAAGTTCTTTAATCAATTTGAAGAAGTTTTATATTTCGAACACACACCTTGACTGCATCTTCTTGTTAAATACTACTACTTCTACTACTCCTGCTGTTGCTGCTGCTGCTGCTTCTGCTACATCTATTACTACAACTACTATAACAACTACTACTTCTATTACTGCTACTACTACTACTACTACTACTACTAGAAACTGCTACTACTCTTCGTAAAAAGAGAAAAAGTGATGTCTTTTCACAAAGCACTTTATTGATAACAAAACAACAAAATACTATACATGATATAAACAATCGAAAAACAAACAAACAACTAATCCGTTGTGTCGAACTCGCCAGGACCGTCGAGATAACTTTGAGTGTATACATATTTTATTTCATTATTTTAATTTTGCTATTCAACATACAATAATAGACTTTAAGTGAGGGCGTAGCCCAAACGAAGACATCCGGTAGAAGGCAAAGATTGATG
Organism: Mya arenaria; assembly: GCF_026914265.1. Lineage (NCBI taxonomy): Eukaryota > Metazoa > Mollusca > Bivalvia > Myida > Myidae > Mya > Mya arenaria. The sequence continues at coordinate 65,770,492 of NC_069131.1, read as the reverse complement.
CCTACTATTAAATAATAAATACTTAAATTGGGCGGCGGCTTTACCCTAACTCTATCCCTAACCTGAGTGACGTATATAATTAGCACGGCCCTCGTCTGCTACCGGATGTCAAACAAGCTCGTTTGTATGCGCTTCCAGCCGCTATCGCAATCGTTACAACTCGGCAATCTCCGGCAAGCTTCGGGATTGACAATTCTTTTGGGTAATGGTCGAGGTGTTCCGATTGCCGCTATCTTAGACACAACTCGAGGTGACTCGAGGAGTACTGTACACACTACATATATTAATCACAATGTGAAGAGGGTTTTTTTTGTATTCGTTTCTAGTCATTTCTTAGGATGCATACCAACAAAAAAGTTCGATTTACTGATTAGGCCTATATAAATTAATTGCTAGATTTTTATCCCAAACTTTGTTTAAATGGGGGCTGGGGGTGACACTTTATTTATTTATATTTTTCATAGATGACTGTTTCACCGTTGAATATGTGTTCACGCTCTTCCTTGTTGCATAAGAGGGCATATACAAGTGTTTATCAGGCGCGTAGCTGGATCAAAATCAATGTGGACGCCCATTGAGGCGGCGAAGCCGCCGAAGTGCTAGGGGGGTCTGGGGGCATGCCCCCCCGGAATTTTTTGAAACTGTTGAATGTAAATGGTGACATCTGACGCATTTTGGAAACGTATTATTGCCTTAAAATACTGAAACAAATTTCTCTTTTCACATCTGATTTATTTATTTGTGAACACATTCATTAAACAAAGTCAAGCCTTCGGCTTTTGCTTCCAGCGAATTTAGACACTACCTGGTCAATGTCAATGTTAACATCCCGATATACGTGCATCAGGGCAAGTCCTGTCATGCGCTCTGTCCGCATCGTCGACCTCAGGTAGGTTTTCACCCTGCGCATAACGCTAAAGCTCCGTTCAGCAGTAGCAGATGATGCCGGCATGGTCAGAAGAATGGTGAGTACTGTATAAACTCCCTTGTAAAGATCCGGATTGGTTGATGCTACAGTTTCACCCAATGTGCTTGGTTTGTCATTTTCATCCATCAATTGCCATCTAGCCTTCCACCGCCTAACCTCGTTATGGAATGACTGGTTTCCCTGAGGTAGGTCCACCGAATACCCCGCAAAAATGAGATCCACCATTCCGTCTGTGCAAAGGTTCAACTTGGATGGAATCAAGTACTGTGCACGGAATCTTTCCTCGGCCACAATCAATCTGTCGCTAAGTTCTTGACACAAATGGTCCAAGAAAGGGAAGTAGAGAGCTCGCTGCCAATACTGTTGTGGATCATTGGCCGGTGGGTTTGCCCGGTTTCGTTGGCGTTGAGCAAGACGGGGCATTGAAGGTTCAATCTCAAATTCTGCTGCAATATCTTTAGCGCTCTGAAACAATGCTTCCCAGACGTTAGGGTCTGCCCTTTCGTTTTGAAACTGGCGGATGAGGGTTTGACTTTCTCGCGTTGCCTCAAGCAAATCGCAGTCGACTGCCTGAAGAAGATAAGACAACGGAACTGTACTTTGCATAACGTGCTCAGCAACGACCAGTCCGATTATGAAGTCAAACTTCATGATCGACGCCAAGTGTTGGCCTGCCTTGTCATCGCCATCCTCCTGTAGCTGTTCAAGGGCATGAACGCTGTATGCTGACTTGAACGTTGAGAGGGCATCGGCTCGGCTAGTCCACCTAGTTTCACACAGAGTTCTCAGTTTGGTGCGTTTCTTCAGCTTCTTCAGCTTTTCCTGTGCGTCTTGGTCAGCAGCAAGTTCATCAACAAAGAAGTTTAGTCTTTTGGCCGAATAATCAAATGCAAACCCTACCTCTTGCACAGTTGTCATCACTGACCTTATGCATGGGTCCTTGCTGCTATGCATAACTGCTAGGTTGAGGCAGTGGGCTCTACAGTGTACATACAGCGCAGACGGCACCCGTTGACGAATTCGTGCCTGTACGCCCCTGTGCTTTCCAGACATATTTGCGGCACCATCATAAGCCTGAGACCGCATCTTATCTACTTCGATTCCATGATTTTCAAGAGAGGTCAAGAGTAGTTCTGCAAGTACCTCGCCAGTTGTTCTACTTGCTTGAACAAATCCAAGAAAATCTTCACGGACTCTAAATTGCTGGGAACCGCTTCCACGTTGGACAAATCGCAGACACACGGACACCTGTTCTTTTGTTGACTTGTCGGTCGACTCATCGGCTATAAGAGCGAAACAGACTGCATCATTGCATGCCTGCACAATTTCGATCTGTATCTGCTCAGCACACAAACAGATCAGTTCATTCTGTATGTCGGGCGATGTGTATGTTGCCCTACGATTTTCTGGAACATTTAGATGCTGTGCTAGGATAGGGTCATCTGCTGCCTTTGAATGCAGTATGGCTAAAAAATTGCTTCGTACCACAAAGGACGATTACTTCTATAATTTTCCTGAGAATATGGCGGTTCTGCTCCACTAGGCGTCTGTGACTGTCCGATACAGAACTTGTGATGGGTTCCATCTTACCTGATTGTATATCAAGAAAATGTTCCGCCATAGCTGTAACATTGTGATGGTTTGACTCTGCTAATTCGTGCCTCTTGACGTACTTGGCTAGGTTGGACCAATCCTTCACTGGTGTACTGATGAAAGTTTTCTCCTTCGCATCTTTCCGTCCAAATACGAAACAGGGGGCGCAGAATAAGGCATCTGTAGAAATCGAGTATCTGAGCCAGGGGTGGTCTGTCAACCAGCTTGATGACAGCTTTCTCATTTTCCCATGGATGCTTCTACAAAAGAGAAAACAAAAGATGTATTAGTTGACCTGGTTCTGACTTCTATCAAGGAACAGTTTTCACCAAGAAGTGTCCGGTAAATTGTATTATAAATTTACCAAAGCTCTTTTTTGATGCAACTACCATAACCTATAAATGTTTAAAATATAATGCAACTAGGGTCTACACTATTTTGTTTACCTAACCCTGTACCTGCTATTCGCGACTATTCATGCTTACTCAAACAGCTTGAATCCAGACCAGACGCCGAGTATCTCATCTGGATCCAAGTTTTTTTTAATACTAGAAAAAGGGTATACCAAATTTGAAGAAAATCGGACGATATTTAAAATTGAAGTAGACGATATTTTTAGCAGACGACAATTTTCGTAGCCGCCCGGCTAAGGGTAAAAAGCATGACTAAACATATATGTTACATACTTAACTAATATCGACGACGTGATCGAGATTTAAAGGTCTGTCAGACTGGGGGCGTATTCATAAAGCTTCTTAGGAAAATCTCAAATTAGAGTGATAAATTCAAAGGCAGATTTCTCGGTTTTTACCCACAACACTTCAATGAAATTGTGTATGCTCAAATGTTAAACAACGTTTTACACAAGCATGCCATGTTGCAATGAAGTATAATTGAAAATAAACTGGAAATTTGCATTTTAAATTTTTACTTGAGTTGGGGATTTTTAAATCTGCGTGTCACTTAATTGTATTTTTTTGCATTCAAAAGACAACACAACCTACCTTGAGGGAAAGTTGAACATATGGCAGTCAGTCCATGTGTCTTTCAATATCGACCATTTCCACTTTGCTTCAAGTTCTCCACTTGCCGCAGTAGCTATATCAGGATATGAAGGACCACTGTGGGTAGACTTAACTGGCTGAGCCTGTCCAGGTTTGGTGCTGTCAGATTCTGTGGCAGATAGATCTAGGTCCATGCTGTTTGCATGCTCCGAAGGTGCCGTGCCGGTTGCTTCTGGGCACGCAGTCGCTGTCGCGGTTTCAAACATCCGCTTGAACATTTTGTCCAGTGTCATAGGTTTTGTTTTTTTCATTTTTTACAACAGCCCGAGGACGACCGCCATGAATTAATAAAATATTAAAAATATATTGACGTCACTTTCATATGTAGTGGATGACATACTAGTTGTGACGTCATAGTATGACACAGTTATCGACCGGGTCACCCAGAGTGGCGTGTAATTGACCTGATGTGCCGTTTTACTTTAAGTATTACACACTTTTTTCGTTTAAATTATTTAAAAAAAAATACTTTTATTTATTCAATAAAAGTAAACTCGTGAAAATAATGTGCACGCCCGGGCGTCTTGGCGTAAAGGCAGCTACGCGCCTGTTTATGAACGTAACAATTTCCTGTTTTACTTGTGGATGTTATACATCGACACCGTAGGTATGAATAATCGCCGTTCCCGGAGAGTACCAGACATTCCCGGACAGTACCGCACCGATACGCAAATACAGATCCTCGTTCAACATTTTTATTTGAGTCAATAAAATTTAAGGGGCGGCGGAAATAGAGGCGGCGGGCTGGGATGAAAATCTAGCAATTAATATGTAGTGGCCTTATTAACAATTAAATAAAGAACCTCTTTATATATCCTTGCAAATGTAAAAGTGACAATAACTTATAAAATGTCATCTGAACAAATACCATTATGTTATGATGTGTACCTAGTGAGGGTGGCGGGCAAACCTGCCTCCCGCTTTATAAACTTGTCTTAGTTTTTAATTAATATCGGAGATTTTTTTAATACATCATCGGATACCTCCGATACACACTACGGTATGCTTCGTTGTGTATGAAGTGTTACGGAAGAAAGTACCGTGGTTGCCGACGATGCTATTAATAGGATATACCAGAATGCATCATTTTAGATAACAAAATGGCCAAAATAATATTCGGGAGTCCCATGGCCTCTAAATCATACTTAAAGGGTCTAGACACCAGATGGCCCTAATATCGGCAAATACAGTCCTCAAAACAAGCCTAGAATAGTAAATAGGAGCTAGCATGAGGCCGATAATACATCACTTTACATGATTTAAAGAATATTTTGTCGCTGTCTCAGCTGATTTTACCTGTTTAAAAATAGGGCATAATGTTTTCCTAGGCTATATATAGTGTGTATATTTAGCATGTGAAAGTCACGTGATTAGAACAGATATAATACCGTCGCACTTTTTTAAAATTTATTGGTATTTTCGTGGTAGACAAACCCAGTAAATTTCGAATTGGAACGATGGGATACATCATAAGTACTGTTCAATGCGTTGTACAAAACGATATCATCGTTATGTTAGTTTTTGACATTGTTTTTTCTTGCAATTATATATTCTGCTGGTGTCTAGTCCCTTTAAACTATGTTTATATATTTGGTTCTGGGTGACGGGGCATACGTTCAAGTTACTCTTATTCAAAATAAATTAATATCCATGTATAACAAACATAAATTAAACTCGCTGTCCTTCATAAAAACATTGATTTCGAAATTTTGTTCATCATTTTCGGTATACTAGTATTAAAACAATTGTATTAATTGAGGGTATCTTATTCTGGAGTAAGAGTGCACCTTTAACTGATAACCGTGATAAATACAAATGTGCAAGCTGCTTGAAAAAAAAATCAAACGTTCAACCCGTAACTCCATTAGGAACACCTCCGCCATTTTCCATCGAAAACAACCTCGGATGTATGCCGGTACATCAGTAGAAGTAATTCGTAAAATTTTAAAAACTTGTATTAATTAATTGAAGTGTTTTAATGTATATATTGCATAAATATTTATGATTCCCAATAGAGTCATTAAGTTGACTGCTAAATTGAAATAACTTCGTGATTTACTTGCATCGTAGTTGAACTGATTAGATTTCTGCAAACCGTACATATACATTCGATGTTGTTTTCGATAGAAAATGGCCGAGGTGTTCCGAATGCCTGTAACTCGTCATCATTCTGATAGCGAGCATCAAACAACAAATGCAGGGTTGCTCCTTCCTGAACACGATTCCGTTGAGCCGGTCTCACCGCTTAACACACTTGACGTAGTTTGTTCATAAGGCAAGATGTCATAAATATCCATCCGCATTTTGACCACTTTGGTCTTGATACGCTCCCCGAGGCATGTAAACATCTTCAAAACCTCCATCTGACACTCCCGAAACCATAAAACGTACAGAAACGGGTCCAGGATACAGTTGATGAGGGACACGCCTTCTAAGGATAGTCGAAGTTCGCTGATTCCTATCCCAAAGAATCTGATGAATACAATGATAAAGGCGTAACTTACGGAGGTGGCAAACACGACGAAGAGGTAGACGAGGACTAGCGACGTTGTTTTGAACCCTCGGACGATCTTGATTACTGAATTGAATGACAGTCTTCTTTCATCTTTCCTACTGCTCTTCTCCCTGACGATGATGAAAATCTTGAAGTAGCAAACTGTCGAAGTGAGGAGAACAACCATCACGAGCAGGGAATAATGAATGGTAACAATTTGGTTGCACTTTCCAGCGACGTAAAATATCTCATCTTTGAATCGAAAGTAGCATATTCCATACCGGACAAACATGAAAAATCCGGCAACGAAAACCCAGATACTTATGACAACAGTGCGTAACAAGCTTTGTGAGCAAATGCGCATGTACTTCATTGGTCGGTAAAACAATAGGAAGCGTTCTACGGACATCACGGCAACCGTTGAATATGCTAACTGAAGCGTCGCCGTTCCAAGGACGTTAATGTTTGTGTTATAAAACGGGTCAAGTACAAACTTCCGACCCGAGGTAACGACAACGAAGACGCAATCGATCGTCAAGAGTCCCGTGGCCAAAAACTTGGCCGATTCTGGAGTTTTTCTCGATCTTCGTAATGAAACAATTGCCAAGATACTGGCTGTAACAGAGACAAGGCTAATTCCAACAAAGAGCGTCTTTATTCCGACATGATAATCCTCTACGTAAATGTCATTTTCACTATTTCTTTCCGAGGTTGTCACGTTAGAAATCTTTTCAACTGTGACAGAAACATTTGAATTATTCATTTCAACACGTCACTAAGTTGTGTCAATTTTTTCAGATGCAATGCCTATGGACGCGTTTTAGGAATGACAACACTTCAATGACATTTGTTTTAAATAATTTGTCAACAGAGAAATCGAGACTTCTGTCTATAACTTGTAATTGCAGAAACTTTGTGTACTTGTAATATAGTAAGCCAATACATAACCAAGTCATCCTCATTCTGGCATACGGAATTTTCGATAAATGACAGTCGACAGTGGAATTTTCTGATAAAGCAAAGCACATTTTGTGATTTTCTATATTGTTTTATTATTATGTTATCTTATTTTTTATTTAATGTGATTATTGTGATAACTTTATTTTACTATTGTGATATTCATATATAATAATAATAATAATAATAATAATAATAATAATAATAATAATAATAATAATAATAATAATAATAATTAGAAGAAGAAGAAGAAGTAGAAGAAGAAGAAGATAATAATAATGATAATAATAATAATTAGAAGAAGAAGAAGAAGAAGAAGAAGAAGAAGAATATATTTTTTTATATTTTTTCATAATGATAATTATGTAATATATATATATGTGATGAACACAAGTTGAAAAGGCGACAAATATAAACTAATTTCCACAAGTACATAAAATGCATAACAAAATATTTCTTGAAATATTTCATATATCTACGAAGTGTTAACATTTGATTGTAATTTTATATCTTTTAAAATAAACATCAGAAATTGGCTCTAATAAAAAGAAAAACAGATGTAGGTGTCTCAGAAAGAACCAAGAACTTACTTTCAGGCCATATTTTTTACCGAAACAATTACAGGTTATAGAATGGCGAAAACCGGGTGAGCGGGCGTGTTTATAAATATGGGTCTTCTTGGTAAATAACTTGGCCACTAGCTCAAATATTATGTTTTCTAAATTGCATCGTCAAATAAAAAATATTTATTATTTTATCTGAGAACATTGAGCACCGACATAAAACATGCGCTCAGGTCATGGATATATACTTATCACTGAATTCTTTGTTTAGACCTGTTTCATCATAAGCTTAATCAGCATCGCTTATTTGCTGTTTTATCTGACAGTATCAGCGGAGTTATTACCCTTGACTTACAAAAACGTAGTATTTTCAGCTTGTGTACTTTTACTTACAGTCCGAAAAAATGTTAATTAACTGAAATGTGTACTGTCTTGTAATAAGTAACTTGCATGCGACAATAGTCCATTTCACTCCGACAAACGCTTTCCTAACATAAGGTCGACTTGCCAGTTACATACTGGCAGAAATTCATTTATAGAACGCATAAATTAGAGGTTTGAACTTGTGTAATGTTGCCCACATATTTCTTGGTTGGTGGTTGTAAAAATCGATTTAAAGCAGGGGTCAGTTTTTAACGCTGAAAAAGGGAAAGTCTACATTTTGGGGTGGTAAACGATTTATTGAGCTATTCGGATTGCATGTAATAAACAACATATAAACTTACTAAAGTCGATGAAATATGACCAAAAATTGACTTAATTTGGCATTGAATACCACTTTTGAAAGGTTTTCAACCAGGAGCAACTGAGGAAGGGTAATTTATTTAACGGTCGGGTTAAACGTAAAATAATGAAATGCCATCTCTTGAAAAATGACCCCTGGGGTCAGTATGCAACGGGGACAAAATTTAATGTCACACCATCATCCAGTCTAGGACATACGTATGGGTGGTATTTAACACTCGTGTTATGAGCCATGTCCAGCAAAAGGAAAAACACGTTTCAAGTTTTACGAGCTGAAACAGATGTACTTCATGTTCAAGGAAAATATCATCTCATTATACATGTAGTAAGCTTTTAAATCAGTTACCAAATGCAAACAGTCAAACTTTTATTGATATGATAAAAGGCATATTAAGTAGATTTGCCTTACCAAATCAAGTGAGTGGTGATAATTGCACATGCTATGCTAGTCATGAATTCAAGAAATTTGCAAATAATTTGAAATCTGATCGTGTAATGGCTGATCCATATCATAGCCAATCGAATGGATTAACAGCGAAATGTGTCGGTAGTGTTTAAACGGATTCTGTCGAAATCGTTGGCTGATGGTCAAGATCCAATTATAGGTATACCTTATCACAGAGCTACGCCATTGGAATGTGAATACTGACCAGTAATGTGCAGACAATTGAGATCCATAAAACACACTACCACGGTAATGTTTACACCCAAAATAACAAAACCCAACCATGCGGGTGTCAAACACTTTTTGTCTAAACAGATACAGAAAGAAAAAGAGTTTTCTGATAAGAACGCCAAGTCTTTACAGCAAACGATGATTTCTGATTCAGTCTGAATAAGGTAAGGTTAATTGTAAAAACCAGCAACTTGAATGACGAAACACATTGAAAGGTCATTTACTGTCCACATGGTGGTGAATATTTATAAAATAGTCTTCAACTATTGAAAACAAATGAAATATATCAAACGTTTTTGTCTCTAGTTCATTGCCTTTTGAGTCTTTGTCTTGTGCCTCTAAACATGGTTTTAACCATTTATGAATTTTCGACTTCTGAGCTTGTCGCTGTTTCATTGTATTATTGACCGACATAGTTTTTGCCAAGGTTTGACAAGATGCCTCTCTAAAGGGGGCAACATTCATTTTATTATACCAATCAAACCTCGCAGATGTGGTCTGATACAAAAATATAAACAAAGCGCTTAAACAATGAAAGGGTAAAAGGTAAATTCCGTATGGCATCGTTCATTGACGTAAGCGGATAAAATGTGCGCTAGCGGGTAATAGTGTGCGGTAACAGTGAATATGTTTTTTTCGCTGAAGTTTACTATATATTGTGTAGGGAATAAAAGGAGTGAGGTACAATAACCTAGTTTGATGAACAAAACGAACATTTATATACGTACATGCTCATCATTAAATCTGGATGGAAATGAATTATCGAGCCCACGCCTGTTGTATGTCATTATTGAATCTCATATACGACAGTAACACGATTTATTATATTTTATAATTGGTCATTATGTGAATAAAGGAAGGAATGTTCATGTCAAATACTAGTAATAACTGTGAATAGACAATGTGTTCGGTATCATATCTGGTATTGTGATTTCAGTGTAGAAATAATATTCACTAATAGGTAACTACTTGTTGTTAATTGGTTATTTCTGAAATTTCGAGGCCCAAATACAAAAAATACCTGAAATTTGCGATTTCCTGTATATTTTTCTTCTTTAAACATTGGCCTTGTTCATCTTGAATACAGAAGTGATGGAACAGTGGTAAATATGTTCTTACGCACTCAATTATCCGATTTGTCAAAAACCAGTAGGTTTGAGCTTGTTTTTATAGCTTTTCACACAAGTATTTATACTTGTACATGTAGCTCAAGACAGTCTCCAAACGTTCTATTCCTTTGAAAAGCGTATGACCAACTGTTAATAACTATCTGCTTATGGTTCGACTAAATAATTATAAAACATCTATTTGATTTCCTATTTCATGTTAACATACAACTCTAATCTCTTTGAGGTCAAGGTCGTTTCAAGGTAAACCCATCATGCGCAATTTCCTGTCTATTTTCTAAAAAATGGTGTTCTTTCTAACGAAACGGCTTCTTACGTCTATAAGAGGACACTTTTGAAGAAAAACTCGTACTGCATCTATTACTTGGATTTGATAAACTCTAAGCTCTGAGCTGACGTAGAACATCATTCTGGGGTTAATGCATATAATGCCATAATAGGATATATATAACACCTTATTTCCTCGGGTAAAGCCCCTCTACGGCATGAGTGGAGTAAGTATGGCCTACTGTAGCCTTAATTTAGATTGTTTGTCCCTACTCATCTTGTATAAATTTGTCACTGATTGGGACAGGGTGTAACCAACATTAGATATTTGGTAGACAATGGATGCTCAGTCATAACCGATCTTGAATTTATTTGGCACTTATTGACATTGATAATGTAGCCCAACTTCGGGTTTATTGAGGATACAAGGGGCCTAAGCATATCAACGAAAATTTGCGAACGCCTTTTCAACGTACAAGGCAAGTCCATTGATATGTATTATTCAGCATTTCAGTTTAATTTTATAATGCGAGGGCATTTGCAAAATAATGAATTCATGTATGTGTTAAGAAGAACAGTCTTTCAATCGGGTTTTAAACATCAAGAGAAATGAGATCATGTTACCAACCCCGTCCGCCTAACATGCATGGCCGAAACCTTGTTCAAATAATAATTGTTTAACAACACTAGCACACGTTGTTTTCCTAGCATCAACAAGAGTTGAGCATTTTATAACGCTGATTTTGAGTGTCTGTGCGGTTGTAGCTTGGTCAGTTAAACAAATTTTTATCCAAATGTGTCATATAAATCACATGAAGAGGGTGTCTGCCGCATTCACTCGTGTACCTTGCTGGAAACATTTAAATTGAAACAGGCAACACGCTTAATAAACTTAACATGTACACGTTCAGGCCTAAATGACAGGATGGAGTAGCACCCTGCTGCCCTTTTCCCAGCAACCTGCTTGCCCTTTTCTTACACCCTGCTGTGCCCTTTTGTTTGACAGAGTCATTTTTCGGAAATAAGTATAAAAATAATAAATACTAAGGTAAAGATAATGCCTAAGGTATTCGAAACAAACTGTTAGTATTGAAAGTAGTTACAACACATACACAATAAAAATTAAACATTGGACATTGCATGTGCCCCATTAATGCTCATTCAATGCACATCAGAAGTGCATTTCCTGACATAGCACCCTGACCTTTTCAAATCCTGATTGGAGCACTGAATCTATATAGAGAGAGTATACACGTAATTCTGTCAGATCAAATTAGTTGACAGCAAGAAGTATAATGCATTAAGAAACAGCACGTATTTTGTCTGTTAAATGTAAATCAAAGATTTTGTAGTTATGTGATCATTAACAGGCGGAACTAATGCATTACCAGGATATACAAGTTCTTTGATTTCTTAAAACTGAATCATTTTTGTGACCATGGTAAATGCCAAGGGTATTGTCTAGGCGTTCACCCAGCTGAAAACAAGATCTAGACTTCTTGTAAAATTTGTCTTTTGTTCAGGCTTTTCTCCCCATTTCGTACAATAATAACCTATATAGTCCATTATATGGTGACGAGTGTCAAATGACATATGAACGAAAATTTGCGAACGCCTTTTCAACGTACAAGGCAAGTTCATTAATATGTATTATTGAGCATTTGACATGTTTTTTTATTTTATGATATGAATAGCCTTTGCATAATTATCAATAAATTTATGTTAGTGTTGAGAAGAACAGTCTTTAAATCGGGTTTTAAACATCAAGAAAAATGAGATAATGTTACCAACACCGTCCGCCTAACATGCATGGCCGAAATCTTGTTCAAATGATGATTGTAATTACACCACTGGCCCGAGTTGGTTTCCCATCATCCTAAGTTCGCAGCATTTTATAACACTGTTTAGAGTATATGTGCGGTTGTAACCCTGTCGGTTTAATCCAAAATTTAGCACAATCGCATAAAGAGTGTATCAGTCGCATTCGCTCAGTGCCATCTTGTTGGAAATATTTAAATTTAAACAGGCAACACGCTTAAAAAACTTGTACTCGTTCATTAGTTTCGCAATACCTATATCCCCATATTTCGGCTGCACCACTGGATCAAACAGCTTGAAGGCATCTGTATGTTTCAAGTAACCAAAACGTCTTTGGAATATACATATATCGGCAACTGCTTTTGTTGCTTAACGACAAAGTTTCTCTTGGGTTTTAGACCATAATAGGGTTAGTTTAAAAACACCTAATTTTTTTTTGGCAGTCGTAACAAGTCGGCCATATCCGGCAACTTTCAGAATAAACTGTGAAACTTGCGATTGATCTCCATTCCAGAAAGTTTTGTACAAAAACAAATCAGTATAATATGCAAATCTTTTATTTGTTGGCGCGTTTATTTCCTAAACGCATCTAATATAAAACAACTTGTCGGTAAAATTATTTTGATGACGTAATGGTCTCTCTATGGTGTTTGAAGTTGTGTATGTGGTGTTTATACGTTTGTGCCTCAGGTTTATTGTCGTTGGTCGTGTGCCTTGTACCTCTAAACAGGATTATTTTTTAAAATTTCGACTACCGGTCTTCTTGTTGATTTCATTGTATAATTCATGTTTCTAACACAGAGAGTCCAACAATTTATTTTGCGGAATTTTAAGTGAGGGCCAAACGTGTATGCTCCTCTCTGTTTTTAACCTATGTTTCTAGATGCCTTAACATGTATAAGCTGAGCGATTGTTTGTTTACAAAGTGAAAATAGAAAAATTCGTGACTTGAAACTATGTTTTTAAAAGTCAAAATAAACCATTATTTAGCAGTTTTTATCGAGTGTTTGCATCTATTTTTTTTTCAGTGTCTTGTGCACTTAACATGGGTTCTCGTTTATGGCCAATTTGTTATGTTTAAACACCTTTTATGTTTGCGTTGGAAGTATTATGCAGTTTTTGTTCGCTGTAGAATCAGAACGACTCGAGGAACATCGGTTTATATGGGTTAAAAATGAAGGAGCTTACACATCTGGCCTCCGGGTGGGCGTATTTATATTGCGATAAAAGTGATATCAACTTACTTGACGGGTCAAAACATCATACGAACACACCCAAATACTTAGACTCCGCCATTTTGTTCCACATCGAACATGTCCCTCACTTAACGCTCCGCAAAAATAAATTACGTTAAACCCCCTGTTACGGTTTATATATATATATATATACATTTATAGTAACCCCCGTAAGCATGTAAACGTATATTCACTTAAATCAACCTACATATGTAATTCTACCAGATCAAATTAGTTGCCAGCAAGTAATATAATACTTTAAATAGGAAACAGCACACGTTTTGTTGTTAAAAGTAAATCAAAGAACAAAATAGTTATGAGTTCATTAACAGGCGGAACAAATGCATTACCAGGATATACAATTTCTTTGAACTGTTAAAACTGAATTATTGTTGTGAACATGGTAAATGCCAATGTTATTGTCTAGGCTTTTACCCTTTCCTTTTTCTTTCGAGTTGAAACAAGAGTCAGACGAACTTTATGTGAAATATGTACTTTTTTTCACGATTTAGTAGTTCGTAAGTTTCATGTGAACTCAGTTCAAAAGGCTAATGTATTGGCCTTTTCCGCCCTCGCCATTTTTTACAATAATAACTTTATAACTATCGCCTATCGTATATACCTGGTCTGTCACGAGTCGTCGTATAATACACAATTTTATTCAACGAATTCAGGAAATATATTAATTAATAAGCAAGTCTTTTGCGAACTTATTGACATATTTCCTGGACGAGTTGAATAAAATGTCAATTCTTTTTATCACATGATTTTTGAATAAAAAAAGCAAAAACGGTCTACCTGTTCAACGTTTTTATTTTGTTTTAAAGAAGAATGCATTCTAAGACGATATCAAATAAGAGTAATAACAAAAACACTATTCTTTGAGCGAAAAATCCTTTCTTTAAAGATGACGTCATAACTTGTAATATTCACATGACGTCATTTTCAGTTTCAACATATTAAGTTACGACTGTCGTTAAAATGTTTTTAATGAAATCAAGACGAAATAGTACGCTTTCTTCTTAATATTTAGATGTAATTATACTACTGTATTCAAATACATGTAAAACTTCATTATAAATACAAAATGTGAAACAAATTAACACTTCTTGATAAACACACCTAGTTTTTATACAACTTATGTATATACTGTACTGTTTGTGGAGTTTTGTGTGAGTGTTTAATAAGCCCTGTGCCATTAAACGGGGTTTATGTTTAAACTTTTGGCTACTGAGCATGTTTCTGTAGTTTTTCTTATAAATATTGCTATACTATTGCCAATTTACCAAATAATTTTGCCAAATATTAAATGTAAAACCATGCAGAGTTATATATGTTCTAGAAATAGAGCAATGTAGAACAGAAAAAAATACGTGAGGGCTGTATTAAACCGGACACAAGGTACAGCATGCATATATATATATACATGTGTTGGCCCGTCATGGCGGTGCTCAAGCTAAATTTATACTTTTAAAAGTATATCTTGAAATAATAAAGACAAGTAGTTTATATTCCCGGGTATAATATATTGTCAGAGGTGTACACCAATGCAATCAAAAATTAATATCTACTACATTTAACAAGTACTAACATACGTACGATTCATACAGTATTTTAATGACTAGCAATCAAATCGAGCTAGAACACTTGTGAACGTTGGTGCGCATCACACATTCCTTTAGTAGAAATAACTATTAACATGAAAGCAAACTTGGTGAAATGTTCAATGTGATTGTTTTTTTTTAAGAATTGTCATTGGCGTATGGTCGGGGCATCATTTTTTGACGATTTAGGACTTCCCCATGATTCCATAGCAGCCACGCATATCGTTTCGACCTTCTTTGACTGCATTTATAGTGCTTGTTTAAAACGGCCCCTTAATTTAAAACAATAATCAACAAACGTTTCTTGACCAAGCTCCGTATGTTAGGATAACAACGAAAATTATAAACTTTTCGAAATACTGATATGTTAATGATGCGTGTCATTTTGAACAATCTAAAGCATAGTATCAGAATGGTATTTTACTGACCGATTTTTTTGCATCCGAATACTTTTAAGCATTGAATGTGTTTGTTTGGCAGACAGAACAATTTTAAAAGCCATATCAAATTGGTCATGTTCCAATTTCAAAACCTACGAACAAAAGATTTTTTTTGGAAAAGTCAAGAATAGACAACCTCTCTACAGCAGGCACTCGGATTTTCTTTTCATAAATTTCTTTTTCATATAATTTAATGATTTGCAATTTACTTCTTGTTGTTTCATTATTAAAGCATCGACTTTCAGTTTTCTTGGCAATAATTTGATTTGTTAAAACTACTAGATTCAATGACCCAAAACCAGCCGGATGACAATAAACATGGAATCAATTTTTAATGCTCTTATATGATTTTATCTACGACAGTTCACTGGTTATAACTCTATTAACTAGTCAGTTTTCAAATTCTAATATATTTAAAGACGTATATAGGAGTTTAACTCCAACCTTATAATGAATTTGCAATGCAATTTCATGAAGGCGTAGTTCAAAGCACGGATCAAATTTGCTGTGTATTTGTTTCATGGCTTAGGACCATTTAGAGTTGACAATTTTAGAGTAAATAATATCATGCTTTACAAATGCACAACCAATTATTGTATGAATAATATACATAGCAAATGGCTTTATCAATGTGTTTTTATAGCTTTTTAATTGATATTTCATGTCGTTAATAAAACCTTCAGTGATTCACAGCAGGACACGCAGATCTGAGATCTGATATACAGCAGAGGATAATAAAGATTAAGATCAATACACAGAAGTTGTGTACTATACAAGGATTTCTTGGAGTGGGAGTGGGGTACTTATAGAAGGCTTAAACTATCTCATATGAACATCCCGACTCTGAACACAAGTATGTGTATGGTACATTTGAAGTCTATGGTGAATTCTTATGCTTTATTAATATCAGCTAACGTCAATGTTATATAAGGATAAAGATTCAAGCACTAGTATTTGTAATCAATACGATTAGCAATGTTGTTATTTCATTTTAATAAACAAAATCTCTGTCTAAAGGCGCTTTTAATATCTTCCTCGGTGTTCATGCCCTTCTTCGTTTTGAGTGCAGACATCTGAATTCACTTTATTGCACCCACCTCGTTCTGTTTTAGAGCTGCACTATCACAGATTTTCCGTTTTGACTTTTTTACGATAGAATAAGCCAATTTCTGCGTAATATCTGCAAATCAGAGGCATAAAACTGCTGACAAAGGATCAGATCGCAGATTTTCATATTTCCTTTCGAAAATTAATGTTTTATGGCTAAAAGCGTTACTAACGGTTTAAGAAAAACATGCATAAAACATGAATTTTTGAACTTAAGTATGAAAAACTGCCATCTGATTTTTGTCAGTAGCCTTATATCAATGGTTTCCATGCACTGTTGCATAAATTGGCTCGGTTGAAGATAAAGTTGTCAAAGAGTTCAATCTGTGAGAGTGCAGCTTTAAAGCAAACGACCGTAACTATATACATAATTGCTTGGAAATTGCTTAAAACATTCAAATGGCTTCATAAAACACGAACAATCACACATTGCTTTATTAAAATTAAATTAAAATAAACTACCTCAATGACAATACATTAACCACATGAACCACATACTTGGGTGTGGATTGAATGTTCACGTAGAAACATAATTAACACGACTAAGATTGTGAAATGACAATATAAATTTACCTTTATTTGTTGTATAATATAACATACCTCATTGGTAACGCCTTTAAAAAGACATGTTTATCAATACAATACAATACAATACAATACAATACAATACAATACAATGCAATACAATACAATACTACAATACAATACAATACAATACAATAAAATACAATACAATACAATACAATACAATACAACAATACAATACAATACAATACAATACAATACAATACAATACAATACAATACAATACAATACAATGCAATACAATAGTAGTTTATTTCGCATAGAAAACTTACAAAGTTTATAGCGATAAAAAAAACAGGATGGTAATAAAAGTATAACATTTTTTTTATCAGAAAAAGGGCAGAAAATCTCAAATGTTGCGTTTATTTTGTAGTTTTACCTTGAAGTACATTGACCTTAAAGAGGTCAGTGTTGCATGTTAACATGAGGTACGAAATAGAAACATGCTTCATATTCATTTAGAAAAAAACAAACCAATCATGTGTTCCTGGTTAAGGCTAAAATTACCAGCTACATCCATGATGGTAAACGTTAAATGCCACGTATTCTATTCAAAGTATGCACGTATAAACCGTATTTATAGCTGTATAGGCTTTGCAAAAATAGTGGGTTGCTGTCTGTGTCCTTAAAAGATTCTAAAATGCACCAAGAAATCGCAGTACCAGTGCATAATATGTTCCAAATTATTTAAGCTTTCATATTCCTGTCCATTTATAAATGTATTCATTTGGGTAATAACGCATGCCTTGATTTTCAATGTGTGATGTTATTCACTAAATATATGCACACGTTCCTCCTTAAATGTTAAGTGACATTTAGCACAATGTCTGTTGTTGTTAGCTGTGTGAAGTTAGCTAAACATACGACATTGGACATTGGACATTCAAGATCGAATGTTGTGCTGGCACGACATTGGACATTGGACATTCAAAATTGAAAGTCGTGCTAGCACGACATTGGACATTCAAAAATGAATGTTGTACTGGCACGACATTGGACATTGGGATTTCAAAAATGAATGTCGTGCTAGCAAAAATTGGCTCATTCCAAGACAAAAAATGAAAAAGTTGTCAAAACGTTCCATCGGTGAAAGTGCAGCTTTAAGGATGCCCTCCTTGAAAATGCATCAGTGCGTAATTGATGTAACCTGTGTTATTTCTTGGTGATAATGCATACTTGTGGGACTAGGCGGGATTGAGTAAATACGATGACGTTAGATTGATCGACATTTATTTCAGCGTGCCAACGTTTGGTTTATCCATACACAATATCGACCATGCATTGCAGCTTATATGGAGATAACGATATGAGTGTGATATCGTCGGAAAATGCTGGGCTGTCGCAGTAAACAGACATAAGCCGGGAGCCATAAGTCTTGCAGTAGGCTTTCGAGATAAACGAAAAAGTAAAAACTGGACAAGTTTGACGCACGCCACGTACTACGTCGCATGAATCTTAGGTCTTGGCAAACACGCACTTTACATCTGAATGATTCATATGAGGAGTTTAGGATTTAACCTTTAACGCAAAGTCGACCAACTAAACGTGAGGAGTGATGCAGAGTGACGCATCGTGTCAAATACGGCTTTCTGGTCAAGACATGCGACATAATCGTTACTGTTATTGAATATAGTATTGTAAATTGTCTCTTGAAGATTAAAGGATGTGGTCCTACAACTAAGACCCTTTTGGAACCGGTTTTGTAGTGGGCTTTGGAATATGTTACTTGTTGACGACAGAGTATTGATCCGTTCGGCCATAACCTTTTCGATTTTTTTACAGAAGCAATGGAGTATGGATATAGATCTGTAGCTTTGGAAGGGTCACGTTTGTCTTTGACTACTGCCCTTGCCCCAAGTGTTGCATTAGTTTGATTTATTATCCAAATGAGGTTGAATTTCATTAGAAGATTTAACTACAATGGCCATGCCATCAGCAAATAATTATAAAATCAATTTAATATCATCTTTATCTAATCCTGAATTAAAATCACTTTGCAAATATAACGTAATGTCTTCTACGAATAGAGAAAACAATAAAGGGGACATTACTCCCCCTTGCCGTAAGTAAACAGCATAACTAAAATACCGTAAGTTAACAGGATAACTAAAATAATCAATATATGATTAAAATGATTTTACACATGAATGAAGTTTTTGATACATTCTCCGAACAAGTTTTTTTCCTTGCATTCCACATTTATACATTTTCAGCCTTTAATATGCACGTTTATCATTAGTTTCAACACATTTTATCATATTGACAAAAAATATATATAGTATTTTATTTAAAAAAAAATCTGTATCAGAGATAACTTTTTTTATCATCAGCAGTAGATCGCCCCTTTCGAAACCAGAATTGGGCACACTAATTTCAAAGTAAGGGCTCTTTGGGGCATCACACAAACCTAATTATGTCGGTCTGTAGAATGAAATAAAGCAGAATTAATGTCAAAACTTCTGTTAAAAAACTGGTTCAATCGTAATTAAACTTTATATGGTCCAGGAATAGTCGTACCAACACAACGTCGTACCACCAAGAAGTTGCGGCATATTAGGAGAAGTCATGCCATGACTAAATAACAATTGTTTGGATTTTAAATGTGAGCTACTATATGGTGTGACCAGAGATGATTTATCATGTTTTTGCACCTATTATAAAGTTTTAACGTTACAGGTTCCTTACTTTAAAAGCCATAACCAAAACAGATCATCCTTTCTCCTACCCCAGATACGTAGATTCAAATTTTGGCCATGCTGGAAATCCTTAACTTGCCTACGGGCAAAGATAAAAAAGTACCCGTATGGAACTACTTTATTATTGACATCACGATATTACCTCCCTTGTTGAAGATCGTCGTATTTAGCACCATGGAAACCTAGTCTTGTGGCAATATTTAAACTTCAAATAAATCATTTCTCGCTTTAAAATGCAACCTAAAAAAAAATCACGCTTCATTCACAAACTAATGCTGCAATCTCCTCAGTACAACTTAAAGAACAATTTGACAATGTACAAATGTTGAATCACTGCACGCAAATTTGACAACCACAAATTATAACATATCTTTACGCGATTTTTTAGTTTCACTACGTACAAAAGAATTCCAGCGAAAAAATACATTTTAACTTAATTTTTTTAACTAAGTTGAGTGTAAAAGCATCTACCATGGCCGCTGGTGTAAGATAGATTCATCCCAACCATCACACTTGGTGTTTTACGGAAAATCGGTAAATCTGGGTTCAGCGAAACAACAAACACATGGGTTGGGGTGAACCTATCTGAAACCAGCGGCCATGGACGATACTTGTATAATATATATAATCTTCGGTAATGTCTTACTATATAACGTTATGTCACGACTTCGTGTTGGTTCGATTTCTCTTTCAATCATTTACCGTTTCCCACATTTCTCAAATCATGGTCGTTTGGAAAATGCTTCGACATAAACACCTGACACATTAAACTGGCAAACCGAATAAGAGAAAGCAATGATAATAGCATTGGTTTAATCACATCGATTTAGAATTAGTAACTATACGTCGTAGTTCGTAAGTTGCAATATATCTTCGTTTTGATTCGAATCAAACTAATTAAATTCTCCTTGAATTGTGCATGAATGACATAATAATGTACTTGATAGTATCATATAAAACTGTAGAAAAGGCATTATCGTGACAGAAAGTCCCAGTGGAAAATAGTATTTCTTGCTTCCAATGGTAAAAACTAATTGACATCAGAAATATAATACAGACATCCTGTCACATAACTTTCAGACATTGCTTAGTGTAAGGCACAAAATGATATTTAATTTCGAACAATGCACAATTGTACGGATTGAAAGCGAAAACACATATAAACAGTTGCTTATGTGCAGGTCCGGTTCTTCAAGTGGCGGGGCATCCTCACAGGGATAGTGTTTAATAGAGATAAAGACAAAACAATTGGACAACTTTGTCCCAATTATCCAATGTTTGCAAGAAAAAAAGAGAAAGTCGAACGGTTTTTTAAGTGTTCAATGTGTTATTGACTCTTAAATATTTTGACACGATTGAGAAAAATCTAGTGCATAAGCTACTGTCACTAGTATTGGAAATCGCACAATTATTAAACTATCGTTGGTCGAAAATTAAAAAGCGTTTTAAGATGGATTATTAATCGAATATTATTATACAGGTACACACGTTTCCAATTTGCATTTTGGCTTCATTGTTTTATCATTACATATTTCTTATGCATGATCTGCTTGTCCGTCTGTCATAAAACCGCCTCGATTAAAATATCTCAAAGACAATACAACTATCGTTGAAAAGTTTGTGGAAAGTAATAAAATTTGGACTGACATCAAAAATCAGGAAACAAAGGCTCATAGAAATATCACTCAATAATCCATAATGATAAAATGAATATCGATAGTCGCCGATGTTGAACTTTTCAATCGATTTTTAGAATTATCGATAATCAGAACAACATAACCTGCCTCAATAACGTGTGTTGTTGAATGTCTGGTGGACGATCTCGTAACCGTTAATCGGAATCTACCATCGGCAGATCGACATAACATTTTCTGAATCAACATTTGACGAATTAATGCGCGCACGGGTGTATCAACTCCAGTGCTGTTAGAACTACGGTGGTCAACAACATAATTTACATCTAAATTACCTAGTCATATAACAATCTGCTCTAATAAATACGGAGCTGCGTTCTGCATTTTAAGTAGCTTGCTAAAATATCGCTGTATTGAGTATTTACAATATGTTATGCGGTTAATAGAGTGCGAAGAAGCTGCCTTTTTTGCGTAATTACGCATTTAAAATCATAGAAAACGCATTTATTTTAGTATTGATGCGCTAAATAATGCAATATAAATACTGAATACGCAAATATAAAAAGCTGAATACGCAAATATACCCAGAATAAAAAATGGATCGTATTGAAGACGCAATTAAATGCTCATTTGGCTTAATATATCAAACCAAAATGTTTTAAATGCAATTATAATACTTCATTTTATCCTCATATTTTTGGTGATTGTAGTGCATTCATTAGTATGTTTTTTATGTTAAAAATCGCCTAAATCTGTTCTTACTCGACATTTGTTTTAAAGTTAGTATGTACTTACACAAAAAATGGTAAGGCGACTGTGCCGCATTAAACCATTTACTTATGGAAGATGTACACACTAACAACCTTTAACCATTACTAACGGATTTTATACACTTTTACAATTAAAATCAAAGCGCTTAAAGCATTGACAGGTTTCGACCTGCTACAATTTGTGAGAACATTCATGTTAATCTGATGGGACGAAAAGTGTGTGAAGATTCCTCAATTTGTCTCATTAATTTCAGTCTAGAGCCTTGATCAAGTTGTATATGCATATTTATAAACCACTGATATAAATCTATTTATTATGTCCAGGAGTGTCAAGGGCAATATTAAGATACATCAATGAGAATAAATAGTATGTGGTTGATTCGATCCAGAGGAATTTTGTGCCAGGATCCTGTCATTGTACAAAGGCTGAGGACAATATTGAGATATATCAATACATATAGGGAGTAAATAGTATATGGGTGTTCGAATTTTGCGCGAGGATCCTGTCATTGTAGAAAGAAGTTTTCAACATAAACTTAATAACATGTCCAATGCATTTTGTTGGATGCATTTGGTAAAGCAGTCATGCCCTGGTAGTAAATTAAAAACGACTCAGTTATGTTTGAAATGTAGAGTAAAATTTACTAAAATGCCTAAATGCTTTATCTCAGACAGTGCATTGTTTATGAAAGCAAAGTTTCAGATAAGAGTTAATATGCAATTGAGTATTACTCCATACTTTAATAATAGTTTGGGTATTCCACATATTCCACAGTATTTTAAGTGACTGAAACTCCATGGTTCTGATATAATTGTGTATTAGCATAAACATGTAAATGCTATTGAGTATTAATCCATGTTTTAATGATAATTTGGGTATTCCACATTATTTCAAGTGACTTAAACTCCATGGGTCTGATTTAATTCACAGTATTTCAAGTGACTTAAACTCCATGGTTCTAATTTAATTGAGTATCAGCATAAACATGTTAAAGCATTTGTGAAGGAATTCATTAGCATGCATATTCTATTTTTAGATGTTTATGTTAATTTGTTTTACAATTACATGGCAATTCCCACAAAACGTAGCAGGGGAAAAGCCTTTCAATGCTTTGATTATTTTAAAGCTGGTATTATTAAAGAAGGCTATCGTTAAAGGTCTGCTGTTTGGCATATTTTCTTGTATTGCAATTGTATTTTACATTCAATTAGATAACATATATACTGGATTTGGAGTTGAGCAACCTACAATGGCTATTTCAATTGACTGTTTTAAATGTCGGAAAATAGGTAATTCAGCAAATGTTTCCTGTTATCATTTACCAAACTTTAAATCAAGATTCTTGTATATTGTATCCCGTTGATAATCTGCTAATTCCATCTAGGTTTGTACAAAAGTCGAGCGCTTAATGGGCATACTATCTTTACTTCTGACTTATTAAACCAATTATGTGAGGAGTTTCTTATGAGTAATACAAGTACAAATGTATATTGGTCTTATTAAAGTTAGTTATAACATATAATTGGTATGAATGGCTGGAGTTCAACAGTAAGGTGAACAGTTTAATGGTTCGTTTCAACCTTGAACGTCGACCGGCTGCATTCTGAAATAAAAGGACACACATCCGTTTCCAAAGTCTTCAACCTATTAAATTTAACATATTTTCTTTCATATCAAATAAATCCAGCGTATAAAAACATAACATAAAGACAAAGAGATACACATGGACATTCTAGAGAAAAGGATCTGAACGAAAGATAAATATATCTTAAAAAGTTCTTCCTCAAGCATTGGCAAAAGTACGAAGTCAGTGGCGGTCAATTTAACGGCTTACAGTGCAGTTGACACAATGACAATGTACACTTTCAATGTACACTTTTCAATGTATACTTACAATGTACAATGACAATGAATACTTTTTGATGAATAACATGATAATGATCTAGTTGTATAATGTTTAATGTACACTTGACTGCAACCGAAATGGACTCATACACATCGTAATGTGTACTTGCACTTACTTCATTACCTCAAGTTGATGGCTCGAAACGGGCTGAAACCGTAGCGAGAGATGTTAAACTCAGTACTGTTTGTTAAAGCAATTTTATAAAAAGCATATAGTTGTACGACATGCCTGTTTACATGTTAAAACTTGTGCCATTTTGTTTCCAACTGATATTTTATTGACTTCCGACTAATATCAATGTTACAAGAATTAAACCACATTGTTTACACTGGCAATTGAATTAATATTTATAAAATATATTGCCAAAAATGTAATGTACGAAATCAAATCTATATATGAATGCATTTCACTCGTTTGCCTCATTGATATTGATAATTTGATATTACCTCCTTATTTATCATTTGATATGACCTCATTATTTATCATTTGATATTATCTAATTATTTATCATTTGATATTACCTCATTATTTATCATTTGATATTATCTCATTAATTATCATTTGATATTATCTCATTAATTATCATTTGATATTATCTTATTATTTATCATTTGATATTATCTCATTAATTATCATTGATATTACCTCATTTTGGGATTGGGATGAGTGAAAAAAAGGAAACCTGACTTGACTTGACTGGTCTTGACCAATGCGTTAACCCCACAATGTTCTCTTGTGTTTTGTGGGAATAGCCGTGTTGTTGATTGGTTGGGCTTTTGCAATTGTGCCATTAATACAAGCTGTTATTAAACGCGGCCCCGCATCTATAAGGATTTCAATTGATTTCAATCAGTCTATGGATATTTGTTTAGATTATAAGAAAAGTGAATACATGTACTTAAATACACATTTCTTTAAACTTTCCTTAGTCTATGTTGTAAAGGAATCGTATTGATGTCTGTGAACTGTTAAACACTCGATATATAACATATTTTTTATAAAGAAATGTGATTCGTGGATCTTTCTTTCAGTTAACCTTTAACGTGTTTCAGGCAGCATGGCACTCTCTTAGTGTTATATGTTAACCCTGCTTATTCTAATCACATTTTAGAATATGTCCACTTGTCATTTCCCTCGGGCGAATAATGATAGATCAGAAATATCATAAGAAGAGAAAAACGGCCATCCATTTGGTCATAAAGAGTGTACAAAAAAGCAGTATTAACTTAACAGTGGATATTATTTTCTTTAAATATCAAAAGTGTTTTAAGTATTGCTGAGGTCGAAAAAGTTTTTACACATTTTTTTTATTCATCAAATTAATGAGTTATATTTGCTAAACATGTGAACATTTTCTCAGAGATAAATTTCTTCTCTTGAGTATATACATATATGTATTGTATCTTTTATGGTTAAAGCAAAATATTTGAAGAACTAATTAATGAGACATGATGGTGATCACAATGCCATTAATCTGCCTTACCAGAATGATTAAAGGCATTGAAGTCTCTAGAGTGTCAGAAGATATATTTTTAGGATCATTTACAGCTTATATACTTAACAGTTCATTTTTAGAAGTTTGGAGTGCATTATG
Organism: Mya arenaria; assembly: GCF_026914265.1. Lineage (NCBI taxonomy): Eukaryota > Metazoa > Mollusca > Bivalvia > Myida > Myidae > Mya > Mya arenaria. The sequence goes on along the minus strand of NC_069131.1, from coordinate 65,744,689 downwards.
AAAACGGATAAATGGTCAATACGTAATTAATTGTAAATAATATCACGGACATATAAACAGGTCCGTATTGATATAAACATTCCGTAATATTGTCAACCAATTAACATAACTCAAGATGATGTCCATACAGTAAACCCTAAGATGATGTCCATACAGTTCTTAAGTCATTAGCTACTGGCAAAGCGACAGGCCCTGACAAAGTAAATACATGTAGTAGGATTATGAAGGAAAACTCTACTGAAATAAGTGGTCCACTCTCGAACTTGTTTAATCATTCACTCTCCATATGACAAATTCCGACACAATTGAAAATCGCTAACGTCTGTGTAATCAAGAATGATCCGCATGAAGTTAGTAATTATCGTCCAATCTCATTGCTTTCTGTTATCATTAAGTCCCTTGGAAAAAATCATTCACAAAAAACATTTGTGTTCAATTATTTCTACAAACGGAAACGGAATTACCTCAACAATCCAGTACCTAACGATTACACAGTCAATCAGCTGTCCTTTCTCTACCAAACATTCTGTCAAGCTCTCGACAAAGGAAATGAAGTTAGAGTTATATTCTGTGACATTTTAAAGGCATTTGACAGAGTATGGCACAAGGGACTTTAACATGAACTGGAATCAAAGGGCATTTATGGTTCTTTTCTTCGATGGTTTTCAAATTACTTATATGATCGCTCCCAACGAGTTGTTATAAATGGCTCAGAATCAACTCTGTAGAAACTCGAAGCAGGTGTTCCATAAGGATCCATCCTCGGGCCACTGCTATTTATTGTTTTCATTAACGACATTTTAAAACAGATCCAGTCAGCAATACGTCTCTTCGCGGACGATACTAGTTTATATGTCATGTCGACGTTCCTGTCAGGAACATATTCGTATTATAACAGAAAAGGCATGGAAAACAGTTCATGCGCATCAAGATCACTGAAGTTTATACTCGACAGAAAGTCATTTAAAATAATGTATCAGTCATATATCAGACCCACCTTTGAAAACTGTGATGTTGTCTGGGAAAACTTACGCAACGAGATGAACATCTACTATTACAAGTTCAACTCGAAGTACTCAGAATAATTACGGGAACTACAAAACTTGTCTCTCTCTTTTTGACGAATATGGGCTTGAATCACTAAAGTGACGACGAGAACAGCATAGACTTATATCGTTTTACAAGATGTAAACATCACTGACACCTACATATCTTTCATCTCTTGTCACATAACAAGTACATAATGTTACTTCCTATAACCTCCAGAACTCTTCTTCTTCATCCTCCTTTATCCCTTCAACAATTGCTCGTTGGAACGAGCTTCCTGTACATATCAGAGAATCCGGTACCCATTTTTAAACGTAAACTTTCTTCTCTTTATAACAGATCAGATGTTCCGTCATTTTATAAGGAAGGCGCTCGCAAGGACACAATTAATCATTTACGCATTAGGAATCACTGTAACACCCTTCGAGAGCATTTATTTTCAAAGAATATTGTTCCAGATCTATTTTGTTCAATGTCGCCAAATCGAATCAAAAGAACATCATTTCTTTCATTGTCAACTCTACCAACAACAGAGACAAATCCTTTTTCAAAGAGTCCAATCCACTGAACATATCACTATCCATAAACTTCTATTTGGAAACTCTCGATTAAACGAAAATTTAAATAGAACCATATTCAAACATGTTCATAATTTTATCTCCGACATGAAAAGATTTAAGACTCAATCAGGGGCCATATTTTGCATAAAGGGTATATGGAGTTATCTAACCTCATTATGTGATGGCCCTGAACAACTGTGTGAAGTATTAAGTCAATTGAATGAAGGGTATAGAAGTTATTAATAAATATCCCAACCTGCCCTTAAGCTTTAACCTAAGTTGTCAGCAATCTTATATAACTGGTTTCCATGTATTTTTGCAAATATTGGCTCGTTCCAAGACAAAAAATAAAAATAGGTCAAAACGTTCAATCTGTGAGAGTGCAGCTTTAAATGTAGGGCTTCCGCTTTGGAACGGTCAGTGAAATCGGACCTTACCGTGAGTTTAACTACTTTATGAGTTACTAAGAATGTAAGTGTTTACTAAGAAGGTCATTTGTTGGTATGGATATAGATAGTTGCTTAAAGGTTAGTGGCTGTTAAGGAATTTATTGGTGGCTAAGGCAGTGTTTGGTCATTAAGGAAGCCATTGGCTGCTACGAAGTCATTGTACTGTGTTCCAATATTAAGAATGTATGTTCCTCAAATGATATCACACTCATAAACCTTCTATCGGGATAGTTAAATAACTCTGAACAGTTTTAATCTGCCAAACCAAACTTTTATCCAAGATGGCCGTCCTCGTCTAGCCGTCAAACGTCCCGTAAGCACGAAATGTAGCAGACAACAGTTTTGTATCACACGATACAACACTTTTCCAAACATTATTAGAAAAGCTTTGGGTGAAGCAGTAAAAGTTCATCTTTCTGGAAAACTTTTATTTTCTCAATCTGTTTCTTCAAGAAGATAACACGACACGCCATTTGTGGACATAATACAGCGTAAGCTGTCTTCTAGCGAATACAGCGTAAGCTGTCTGCCAACGAATACAGCATAAGCTGTCTCCAAGCGAATACAGCATAAGCTGTGTTTAAATGAATACAGCATAAGCTGTCTTTAGAACGAATTCAGCATTAGCTGTCCTTTTATGTTGTCCTTAACCAAATAAAACATAACTTAACCTATCTGTTACCTATTATTTCTGTAAATTTCTGTAATGGCAACCCAAAATGCCACTTTATACATCTTCGCATAAAAAATAGCATAAGCTGTCTATATATGTTGTCTTGCAAATTATAGTTTAAGCTATCTGTTACCTAAAGAATCTATGTAATAGCATCACAAAATGCCGCTTTTACATCTTTACTCTCATAACTCGTCCAATGCATCCTGATACGATGCACGTTAAAAATCCTGTATGTACATAATTATAACGTCTCTCTCCATTATTCCCCACTTAAAAATACAATTTGCAAGCGTTCTCTAGAGTTATGGACAACACTCCTCGGTGGTATGCAACCCGTTCCGCTGTCCAATAAATGATATTTGGAGCAGACCAGCTACCTCCTATTGAAGTGAAATAGAATGGAGCTGCCTCCAACAACAGTTTATTTTCTGAAACAGCTTGTAAAGCCTCTTCTTGATATTTGTTGAACGGGCTCACCATACCAGTAAAACCAAAATAGCAACTTGAAATTGCTGTTGATCACTGAAAAAAACACTAAAATATCCAATGAAACAATGGAAGTACACTCGCTGTTCTTTTCGCAAGTATTGCCATGTGTAACAGCAACATGTACGCTTCTGTAGCGTTATCACCATTCCTTGGCAGTGAAAAATGACACTATGACGTTCACGTACCATATGAGGAATAGACCGAAAACCATCCAACGGAAAAAGCCACCGATCATCTGGTATATTATGGACAAATCCGATCACTCCCACTGCAACAACTCTATCTAAAGATACTATATGCTTCAACCGACGTTGTTTAGGCGAATCGTCATTGTGGATCTCGCGTGGCTTGCATGTAAACCAACAGCAACTGCCATTTCTTCTGAACAAATTTCTGGATCACAGTAGCAAGTACAACAGCCTTGAACCACCACGTTCATCTTCTACAGAAGTCAGCTCATATACTGTCTGCAAAGTAGCATCGTTTAAAAGGTCCATAGGCTTCAACAGACGATCGAGATGGAAATGGCTGTCGAAAGCCAAAGGCCAATCCTTCCTATCTCCTTCATTCAGAAGCATACCAGCTGGTTGCTTGTAAAAAAATCATCAGGTACGTCTCCTGTTCCTTATCGAGTGTAGCAACTAGGAAGGTTATCGCTCTCCAATGAGTTAAAACCCCAACGTTGTTCAGTGGCTCCAACATCTAGGAGAATCATAACACACATACCGGCAAAACGCCAACATGTGTTCTTCATGCACTGGTGTGATGGATGTATTGTCTGCAGGTGATAGTTACCGCTGAATTTGAACGTATTCTAACAGTTCCCTCCATAATCCTGATCTGCCTAGAGCCCATGTTCTTATCTGACTAATTGCTCGCTTTATGAACATCAGCACCTCTTCATCATCCGCTGGTAAACGTTCATCAATAACTACCGGGACATGGTATTTGAAAGCGGGAGCATTAATATACGAGTAAGATTCCAAACACCACGAAACAAAACTTCTCGGGAGTAATAAACTCCCTGGTCTTTACCCCGGAAGTAAGAAATTCCATTGCCTTCATCCTTGGAGTAAGAAACTCCCTGGTCTTTACCCCGTGAGTAAGAAAGTCCCTATTCTTCATCTCTGGAGTAAGAAACTCCCCAGTCTTCCTCCCTGGAATAAGATGATCTTGAACTTTTACCCAGCCATTTTCCCTTTTTTGGGGGTTTCTTGACTTTTGCCTTTGTAGGCTTTATCAGCTGAGAAAGAAAGTCCTTTCGAGTCCGTTCTTTAAGATTGATTCACGCTAACATCTGTGTTCTTTTAATTTCGTGTTGTTGAATAACTGGTATATGAACATCTGTTTTCTTTGGTTTGATAACAGGTACATAACTACTTTCCCGTTGTTTCATTGGCGAATCTATTTGTATGGGCGAGATTGCTACAGTTGGTCTCGGTGACTGCTTCTTTCTCAGTCTCTCTAGATCAGGATTTTCATGAAGACGAACATCAGTTACTAAGGTGGTCTTGTCTTCATGCACAACCCGCGGCCTCTCTAAAAGCAGTTCCAGCAACACTCCTTTATCTTCCTGTCTAACTAGATTAAGGTCAAATCTCTGTGATATTTTCTTCACAATGCCTGCAGGGCATTTCCATGGTGGGCTCAATTTCTTGCATTTGCCCTTCACAACTGCGGTATCCAACAGATACACTAAATCCCCTTCTTTGTAAGGTCTCAATAACACCTTCAACTCATAAAACTTCTTTGCCTTTTTCAAAGACGTATTAAGCGTGCCTTTTGCAACTTTAAGAGCTCTTTGCAAATCCCCCTGGAGCCGTCTCACGTAGTTTTCGGGATCTGTCTTATTACCTACATGTGGAAACATAAGCTGGGCCGAGGTTGTAACCTTCTTTCCCTACCATCAGCGTGTTGGGTGTATAACCCGTGCTCCGATTAACGGAATATCGAATTGCTACCGCAATTTGTTTGACATGCTCGACCCATTAATTCTGCGACTTGTACCGATCCACCTGTTTGTTAGCCGACGGCCTGAACAGTGTAGTCCTGGTTTTGTGTAGTTGCAACATTTGGCACAAAGCAGCAAACAGCTTGCTTTCAAAATTACGACCTTGATCGGAAAAGATTTGGAATGGGTATCCAAAACGCGAGAAAAACTTGTAAACAGCAGCTTTAGCTGTTATTTCTGCCTTTTGAGACGGCAAAGGGACTCATTCAACCCACTTCGTAAACTGGTCAACCATCATGAGACAAGATTCATTGGCTTTAACTGTTGTAGAAGCGGGCCTAAAAAATCGATGTGGACGCGTTCCAATGGCGCACCAGCATGATATTAAGTCATTGGCACTTTGCCATAAACCTTGTCATCCTTGTTCATACGCAAGTATCGCATGTTAAAACATATTGCTCTACATCTCATCACAAATAAAACCAGAAGAACATTTCCTTTATTTTCGCCTAAGTGCGAGATATACCTTGATGTGCAGCTGATGGGATGTCATGGTGCCACTGAATTGATTATTCTTGAAGCCCCTTCCTTTTGAAGGACCAGTTAAAAATCCCCCGTTTTCAAAGCTTTTCGTAACAGAATTCCCTCGTTCAGAACAAACATGTCCTAAATCACCCAGAAGTATTTAGCTTCTGGGGAGCTTAGTCAGTTTTTTTTTTCATCTGGTTTACGCCGTCTGTTTAGTATTTTAGAAAGAACTTAAGTCCCGTATCAGCCATTTGACTTCTGGTGATTTCCGATGCCGTAAACCCTACTTAAGACAGAGTCTCTTTCGTTGCCTCAACCGGTATTTGAACTGTTCCACATTGCATTTGAATATTATTGCCTTGCCGAATAATATCAAAACCTGTTTCAAACCCTTCACTGGTTACACGATATTCTGTACTCCTCAATATCTCCTCTTCAGAGGTACTTGCTTGAACAACAGTCAACCCCTCCATATTACAATAATCTGTATTTCCTTCTTGTTTAAGACAACCTGTATAATCATTCTAAGATTAATGAGTCTTCATTGTTGTGTTCTTAAAAGTCATATTCCTATCAATTGTATTCACAAGGGACATAACTGGGGTCGTACCTGCGTTCCTTACCACCTTTGGCGCTTCCACACCAAGGCCTTAATTTGGCTCAATGACATAGTCTTGCATGTCGCAATCAATATTGCACGAACCTCTTACTACTGTGTTGGGTGGTACAACCACGCGTTTTACAATTGTGACCCTTGCAACAACAGGCTTATCTTCTTTGAACTTTCTTTTCAAAGGTATGTGCTCATCTCGAATGACTAAGGTCTCTGTTTACCAAACAGTATTTGCGCCCATGTAACAAAACATGTCCCAGTAAGTGATCAGTAATTGCTGCTACATACAGCCGCTGTTTGAAGTTATGTGAACCAAGTTTCATTGGCACTGGCTTTGTGACAAAACCTCTCAGTGTGGCTTATTTGTCGGCTAACAACATGCCTACATATTTTACTTAAACAGGTTCTGAGACAATATTATCGCAATCAGTGGATTTAAATGTAATCTTTGTTCCCGTGTCTATGCGAGCTGTAAGTTGAAGATTTCCTACTTCCATCATAACAGAAAATAGTCATGCACAAACCCGATGTACTGATACCTTTTCTGCTTGTTCTCTATGTATGGTGATCTTTTCTCCTTCTTTTGTAATTCCCACTCTGTTATTTGATTCCTATTCCAGATTTTTAACACTGGGTTTTCGGCTTTTTTTTCTTGGGCTCAGGACTTGCATTGCCATCCCTGGCCCTCTTCCGCTTAAATCCCTGTTATTCTGCGGTACTTATAGCCGCCCTGTTCTTTCTTTATAACCATTGTGCATACGAACGACACTCTTTTCCAATGACCTTTGGCTTTACAAAGGAAACAATTATCATCTCTAGGAGGTTTGATCGACTGCATACTTTGTTTCGAGTCAATGGATATCCTGTCAAAGTTATCTATTAGTTTTTTTTCTACCATCTCGCTCAGTCCATCTGTGACCTCATCTACTTCAACCTTCTTCTTTTTCTTACCCTCAACTGCACATATTGAAAGTTTTTTTATACTGTTCAAGGCTTCTTCTATCGTCCCAGAAAAACCAAACATGCACATTAACCTGCTCCTGGATCATTACACCCCTGGCAGAAGCGTATTATTACTTCTCTCTGTGTGAAGCTATCCGGCAAATTTCTGAAAGCTGTTGTAGCCAACGTCATCAAATTGTCTGACCAGTCTTCATGATTTTCATCTTGGTTTTGGCCAGCTGTTGAAATTTCATTCGGACTTTTGCCGTTAATTCCCGAACACCAAAACGTGTTTCCAACCTAAAAATAATTTCAACAAAACTCACTGAAATGTGTTACTGTCAAAGCTCTATCTTCAAGACACCACCCTAAACAATCTTTACTTTCATCTTCTGATCAAGGTAGCATTTTCCTATAACTCTCGATTCGTTGTTGAAATGATAGCCAATTACTCTTACCGTCAAATCTCGGGTTTTTCGAAAGACACCTAAGGTCACCCCGGCGTTTGGGTGGATTACATTCGTCTTCATTGGAGCTTTCTCTTTCTCGAGATAACGTGATTTTGCCATCGCTTCTTTTTCTATTGTTTTTGCTCCAACAACTTATGCATTAAAGAGTCAATTTTGCCTGTCAACTGTTCCAGTTTATTTGTCAACTCCTTATCGCCGGTGTCTATCACATTCCTTTCCAGCTCTTCTCCTTTTGGCTCTTTCTTCGTGACTTTAGGTATAGCACCTGGTAAATTGAAGTGACTTGGTTCATTATAAATGACGTCTGCTGTCGCTCATTCTTGAACCACAAAAAAAATGTTACCCACTTCAAAATTAAGAATGTATGTTACTTAAATGATATCACACTCATAAACCTCAAACACTTATATCAGGATAGTTAAAAAACTCTCAACAGTTTTAATATGTCAACCCAAACTTTTATCCAAGATGGCCGTCCTCGCCTTGCCGTCAAACGTCAAGCAAGCACGAAAAGTAGCACACTTCAATTTTGTATCACGAGATACAACAATTGGTTGCTATGAATGTAGGTTGTTGCTAGGGTTGTCATTTTAAGCTCAGGACGTCATTTGTTTCTAAGAAAGTCACATGTTGCTAAGAAAGTCATTGGTAGTTATGGATAATTGGTTGCTAAGGAAGTCATTGATTGCTATAAAAGTCATTGGTAACTTAGGAATTTAGTGGTTGTTAAGGAAGTCATCGGTTGCTATGGATATAGGTAGTTGCTAAGAAGTAGGTGGTTGCTTAGGTAGTCATTGGTTGCTTAAGATGAAGGTAGTTGGTAATGAAGTCCTTGGTAGCTAAGGAAGTAAATGGTTAATAAATGGTAAATAGTTGCTAAGATATAGTTAGTTGTTACGAGGGTCACTGATTGCTAAGAAAGTCATTGGTTGCCAAAGAGGTCATTGGATGCATAGGAGGTCATTGGTTGCTAAAAAAATCGGTTGCTAAGGAGGTCATTGTTTACTAAGGGAATCATTGGTTGCTTAGCAAGTAAGTGGTTGATAAGGAAATCATTGGTTGCTAAGAAAGTCATTGGTTGCTGAGGAAGTCATTGGTTGCTGAAGAAGTCATTGGTTGCTAAGAAAGTCATTGGTTGCTAAGAAAGTCATTGGTTGCTGAGGAAGTCATTGGTTGCTAGGAAAGTCATTGGTTGCTAAGGAAGTCATTGGTTGATAAGGAAGTCATTGGTTGCTAAGAAAGTCATTGGTTGCTAAGAAAGTCATTGGTTGCTGAGTAAGTCATTGGTTGCTATTGTCTAGGTACTTACAAACTACTGCATACCTAATAACATGGGTCTGGGATTTATGGTTTCAGAGAAGATTTTCAAAGATTTTACTATATTTATGAAAAATCACACACCACTGAGGGTCATATGACATTTTAAGAACTGACAAGTCAGCATTAGAAGGTCTATATGGACCAAAGCTTAGACAACCTGAATGACATATACATTTTATCATAGAAAGTATATGGAAAACCTAGGACCACCGTGCCGTTGCCAGCTTTGACCCCTGAGGCATTATTTGAGTAAATATGGTAAATAACCACTTCATGAGGCTGGCTACATACCAAATATCATCAATTTGCACTTGCAGTTTCAGAGATTTTCATAGTTTTTACTATATTAGTATATAGAAAATCAGAGACCCCTGAGAGGGGCAAGCTTTGCCCCCAGGAGCATTATGTGAACACTTTTAGTTAAGAATCACTACATAAGGCTACATACCAAATATCAATGGTTTGGGCAATGCTGTGTCCCCAGGCCATGTCATCTTTTACCCCAGGGAACATAATTTTAACAATCTTGGTATAGGGCAAGTACATGAGACTATATACCAAATATAAAAAGTCTGGGATTTCACAAGCTTAATAATAGCAATTTTGACAAATTTCAACGGCCATAATCCAGACAAGCATGAGTGAATCAGGATGGTTTTGTCAATAGCTAACTACTGTTTAAGCGAAGTAAACATCATATTATAAATGGAGGCTGTATTATGTTCACATGCTCTATTATAGAATTTTTGACAATTTCAAGGGCCATAATCGTCATGCACGGGCAGACCTGGCTGGTTTTTGAAAGGAACCAAAGTCTCATCAATATTTAACTACTGAATTTCAGATAAGAAGCTGTATTATAGCAAATTTTGACAAGTTCATGGGCTTATAATCCAGAAAAGAGCCTAGCTCTCATGGCTATCTTACTACTGTATAAGATTGAGATACAATCAAAACTGAATATTTATGTGAAAAACTACAGAAACAAGCTCAGTAGCAAAAAGTTAAAACATAAACCCGGTTTAAAGGCACTGGGTAAACACCAAAGACAAAGAACACTTTATCACGTTCACAAGGAATTGTTTATGGATGGAGCTTTTGGCCAGTAGAGCTAAAAAATAAAATAAAACCCCAAACTGTTTTAATGTTCTTTTATTTGCAAATTGGAAAAATAACAATCACAGCTAATATTGAATTGTATATTGCAGAGTAACAATTGGATATGCAATGTTTATATAGGTATTTTTTGAATATCCGTTTCAACATATTTCTTCTGGAATTCTATATCCTTTGATATATAAATCTTGTATTAACCCATTGTAACTTATTTGAATGCTATCTACCAGGGTTTTGTGTTAGTGAAACTACATTAAATAATGACAATAATTTATTTAATATTTTTATCGACCTATTATATTTGATAAGAAAAACTAACAGGTGATATCAGATCATTTAATTATATCAACCAATACTTTTAACTATAGCATGATACATGTAATAACTTAACATTTCTATCACTGTAGTAACTAGTTACCAGTACTTTAGATTGTTAAAAAGGTCCTTGTTTTGTGAGTCTTGTTTTGCCCAAGTATGCGAGGTGTATAATTTGAGATGTTTGTTTCCAGGACACAAGCTCATTGTTAGTTTTGACATGCTGTGTATGTTTTCAATTCATCTCCGAAAATAGCTCATTGATCTTAATGTTTCTTGTTAGCATATACTTCGACTTTAAATATATATCTGACTTTAAAAAAAGATACCTATATCTTGTATGTTATGTACAGAAATTAAATTAAATTTTGATAGGGGTTTTTTTGTGATTTTTTTTTGGTTTTGGCCAAATTTCGTGAGGTCATTTTAACAATGGAACAGGAAAACATGTAAATTTATAGTTTGCTAGGTATAAATTTCATGACCTAACTAAAGAGCGAAAAAATAAAGAATATTAAAGCATAAACAAAGTTTACCAGTTTACAGTACTCATTAGTAATCATCCTAATCATATTAGTTTTCTCAAAATAAATTCTTTATATAAAACTTTTTTAAAACCTTTAACACAGTGCAAGTCTTATTTTATCATAAAAAAGAGGGAAAAAATAACCAAAAACAAAAAGTATAATTGTAAACCAGTTTAGTTTATACTCATATTCTTTTAACTTGATAGTGACGAAAGATGATAGCTTGATATCAGCCTTGAGTCTATTTCACAACTACAACCATGGCCCCAATATCACAAAAATACTTAAGTCAAATTTCAATCTCAATATCAACACAATTTACCACATAACAGCAAAGTATGATTCAAAATCGTATGTTTTTATTCGTTTTGAAAACTTATTTTCTCATAGAATGTGTTGATAAAAAGATTTTGTCAATATTTCATAGAAAACTAATTTGAGAGCAAAAAAAATACCGGAGTACTTGTTAAAAAAAAACAATGAATTTTACTCAAATACATATTTGGCAGTTTCCCTTTGAATCTTGAACGAAGGCTACATGTGTATAATCAACATATTCTATAATATAACGCTCTTTTAAATGAATTAAAAACATAAATGGTTTTTAATAACTTTTAATGCTATGTGATGAAATGAGTTGAGACTGAGATTGAGATTGACTTCAGTATTTTCGTGATATTGGGGCAAGAACTAATGTCGACTTTGAGCCATCATGAAAGTACCCCAGGTGGGGATCGGATCCACAACCTCTTAGCCGAGTGGCTGACAACCAAACCACCCGTCCACTCTCATCCTCATTAAACATTAATTATTAATCATAATAATAGTAATAAATAAACATAAAAAACACAGCACAGAAGTGACAACAGCTAGATTTTCACAAAATGAAAGTGTATTAATTAAAATGTAATTGTGTGTACATAGAGGCAAAGATCCGATAATGCATTTTTAATTCAAGCAAACTATCACATCGAAGAAGGAATGTTACTTTTTTAATTTTCAAATGAAAATATCGTGAATTAAAATATCTTTAATTACTAACTTCCAAAATAAAATTGAATAATCAATGTTTGTTTAATAATTCTTCTCTATATTGTTCTATATGTCCCTATATCCTGGAGTATCGTATTACCGTGAAATTCAAAACAATGCCAACAGTGTCCACATGTGCTTCTAGGTCTTTTCCGGTGCATTTGTTTATTTAAGTTACTTTCAGTTGTAAAACTATGTTAATCAAAGTTTTGAGGTATGACGACTCTTTTTTTGTCGAATGTGTAAACAGTAAGCTGAATGAAAAAATGTTCCTTTATATTCTGCATATGGTGTATTCAAAACACCTGATTTACTTAAAATATTTGGAATTCTTTTCTTTGTTTTATTTGTGCATCACTTGGGTAGAGATTTTAATGAATATAGGCCACTTCTTGAATAGTTCATAAATACCCTACTCTGATTGGTCAAAAAATTATCATCTTTGTAAAAAGTCCCAAAATAAACAAAATGGCGGAACACCCCAGGTTGATATAATATATGTTAACATGTATGTTGAGCATGCAATTGTAAATCAATTATATGCCTTTAATAGCATAGACATAAAATAATATATCTGAAACACGAATGCATCTTTTACCATTTATTTCCCTCCAGTAGGCATTGACAAAGTCTTTCCTTCACAGAAATTGGGACACCCAGTATATGTAATTAATTTCTATGGAAAATAATATCCCCTACAATCAACTTAAAAAAATTAAATGGATGTGATTTAAAAAAAATATGTTTAAATGACAGTCTGAAAAAAGAAAAAGGTTAATATAATCTTGGTGCTATTAATGTATTTTACCAAACAAAACAAACATTGATGCATGTGTTATTTTGATATTAAAAAAATGGACTCCACAATAGAATTGTGCCTATCAGACAAGTGGCAGTGAGTGCAATGTGCATTCTTACCTAGATCACATATAAACAAGAGCACCTCAGAGTCAATGTCAACGCGCATCCGATTTTTTTTCGTACAAAAAAGGGGCATTATTAAGGCCAGAGTTATGGGCCTTGCTGCACATGTGCAATTTGTTTATGGCAACATGTGTGCCAAGTTTCATTTAAAAAAAAAAGAATGTTGAACTGTTTTTGAATAATGACTTGGGTTAAACAAAAATGCATGATGACCTGATGCTGTCAACAAGGCTACAACAATACTTCAACTTTTTCTTCGAAAAACAGACAAGCTTACAAATGTTTTATGTTTAATATCACCTAAAAAATGAATTTTTATTGTGTGCTTATGTAATACTGAAAATGACAACATTAATGAAACATGAGTACCCGGACATAATGGGAATAATGGGAGTCAGGTTGATATGCTTTCAAATGGAAACCAGGAGGCCCACAATCATCCCCTCCCCACCCCCAACCCCCTCCCTCACCCCTAACCCCCTCCCACCCCCAACCCCCTCCCTCACCCTACCCCCCCCACCCCCAACCCCCTCCCTCACCCCTAATTGTAAGGTTGAAATATTCTTAGGGCTTTAAAGTGTTAAATCAAAAACAAACACAGTGCAATACTGCACTATTTTTAGTCAAACTTTAAAGGTTCAAGATTATTTAATTTCTTCACAAAATCATTATAAGATGATCAACCAAATTATAAATATTATCTTTCGTAAATTATGGCATTACAGATCTGTCAGAAAAAAAGAAGAATCCAAACATAAATTTATATTTTTCAGATGAAAATTGTCACCTTGGTTACAGACGGACATCCTTTAATGATCATATATTTTTCTCAGTTAATTAAATTTCATTTCGACTGATTTATTTCCACCTTATATTATTTATTTCTCATTTTACACATAAAAAAGAAACCACCTGTAGCTGTTCAAAATCTAAATTCCCTGAAAAAATCATTTCCAATTTTCTCATTTCCAGTCATAAATGTGATTCAACGTGGCGTTATATTGTTAAGAAAACATTAACCAATCTATTCTTTCTAGTTGATTCACTACGAATTGATATAAAAGTTAATAGTATGATTTTAAACATAATCTTGTTCATAAAAGGTAAAATTATTTTTATTTTCACTTACTTCTATGTGATTTATGTGATAGAAAAGCGCAGTAATTTTCGAATTGAAAAAATACGCAAAAACTGCGAAAGATACAAGTCATGTGTCATAAGCAATGTAATACATCAATAAGTAAGATTCGATGCGTTGTACACAATGCTATCAATTTTATGAAAGTTTTTCACAATTTTTATTTTTCCTTCCAATGGTGTCATATGGTGTCTGGTCCTTATAAAACAATGCATTCTAAAAGTGCACAAAGAGCACTTTGTGGTCTGGTGAGCTCCGAAAAAAACATGGACAATCAACATAATAAATAATACTAATCATTACTGACTATTCAAAATAATATGTTACAACCAAGAATATAAACACAGAAAAAAAAATTAGCTTAAAAAAATAATGTTTGTGAAAGCTTCGAGGTAATGTAGATACCACAACATGTGTTTTGGTGGGACGAAAAATGAACGGCTACACACAACCATTTTAATATACACAAAATAGTTGAAATGTTTTAACTTGGAAAGACTGTTTAGAGAACACAAGGGTCAACCAAAAAATATGTGGACACTGACCATGGAATTAATATAAGTGAAGTAGAGCAAGACATTGCAGCCAAAAGACGTCAAATGAACTTGTTTTCATTAGTGACAAGAAAAACACCTTTTTTCAGCTCGGAAATAATTCATGAGAAAATGTCCACACATTTTTTGATACACCCTCGTACAATGCCCCATACTGAAACAAGCCTCAATAAAATAAGCCAAGGCTTGTCTTTGATGAAATACGACCTTGAGATTCACATACAATGAAGAAAACAACCTATACAAGTTTTTTTGATAAATGGAAACACAAATTTATAGTTATTCAATCCTTTGTAACGAATTATTTTATGACATTGAGTGTGAATTCTGAAAAAATCCAACTGACCGACCATATGCCAGAAAATTGACTGAACGAAAACCCAAGCCCGTGAGCCCTGCATATGGAAAAATTCTTTCTGGGCCAGCTCATTTCCTAAATTTTATATAGCAAGAGGTCCCATTAAAAACATAATGATGCTGAACACTTATCGTAAACAAAATTAGGCTTTTTAATTAAAATATTTCTAATTTTGATGATATGTTCCTCAAATTTGAACAAATGATAGGACTTTTTGTGTATCGGCATGTCAGTATTAAATTTAGCTTTGTATGGTCATTTGGTCTTGATATTGAATACAACATTAATTCAGGACGTGCCAATCTACTTGAAATCAAAGTGAAAGAGAACCGAAAAAATATTCTATTTCAGTTTTGGCTGTTGAACAATCATGAAGGTATCTAAACCATGTTATGCAGGGTTTAAGCTAGAAGGTTATGTGAGGGTGCTGCAACCTCTCCTGTTCGCTTTGGAAGCACCCTCCTGCCTTCAAAGAATTCAATGCTTAAGATAATCAAATATTTCTTTTGTTTTGATCAAAAACTTAAAATATGATTATGATTATGAATTTCAACAAACTAAATACATATTTGGAAGTTGAAACCATTATATTACTTTAAATAAGCACATTTTTTTACATTTTCTATGAAATGCATAATGCTTCAAGTATTCTTTCAATGCCTGATACAATGTGCACTTTTGTCCCTCAGCACCCTGTCCCCTTTCTGCAGCACCCTGTCCCCTTTCTGCAGCACCCTGTTCTTTTTAAAACAAATAATGAAGATACAGATTCTGAAAGACAGACAGAATACCCAGACAAAATTAAGCAAACTCAAAAGTCTTACAAACTAGTCTTTGACAAGAAAGAAAATACAACTAACTATATCTGTCATTGGTTTAATTTCACGGACTATGTTTCTCAAACAACAAATGGGTGTTTCTTTCTTCAAACTCAAGAGGTTTAAAGTTCGCCACATAATAGCTTTACCAATGATGGACATCAGTAAATTACTCTTTCAAAAGGTTACCAATTCACCACGTCATCCATTTGCAAAATCTCATGAATATTAAAGCCTTGTGAAATTGAACCAATCAACAAAAATTAAATAAACCTCTCTCAAGAGTCTGTAACATTCAAATTCTTAATGCCCGAAGCCACACCATCAATATCTTGTTTCTCTCGAGATTCGCTTATAACAAATGAGGAAAAGTCAAGGTTATCCAATGACCTTGACCTTGACAACGAGTCGGGATTTATCGGTTTCACCGGAGATGAGGAGTTGGATTTAGATTCTGGAATGTCATTGTCCTTTAAAAGCATGCTTTCTTGGAAAGATTGGGTCAATCGCCATGGAACTTCATACGGCTGCTTTGCACGCTTTCTCGCCAAAATTCTATGATTTCTCGCAGAAATATTTTCTTGTCGATACTTAAGTCTTAACATTTTTGATCGACGATGACTATCAACAGTAGAATCCAAATTCTCCGGAGGATTTCTGTAGTCCTTACTTTGATCGAGAAACACTTCACAGTTTGACTGGGAGGTTGAACTCTCGGGCTGGGGCTCAGGTTGGGGTTCACTCGCCTCCTGTGAACTGGAAAATCCTGTAACATATTTTGTGTCTATCTGCACTATGTGATAACTAGACGTCGAGGTGCTGACGGGAAGGCTGTGGGTTTTAGCATGGTGGGGCCGCTTGGAAAATAAGGCTCCCTCACTTCGCGTCCTTCCCCGCTCCTGCAAATATAATATAATTTGTATATAATTAAAATACTTTAATATATTACTTAAATGACCAAAACAAAACAAAATTGAATTGTGTACAGATTAGTAATATCTTTTTTAGCTGGGGACTCTGTTCCCACATAGCTATTAATTCAAAAATAGAATTAATATATAGGTTAATATTTTTTACATCTGAACACAAACCACATGCTTTTCTTTTGTTTTTACCATTCAAGTCAATGCATGATTCAGGGCTTTTTCTGCCCATTTTGGGAAAAAGACCCTAGACATTTTGGGAAAATTTGCGTCGTGAAAATGCCAAAATTCGGAAATTTTACAGTTAAAAGAAAAAGGTTTCTAGTCTCCTGCGAATTAGGAAAGGATTTAATATTAGTTTATTTTCCCTTTAAAAGACCCAAAATGGCTGAAATATCAATCCTTGGGGTGTAAATATCTATTGCAATAAATCATGACAGATAATATTCCATACAGATCTCTGAATGTGATGAAAATCAATGATTTCCGAGTTCATCAAGATTATCAAAAATCTTTACATCACATAATTTATGAGGATGTTGAAAATGAACCAGTACAGGTAAAAAGACTTTCTATAAAAATAATATATATATATATATATATATATATGTATATTTTTTTTTATATATTTTTTTTTTTTTTTTTTATTGGGATTTTTATCTGATGATTGGGAAAAAAATCTTATATTTTGCTTAGGGAATGGGTACGATAGTCGTATCCGTGGGTACTATAGAAAAAGCCCTGTGATTAATGCATTTAAATTTTTTTTTTTTTTGCATCATCCAATATGGACATGCTCATGTTTTCAGACAAAATTTTTTTTTCTTCAGAGTAATGCATCTGAAAACACTACTATTACAATCATTTCACTCTTTGATACCGAAATTGCAGAAAGAATTTAATTTAAGTATAAAACAAACAAACCTGGTTTAAGTTTGGAACGAACTCACACTGGTACAGTCAAGATTAAAATAGAAAACTGGCAACATATCCTCTTACCCATTAGGACTCTAACAGAAGTTGAGGAATAGTTTAACCTTTAAGCCTTTTTTGAAAGGCAATATTTGAGCATATATCAAATTTATTTGATTTAGAGTGTTGGTAGGGGTGTTTGCGGGTAGTCCCTGAAGAACATTTTCACAATTTCTAGTCCCAAATGGTGCATTTTGTGTGTACTTGATTACTTCTTTCTGCTATATTGAAATAAAAAGTAAACTGGTGCGATTTTAGTCTTTAATCTACAAGTGGCCATTACTTTTATTTTGTATGTTAATTAACTGATAATGTGTTATCCTTTGAATAATTACCAACTGATCAAGAACAGCAATTCTGATCCAGTTTAAAAACAAAACAGTACATAGTTACTTCCCTTGAATCATGAAAATTCAATCACAGTCCTCAAAATTAGAGTAGGGAACACCTCGGCCATTTTTCAGTGAAAACAACCTCTCATGTATGCTGGTACATCAGAAGTAGTTTGTAAAAATTAAAAAAACAAACAGAATAAAGTGATTGTAGTGTTTTACTGTGTATTTTGTATTATTAAGTTTAAATTGAAGTGTATTATTGCAAAATAATTAAGATTCCCAAAAGTCATTAAGTTTACTGCTAAATTGTAATTACTACATGATCTTCTTGCAGCGTAGTTAAATGCAAAGAATTCTGACATTGTAAACCATCCATATACATACCAAGTTGTTTTTGAAGGAATATGGCGGAGGTGCTCCGAATGCAAAATAAGACTATTGAATGAACAAGCCTGAATTCTTACACTAGTGCTTGGCATAAAAAATGCACAAGTCCTGCTATGTAGAAATGGGTTTGAGGAAGCCAATAATGAAGTGCAGGGCTTGCAGGCTAGTGCCATTTTTGACCAGTACCCTAAATAAACCTATATACTTTTCTTATTGCATTAAAAAAAATATTCAGGTGTCCAGGACTCCTAAATTTTGCAGCTTTGAAGTCTGATAGACTTCTACGGTTGTTCAGGCAATAGATGTCTGTAACAATGAATCTAATTTAGATCTGTTAGCAGCCTTTTGTTTCTGAAATTTAATTACTTGGCACATAATTACATCTCTTTTCTTTGACAATGAATTCTTCTTCATGGCTAGACTTGATTTTGGACTCAGAATTTTAAAATCTGTATGAGGATATATTACAGACTCCTGTTCAAAAACAATTAGTGTCCAGGGCTTTCAATTGACCCAAGATCACGGGTTTTGACGCACAAAAATCGGTAATGACCTGAAAATGACACATCATAAATTTGTAGTACATGTATGATTGTGTCAGTTTTGACCCAGGAGAATTTCAGTGCAGGAAATGATCAGAATAATTTGTTTAATCAATTAAAGTCAACAGCAATTAACACATTGAAATCCTGAGTTTGACTCTTGAAAATCACATCCCAAGAGATATTGACTCTTGGGTTCCAGACTCCTGTTGAAAGCCCTGGTGTACAATACAGTGTATGTATTGAGGAGAAGTGCTAAACTGAAAAGCTAGAAGTAACTCAGCTGCCTTTAAGAAAAATATCTTACCCTTAAATACTGTTTGCGACTCTCAGTGATGGAACTCAGCATGCCAAGCTCGTCAAGGGCCGAGTCTATATCCATCCTGGCCGTGTTTGTACGCTCACAGCAGTAGCAACCAGAGTGGGATGAGAAGTTAAGCGCCATCTTTACATCCATGTCTCGTCTGACATGCTACATGTTTGGTTATCTGGAAAAAATAGAAACCATTGGTATAAGACCAACAAATATAATTTACTTCCTCCATACAGAGACAGTATACAACATAAACTCATTTTCACATATCAAACAAAAGTAAATTATGTTTCAGCATTAGGAATGTGCACAACTACCACCATCAACACCACCAATATAACCACCACTACCATCATCATCAACCCACCAACAACAACACCACCACCATCACCAGCATCACAAAAACCACAAACACAACCACCTCTACCACCATCACCAACCCACCAACACCACCACCACAGCCATCATCAACATCACCACAACTACTACCACCAAAATCCCCACCAACATCAACATGACAACACCACCAACATTACCACCATCACCAACCCAACAACAACAACACCACCACAACCATCATCAACATCACCACAACCACTACCACAACCAACACCACCACACCACCACAACTACCACCACCCCAATCACCACCACCACCACCACCAAAATAACCACCATCACCAAGGCACCAACAACACCACCCCAACCACCATAACCATCCCCACAACCCCCACCACCACCATAATCACCACCACCACCATCTACACCATCATCATCATCATCATCACCACCATCATATTCATCGTCGTCGTCATCATCATCATCATCATCATCATCATCATCATCATCATCATCATCATCATCATCATCATCATCATCATAAATTATTCTTGAATAAAAATCTTGACAGACAGACACACAGACAATTTACAATGTACATCGTCAACAACACATAATGATATAACATATAATGTCAACGTGTTACTATGTACATTTATCTTAAGTGCGAGTAGCGCCAATAACATCTTATAATACTTATATGAACAAAAGTGATATACAAGAAAAAAATACCACCAGGAAACTAAATGTATCGTATCCATCTACACTCTCATTCACTTCACAGACATTCTAATTCTCGCCTGCTACAACAGCCAGATCAGTGGCCATAAAATAGTGGTAATAAATCAGTAAATCACTCCCTTGTGAGGAAATGGTGAGAGAGAGGTAAAAAGCTTTGTCTGCTCCATTTGGTAAAAATGTAACTTGCACATTTTGTAAAGCCTTTATAGTACTGTTGAAATTAGTGATGTCATATAATTTTGTTTATACATGTATTAAGAAATGTGATTTCCACAGGCTAACCTATATATGGGTCACATCAAAGCTAATATCCAAAATTGACTATTAACAACTGGTGTGAAAATATATGTTCCCTCTCCACTATGATAAAACATGCTCCCATTATGCACCAGTCAATTGTCACCAGAATAGTGGGGACTTTGACTTTCCGTCCAGCCAAGCCTGGGTAAAATCCCCTCCTAGCAGAGGTGAACTGCTAGTAAAATCCCCGCAAAATGCTCCCGCACACCAGGGACCCTAGGTAAGGTCAATTCCCCGCCAATTTTGGCGCAAAGACAAAACCATCGCATTCATCGGACACCACCTGGAAGGTAAAAACACAGCCCATTTCCCTGGCTATCCCCATTATACCCCTGGACCGGAAGGCGGGGGAGCTTTTCAAATCCTTCCTGGAGCACTAGATTTTTGGATCAACAAGCCACTACCATTTCAATGGCATAAAAAATGTAACAAGCTCTGCTATATAAAATACAGAATTTGAACAAGCTCTGTAAAGCATTTACATAAAAAATTTGTAACAAGCTCTGCTATATAAAATACAGAATTTGACCAAGCCCTGTAAAGCATTCACTAGTGTAAAGCTTGAGAGCCTGTGATAAGTTTGATCCCTGTGGGCTGGGGTTTTCAGAAGAACAAAAATCATGCATCATGGCCCATATAAAAGTGTTATAACCCCCAAACTGGTTGTCTTTGGGTTGCCTTGAGGTTGAACAAAGCAAGCTAGTATCATGTGGACTCTGAATATTGTCTGAAAGGGCCATACATTTCAAAGTCCTCCATTGGTACAAGAGAGATAGTGTATGATAATCAGACATTCCATAATCAAATGATAGCTGAAACGAAATGGACAACCATCATCAAATCTGAAACAATCAAAAGTGCTTTTCCTTACCAGTGCTTAAAATATATTGGAATGAAGGTAACATTTATGTTTATTTAAACAACTGCTATGTCATAATATATACACACTAATTATCTGTACATTTGTGGCACAAATTAATTGGTATTAATTCAACAGTTTTATCCAGGAGGTTGTGAATCAACACTTTTTCAAAATCTGAAAAAAAATCCACAATACAACATGAAAGCTGCACTGCACTGTCACAGATAAAACGTTTTGACAACATTTCGTCTTGGAACCAGCCATTTTTTGCGAAAATCCATCGAAAGACTGCTGACAAAAAAAATAGAATGAAGATCTTTATATTTCAAAAAAGAAGAAAGATGTTTTATGCATTTCTCTTAAACCGTTAGTAACAGTTTAAGCCATAAAACATTAATTTTCGAACGGAAATATGAAAATCTACGATCTGATTTATTGTCAGCAACCTTATATCATTGGTTTGCAGATATTTACTAAAAAATTTCATCTTTCTCAGACAAAAAATAAAAAAGTTGTAAAAATGGTATATCTGTGAGAGTGCAGCTTGAAGGCAAACATTAATAATTTTACAAAATGATGACCCTTGACCGCCCCATGTGACCTTGAATCTTATGTAAATGGTCCAGCCATTATAATTTATGAGCTTTGAGCATTGTGTCAATTGGAAATAACAACGTTCCTGCTTTGTCAAAATCTCTACAGTGGTGTAAGAGATTTACTTCAGATAAAGAAATATTTTCCTACATGATTTTAAGTTTAATAATAATCACACTAGGGCAAGGCCCATTCGGCAAGTGTTCCCATTAGATTGTTAGTCATGTAAGGTTTTTGGAGCATAGTGCACAGACAGAATGTAACCCAGGATAAATCTACCCCGGTTCTTAAATGTGCGCCAGTGTATGGCACTGTCACATGGGACCCCCATTTTACGTCCCTCCCGGAAGACAATAAGACAACCATGAATTGCTTGTCCCAGTCAAGCAGACAAGGTTCAAGCTGCAAATGATGATGGCAATCTGGCATGATTTTTATCCAACATTGACTCAACAGTGACGGTATCAAAATTGGGAGGAATTAGTGCTAGGATCATAAAAGAGTTTATCAATTATTGTATTAGTGCACTGAGTGTGGGTAAGAACTAGCTGCCTTGTTAGCTTAATTGCAAAGGCTCCAATGACCATGATAGTGTTATAATTATAGTGGGCGTGTGTCGTTCACCGAGTGAGTCACTGGGCCTGTTTCAAACCCACATCATTGCCTAATGATTCATAAAAAACATATCTTTACACTTCATTTTTGATAAATTTTATAAAATTAAAATATATATATATAATTTCAAGAATTTTTTAATCGAGTTGTAACAACGACAAAACATAAACAAACACACCCCACCCACCCTTAATAAAAGTCAATTTGACAGTAAACGAGCGAATAATATGACAAAAAATGAGACAAAATGTCAATAGACAGAGAGTGGCTAGAACAAATAGTAAATTTTAGACTGAAAACATCTATTACCTCTCACAAAGTAGGTATTTTTATTGTTTTATTTGCCATTTTCTGCGAAAATACCGGGAATTCCGTTTTGTAAACATATGCTGGAATATTTTAAAGCTGTAAAATCAGCAAACATGTATTTAAGGTTACATACAACCAGATGTTGTTGTTTTTTTCTCTAAATTATGACATTTCGGTAGGTAGTTTATATATTTATGTGATGACTAAGGTATGTGTTGCTTTTCTATTATAAGTATTTTAATTGATTTTCAAATATAATTCTTAGGAACAAACGGATAATAAGAGAGACACCACTGAGTAATGTGACGCTGACATGGTTTCCTCTGGATTCTAAAAAGTTGTCGCCACTTTTCCGCCGGGGGTTAAGGGGGCCACAAAAGGCCCCCTTACGGGTCTAGGGCAGTGCCCTTGTTTGGATTCAGAGGGGGCGAAGCCTTCTTGAATCTCTTGGGTTTTAAGAATTTTAAGACCCTAAGATTGCATTTTTTAGCACATAAAAAATGAAACATTGCAAAAAATGCAACATACATCAATATGTTGATTTCTGTCTAATGCCTGCATACAATAGTGTCATAGAATTAAAAAAAAATACAATTATGAGCCTAACGGAACGACGTGTATACGTCTCGAACTCAGGAAAGTCATAGATGTTTAAAAATATCTATAATGAATAAATTTTGACAAAAGATATGTGCCTGATTGTAGAATAGATTATCAGTGACAGATACAGCAATTTTTACTATCTTTACTCTTGTAATCTAATTTTTAAAATAAAGTTAAGATTTGGGTTTTCCTGGGTCTCAATCATAAACTTAAGACGTAAGTGAATAAGGGTCCTGCTCTAACTACCAACTACCCGAACGCATGGTCGAACGGTATCTGATAGCCAATGGTGGCTAGCATGCATTCACATCAAACCATTGTTTAGGAAGATCTAAATGTATAGCCATATCAAAGCAGCTATGATAGTAGTCTCCCCATTTACCTGGTACACTTAACTTCGGCAAAACATCGGCCTTGTTTAAAATAAGATATTTTGGAATCCCGAGTCAATGGTTATATCTGCTTTGTATCCAGAAAGGTTAAACATTGCAGTATTATCTAAAGAATAAACATATGTTTTATTAACATGTATGTGATTTTTTTTTGCGATATGGCGGTCATACAGTACTTTCTAACTATTTCTATAACAACTGTGAGTAAAAAAAGATTTTTGGGAATGATATAGACGAAAAATTATATGAATTGGTAGCAAACATTGATCTTAAATAAACCCGATTGAATTATTTGTAGAGTCACGTCAAACAAAAAAAACAACAACAACACTTGTATATTACCTTGACCTATATATGGCCTTCAAAATATGTCACCAAGGCACTTTTTTATTGGCATTAATAGGAAACTAAGACGTCATATACTGTAAAGTATAAACACTACAGTTGTATACCCAGTTAACGTCATATTGAAGACATATTTTTTCATTGAATGACAACAAGGCAAAACGTATCATTATTTATATATTTATATTATTAAATAATAATTGCATCATAGAAATAACAAATTAGAATTATTTACATCGAAATTCATTAACATAAACACAACAATATAACAAATGCATAACTTACATATTTATGAATATATTTATACAGTTTTACTTGAAAGGTATGGCGAGTACGGTTTTGGACATTACTGTGTTTAATTGCACATATAAATCATAACATGGTCTTTTAATTGCACACGAACGCTGTACGTAGTGTAACAGGAATCAACAGCTAGGCTGCTCCACGCCATACTTAGAACTATATTTACCCGTGGGTTTTAAGTATAAGTCACATTAGGGAAGCGTCAATATCGTTTGGTTGCTATGGTAACTTCATTGTAACGGGCACCTGGTTCAGACATGTAGACTACATGGCGAGGTGCGCATGCCTTAGTAGTTATATTACATCACATGGGTTGCATTGTAGCGTGCACCTGTCTCAGTTGTTGCTATGACGATACATGGGTTGCACGGTAACGCGCACCTGGCTTGGTTACTATGACGACGTGACGGTTTCATTGCAACGTGCACCTGTCTAACTTGTTGCTGTGACTACACAAGTTTAGTACAACTGATTTTGTTTCTATGGCGACGGATGGGTCGCTTTGTGGACCTGTAACGTGCGGGCTTGGCAGAATCCCTTCCCGCAGACTGTACACGTGAAGGGCTTGGTCTTGGAGTGAATGTACCTGGAATCACAAGTATTGCCAAATTAAATTATTGTATCATATATGATTATGTTTCAAAGTAGTGCGGTGTTAAGTAAACTTGACCTGACTGAGCTTATCGGTTGCTTAAAAATATCTTAGATTCAGATATTACTTATATTTCAACAATAATACCAAGAACTGTAATACAATACATGGCATCATAGTTATGGAGGTCTGTAGCCAAAAGTGCTATTTGTTTCGCTAGAAAAAACATACATTGGCAAACTAGTACTGAACGACCAAAAACATGCAAACTCACCCTACAAATGAATTTCTTTAACTATCGTCGTTGATATATAATGAGCATAGATTGCCGTATACTTTAATTTAGAACAGTATACCAACCTATGGTCCCTAAGGTGATCCTGCCTACGGAAGGCCTTTCCACAGATGTCGCAGGGGAAGGGCCGTTCGTCCGTGTGTGTGCGCTCGTGTATGAGGAGGTTGTAGCTCTTGGTGAAGTGGCGACCGCAGTACTTACAGATGAACTGCTTCTTCACTCTGAAAGGAAAGGTTAGAAACTACTCGTTTACCGATCGTGCTATAAACCTGCTGAGTGAGAGGTGCAACCACATTTATAACCACTAGACTGGCCACTCTCACAACCATTAGATATGAACTGACTATTAATCCGAAGAGCAAGTTGGTTTTTGGTACAGCATATTATGTGGAGCAATTCTTTGGAAAAAACTGAAACATATTATTCATATCTGTAGGCTATGATGGTGCCGAAAATCTAAGCCGCAATTTTTCTTTTAAGTGCAAGGAACATCAATGGAAATTGATTGGTTTCAGCTTGAATTCAACACATTCTTTTGAAATAATTGGTTTGTGTATACGGTCAATTAAAATGTTTCGATTTCGTGAAGTTATGTAAAAGAAAGGTTGCGGACAAATAATATGTCCTATGCCCCTTGATTTTATATAACCTCATTTTCTCCTGGATTTTATTCTTACCTCATTCGTGGTCGTTTCTGCTTGAGAAATTCAGAGCTGTCGCTCCTGTGTGCGATCAGGGGAGATAATTTGTAGCTGCTGCCGGGAAATGTCATGGAGGCCAGCATGGCGTTCAATCTATTAAAAAAGGGGGACACATATCCATCAAAATTGGTTGTCGAGAAGATATATATTCTAGTTACCTCTAAATAATATCACATTTGCCGCGATGATAACCTAAATTGTCGTTTTTAGTAAAACAACGACATCCAGAAAGCGTTATAACTTGAGAATTATGTTCAAGAAAAAAAATATACTGTTTTTAGTCGGACTTGTATTACAATTTACAAAAGCTGCACATTTTACCGTTTTTGGTAATGACCCTAATCGACATTCGGAATTCTTCGGCCATGTTTATCGAAAACAGCCTCCGATGTAGGATGTGATATTTTTTTTTAATATATCATTAATTAAATGTAGTATTGAGCTTGAATGTATTGATCTAAGTTTAAATTGATTGCCAGTGTATTATTGCAAACATGATTAAGATTCCCAAGAGTTAAGTCATTGAGTTAAACTGCTAAATTAAATTACTACGCTATCTACTTGCAGCGGACTTAAACATATCTATTTCTGAGTATGTAAACCATCTATATACATCCGAGGTTGTTTTCGATAAAAATGGCCGAGGAGCTCCGAATGTCTAATCCATACACGTTTTTTTTCAGGATGTAAGAAAAAGTACCTGATTCGCTCCTGAATATATGTGAAGGCGTGGCTAATTATCTGTGCGTCACGTGACCCAGTCTCGCTCTCGTCTGTTTCCTGCAGATCTCGTGATACGGACTCGGCAAGGTGGGCGAAGTCGAACCGAGGTTTCTTTTCTGAAAACAAAAGGGAACGTTGACAACCATGTTAATATAAAAAATAAATTTTGACCAAATACACAACAGAAAACAATGAAAATGTATTCGTATGAAGGCAAACCGTTGTTCCGGTCGAACTCCTTGTAAAAACAATAAAAACAATAATTAAAAATGCAATGTACTTTTAAAATTTTCTCGGTAAGAAAAGAGACTCCGACAATTTATGTTATTTTTTCTCTTAATTTAAAGTTTTATATAAAGAGTCCACGTATTTCAATATTGATCAACGTACAAATCAATTGATACCGTCAATGTCGAACATCTCATATAGAATTAATACCTGTCGATGGAGGACTATGTTGTCTCTCTGGGGAGGTCGTGTGACTATAACCGGAAGTGTCGCCGTCCGAATATGAGGAGTTGGGTGAGGTGGGCAGCGAGCCGTCCCTCGTGGTGGCGCCAGGGGAACCCAGGCTAGCAGACAGACCTGAAGACAGATGAGTAAACGTAATGTTATAATTTGTTGTACCTGGGAGTAAGATTTGTATTGGTCCAAGGTTGTACTTAAACGCTTCGACTAGGATACAATAGAGGTGTTTTCATAGGCTTCTTCCGGCGGAAGCGACCGGTAAAACTAGATCAGCAGTATTGAGATTAGGTGTTATATTTTCGATGGCGGCCGAATATAGCCCAGCCTAACGGTCTGTAGTACAAACAAAAAATGTTATACTTATAGTAGTGAAAAATACACATAATGTATGAATTTTATTATAAATATGTCTTGTTGTTCAAATTGGACAGACTAAGACGCAAACTATGGCTTTTGCCGGTATTTCGCGGTGTGGAAGGGGCCTGTGAAGCATTTTTATCCATGTATTGAGTGAACATATCTTGTCATCACAGTATTTATACCATTTTATTTTCAATTACCCCGAGATTTAATTAGTTCTACTGTGATTCGAGAGATATAATCTGTTTGGAAAAGATAAAAAGCATGCATTGAATATCCGCAGGTTTTTTTTTTCATTTCCGTAGACTCCACTTGAAACACAAGAAATGAAAAAAAAATACTTGAATAAATCTTAAGTGCGCTAGAACAATATTTGGGCTCTTCTTTAATTTGATTAGAATTTATTGGTTGACATGAAAAAAACACCATTTATGGAATGTTCACTAAAATGTATTTATTTTAAAAATCATATGAATATTACCAGCATCAGTTTTATTCAAAAATCCGGATTTCCTCAAAACATTACATCATTGAAATATTATTGGTAACTAAATACAAAAATATACTATTTTTGAAAAACACTTTCCATGAACAAACCAAAGATTACTTAGCTAATACATACTCGCTAAACAATAAAACAGAATTTTAAATAGCCACTACATCAATTATGCCGATGCCGGGTTTTTATTCAAGTAGATACACTTACAAAATTCATATTCTGTATTAATTGTAATAATGTTCAGATCACAAGCTTTTGTTCGGCTCATTGTTGACTCTTAAAATGGGAAATAAAAATAATAATTTTCCATTCTGTTTTAGGTTTATCCTCATTTAATCATTCTCGTTCACCAGAGTGATGATGCTATGCGTACCACAGATTTAGATTTATCAAACCTCTGATAAATGAGAATGCATTTAAGTCGAAACAAATTAAAAAAAAAACCCACACACATACACTATTTGAGCAAAAAATAAATCCGACTGCTTTTAAGATCATGTTGACAACTTTCTTAAAAATTCTGATTAATTCCGAGTATTTTGTTTTCGTCCAAAAAATGAATACTTACCACTGTATGTTCGTGGACGAAAGGCCGGGTGTAGCGTCACTTCACCTCCGGTGGAACTGGATCTCCGTCCGTCCATCAGGTAGCTGTTGAGGTTGAAGTACACGCTACTCAGTGACATCGTGTATGGATACGCGTGCGGACCGCCCCAAAACGCCGGATGTGCCGAATACGCCGGGGACGTGTCGCTCAGTCCCTCGTGGCCGCTCCTAAGCGTCGCCGGGAAGTAGGGATGCATATTCGTCGGAAATAGGGGTGATGTCGGTGCGCAGGGGGGTGCGTAGACTGCTGTAGGTCTCGGTGAAAGTTCGAACTGAACCGACATGGTAGCTCTTCTGTAAAAAAATAATTATAATTAAATACACTTTTTGGTCAATCATTGTCATTTTGTTATAGAAATATAAGTTCGCATTAAAAAAACACCACACACAAACTCAAAAAAATAAAAATACGGGACGATATAAAGCAAATCAATTGACTTCTGCTTATATTAAAATTGTATTCCGTGGAAAGTCAATAAGTAACATCTTGGCGTAGGACTATTCTTGGTCCCAGGTAACGATTTTTTCTTCGTCTAATAAAATAGTATTCATTTATTAAGCTCCAAACATGCGGACAAACTCATAATCTATTAATTTGTGTAGTACCTTAAAAATTGAAATAAATATAGTCCAAAGTTTTGGCACGAAATTGTTGTTTGTTACCAATTGAAGAGTAATTCTTTAAGTGTTGGCATTTAATCTATCCCATTCCTTTATAAGAAAAGTTTACAGACAACAAAGTCTGAATCATCTGACATCCCGCTGGGCGGGGCTAGACAATTATTTGCATAAGTGTATACGAATTGTCTCTCATCCTTGTCTTTAACAAAATCAAACCGACCAATCAACTGAGTCTTCGACTGTGACGTAAACATGTCCGAAAGCTTCGGTAATTTTCGTCACTGTTCGGATTTCCTCCGATTATTCCTTATCGCTTTCAAAGGTTCCGCCATATATTTAATTAGTGGAGTTAATGATTGAATTAACAACTAATTGTAACAATCTAAGAAGTCCTCCCAACAACTTTCTGTTCAGATACATTTACGGCGCTTCTATTCTGTGTACAGAAAGTATCAGGTGTATTATTCGGTCACACCTAAAGAGAAGCCGGGATTAGCGCACTCCCACCTGGCCGGAAAATAAATACTGTAACGGTCGGTGGGATTAGCACCTTGTTTGAACATTATTAGTTTTTTCTACAGTACATCACGCAAATATATTGAAAAATGGAAGACCTTGATGCAATAAATTGCAGAAGCATCAAGTAGCATTCTTATAACATAAGAATTAACTATCGTCCGCCGTATCCACCAAAATAAAAATGAAATTAATAAGAACAGATATGAAGATGTGCTGCTTTAATATAAATGTTTTATTTCCCTCTATAAATTTCGTTGCTGTACACATCAGCTTAAAGACCTAAATAAAAAGAGAAACTAAAATGTTCTACGACCGTGCAAACGATACCAGATGCTATGGATATTTACGAATATATGTCAATGCTTCCCAATAGTTGTCTGGTACCCGTGAATTGTTTCCAGAACACTCCCTGCGTCAACCGTCGAATTGTTCGGACACGAAATTGTCCTCGGGGACAGCTTTTGTGATTTGACGACGATTATCATGTGGCTATGAAAACTGATTTGTGATAAAAGTGGAACACTAAGTGAACCCCCCCTGTTCACTTGCACGACACCGGGCCATCTAGTTGTCATCATCATATATTTAAAAGAAAATATTAAACAGGATTTCCAATGTTCAGTTCTATAAATATCATGATACAAGTGTGATGACCGCAAACCTTGACTTAAATTGTACTTTGTACCAGCATATAGATAGTAAAGTGTTTGCTTTGTTTGTATACTGAAATAACGTAACTTACTCCTCGCGCTCGATCATTTCAATTACTTGAGGAATGGATGCAGTAACAATAACTTAAGCATTCGGAACACCACGGCCATTTTCGATCGAAAACAACCTTGGATATATGTCGGTACATCAATAGAAGTAGTTCGAAAAAAAATGTTGTGTTTTAACATGTATTTTGTATTACTACGCTTAAATTGATTTCCATTGAAGTGTATTATTGCATAATTAATTAAGAATCTCAATAGTGAAGTCATGGAGCTTAGTTGTAAAATGAAATTACTACGCAATCAACTTGCAGAGTAGTTAAATGTAAATATTTCTGACATTTTAAAACATCCATATACATCCGAGGTTGTTTTCTATGGAAAATGGCCGGGAGTTCCGAATGTTACTTCAGTTTCAGATCATAGTAATGAAAGTAATGCCTTTGCCCGGTTAAAGCATGTTCAAGTGTTTTCCGTTTTATGCTCCTAATTTAGTTATGACCATCACCTCAGATTCTACAGCTACGACAATATACTTCGGTTCCCATTAAGCGCGATTGTCCAGATTATTTTACGACGGCGATTGTATTGTGATGCCATGTTTATGGACTTTGAAGGCATGATGAAATATGAAATAAAAACATAGCAGATCAAAACCACAAATTTTCCATTGACTTACAAATTTAACCGCCAAATTCCCCTTTGGTTACGAAAACTACCGCCATTTTTCCAATGAGTAACGAAAACAACCGTCAATTTTCAATTATGTAACGAAAACTACCGCCACATTTCCATTTAGTCATAAGTTTTTTGTTTTTTTTTTCAAAAAGAGATATTTAGAGCTGGCTACAATATAGACGCATTTGATCGGCTACGTCTGGCCTGCCCACGTTTTTCGTTCAGAAAACCAAAAACAAACACTTTTACATAAAATAAACCACTAGACCAAAGTGCCGTTAACAGTGAATAACTTGGTATATATTTATAGGTATCTGCATCTGACCCAAGAAGTCATTGATTCGAGTTCCAGTGGCACGTTCACAGAGCATTTCAAAGAGGACACTTATAGTTTCTTACAAAAGACACAGAAACCAGTATTTGTTCGCTCAATAGGAGGGTACGAAAACGTACCAAAGGTTCATCTAGAACACATGATCTTTCGGGTGAAAGACATCCCCCCCACCTCCCTTAAACAAAATGAAACGGTTATGTTGGTGTGTAGCTTATTTATACTCGCACTCGGGCCTTGCCCATTCGGCGAGTGCTCCGATAAGATTGTTAGTCTTTTAAGGTTTTTGGAGCATAGTGCACATACAGAATGTAACTCTGGTTAGAGCTACACTGGTTCTTTAACGTGTACCAGTGTATAGCAAAACTGGTATAAAACGGTCAGCTTGTTTACCCATTTATATATATTTGCATATACTCGCCATTGGGCCAGGCCAAATCGGCGAGTTCTATGGAGTAGCGACTTCTGACAAGTGGTGAAGTACTATATCACATACTGTTCGTCCGATTTAAACCGTAAATTGAACAAATAGAAAGGGAATCTCGCAGCTAATTGTTTTATCTGAACCTGTATTTACACTAATAAGTAGGTGATAAGTCCCTTATAGCTCTATACAACTTGATTGGAGAATAAATACCGATAAATAAACAAGGTATTGGGTAAGAATAGGTTAAGATAGCCAAGTAATTGCCCCTTTGTAAAAGGTGGAAATCTAATTGCCATAAATTGCCAATCGAACTATTGAATGGTGATAGATAAACACGCGCGTGTGATAGGGCGGTTTCTTTCATGTCGAATTTCAGTAAACTTTCTGCGAAATTCTCTATCTCTGTTTTTATCAAACTGGTAGTAAAGTTACGGCGGTAAAAGGTGGTCACTATCAGTTTCTGGCGATAAATAATGGCCAGCAGAGGTCTTCGTTGAAATACTCCGTTTTGCAAGAAAGCCATACTGAGTCAAATAGGACTGTGATCTGTTGTTTTTTTGTTTTAATGACCCCCATCCCAAATCTCACCCCACCCTAAACCCAATTCTTTGTGTAGCAAATCAATAGCCATTTTATTGTAAAAATATGTATGTGCTGCATTAATAAAACAACTACTTAACATAATAGGAAGTTTTTGTTGAGATGAAAATTTCACTAAGATGCCTTAATGTAAACCGAACCTAACACAATGAGCATTTTTTCTAAAGAACAAAAGGGTCATTTTGACTGCCAATATCCGTCAATACACAACCTTTCATAATTATGTATGTTGTTAATTGCCAATTAAGATAATATTCCACCCTGCTGGGGAACTCAGTGAGGGGTCGGTCATCGACGGGAGCCCACCGCTGTGGCATTATCAGATTGTATTCAGTATACTATGTGTTTTCTTTTATACATGTAATATTTGCATTGAGTTTATAACGATGAGCTATATTTGTTCATAAATAAGTTTAATTAACATTATGTTCTGTTCTATTCTCTTCTATACATTCAGGCCGGAGTTATCGTTCACGGAATTATAAACGATCATTCGCTTAAAATTGCACGAGATACGTGTATTGTGCATAGCCGATTTCTGCAAAGAACCTTTGAAGACATAGCCCCCGGCCCCACCTAATTCGTTGCCTCATTGATTACTGTTGCAAACGCGCCTTGCTTTGTATATCATAATCGTACTTGGGCCATAAGAGTTTGTTTCCTTTCTTTTTATTTCGCTTGTTATAAAGACTATCCCAAATTTTTGAAAACCGAGAATTCACCTTCAACATCATTCATAAAAACATAGTGTTATTTCGACTAAATTATTCATTTCGAACGTTATAAAATTAAAGTAAATGGAAATTATCAGGAACTCATTCCTAGTGGTTGCAAATAATACCATGGACCTAAAATGAGTTTATAGGTCCGTGATAATACCAAGCTCAAAGTTGTGTAAAATACAAAATCTAAAAGACAACAACAGTATTTAAATTTGCATTTTACCCTGTTAAAGCTTAGAAAGAATTCATTGAAAAATAAATTATAATCTTATAAAAAAGGAACAACCAAGGATTGCTTGGAAACAAAATTTAGTCGACATCAGTTAAAAATCAGTAAAATATATACGATTATCAATCGTTAATTAATTCTTATGATCATATTTAAACATATATTGCATTGCAAAGAAATTAAGACATTTGTTTTAAATT